>NC_089149.1:4475801-4850801 GCF_009819655.1 Sylvia atricapilla | reverse complement strand
AAATGTTGGAGAGGTTTTTAAATATCAAACTTGTCCGTTTTTCTACAGCAGTCTACAGTGGGAGCTGTGCAGGACCTTTTCTGTACAGAACCTGGATGAAAGCAAGTATTTCAATTCTTTTAAAATTCAAACTAATTAGGACAGAGAAAAAAATTACACATAAGAGATTGTGGCTGTAAGATCTTTGGAAGAGAGAATGCTGAGTGCTTCAAAGCCTGCTTTTATTCTAGAAAAGGGGGTGTGTGCAGATTTTGTACAGATTAAACTGGCAACCATCTGTTCTTCAGTAGGTGAATGTGGTTAGACCAGTACCTGGGTGACCCTGCTCACCCTGTGTCAGCATCTTGAATTCTTTGTAGCAGGTTGCACTGCATTAGTGGGGCTGGCAGAATTCACACTGCAAAGTGGGCATGTCTAGTAAAGCCCTATACAACAGGATACCTCTTGTTCCAAGTATTTGGTACCTGGACGTAAAATAAAAGGTCCCAGCTGACAGTTTTCCTAGTCGTAGTGTTCCTACAGGTACATGTTAATTATTATATATGTTAATTTTACCTCCCAACTCCATTGCCTTGACTGAGAAAGTTGTACAAAAGGCTTTGTTGGTTATCCAGTTTCTGAGCTTAAAGGGGAAGGACCTCCACTACTTCTTCTTTTAAATGCTCAGTCTGGACACTGCAGTCCCTGTGGTCCTTTGGCTGCCCTTTTGTCACCCCTGGTGCACCATCCAGGGCGTGGGAACAGGTATGCACTACAAATACTGAGCAGATCATGTGTGGGAAGCAAGTCATGACCACTTCAAGTGGAGCAGTGCCTTGAAGTAGTATTTGCCAAGAGAAACAGGTTTCTAACCGAGTCAGGGCAAAATTTTAAAAATAAACATGAAAATAACAGTCCTGGATAGCTACAGGGGATAAAATCTGTCTCCTTCTACCATAAGGAGACAGAAGGATCAGATCATTTTTCAGTTTCAGAGTGTTTTAGTCACATAAAAAAGTAACACATTTGAGTCTCTGGGGTTGGAAAAAAGTGTCATTAACCTACCGTTGTTCTTGACTAGTGTTTCAGATCCCTCCCAGTTCAGCAGGTAAACACAGACAAAGCACCATTATATTCCTTTCAGATTATTCCTGTTTCCAAATTTCTTTGCAATCCTTGGGAACTTTTCTTAATTTGGAAGTAGAAAGACTTACGCTTTGCGGTGGAAGAAGAGAAATAATCTGCATTTTTGCTTCTTTTCCACCAAAAAACATCGTCTGTGTAGTATTGCCCTCTGCTGGCACCAGTCTGAGGAGCTTCATAGGTCCCCTAGTGAAACATGAGGTTGGTCCCCTTCCAAGGCGTCTTTCAAAGGATCAGAGTGCTCGGTCGTGGTTGTGATCCTCAACCATGGAAATTTTATTTTTCCACAGAAAATTATTTATGGGTAGCGTTTTATTTTAATACAGCTTTAAAAGCATTAGAGGTTCTTGATAAAATTCCATTTTCCAGTGAATATTGTAAGAATCATGCAGGACCTGCCCTTTGAAGGCAGTTGTATTGCACACCAATGTGGCAGCATATGATACGCACTGAAGTAACAGAAATTTCTTTCCTTCTTCTTTTCCCCTCACTAGTGTCACCTGATTCACTATCTGAGACTCAGCCATCACTTGATAGTTCTGAATTATTTGATTTGCACCTTCGACAAGCTGAAGTCTGTCTCCTCTGAAGACATTAAAATCACGGATGCTGTTTTTGACGGTGTGGAAGTGAGAGTGTTTGAACCTCCTGCCAAGGGAGATGAAAGCCTCAAGCGCAGCGTTGTTTACATCCACGGAGGTGGCTGGGCCTTGGCAAGTGCAAGTAGGTGTCTGCCTGTAATTAAATGGCATTCCAGTCTGCTTTGCTCCTAGCAGGAAAAGCCAAAAGCTCTTCTTCCTGCCAGGAATGGCAGTTTTGCTAAGATGTACCTGGATTCGGCAGTGACTGTCTCCGCTCTGGTCTAAGGAGAGGGAGAGAAAAATATAATGTGCACACAGCAGAAGTGCATATCTTATCTGCATGTGAGCTGTAAAAGGATCAAAAGGTTAATAATTTTGTTACATCCTGAGAGAGAAAAATAGCTTGTTGATTAAATTTCTGTGATGCCTGGGTGGGCTGCTTGGGCCAGTCCTCCATTTTCTGAGGTAATGTGCAGAAAACAGTCCTTGGTGATCAGGTTCCAGGTACGCATAAGGAAATTATGTGGGTTTTCCCCATTTTCAGAGAATAACTAGCAGAAGACTGAGCTGATCTACGCTGCATGCAACAGCCTTGCTGATGTTTGGTTCTTAAATAACACCTACCTGGGAGTACACACTGCTGAGCACAGACAGGAGTGTGGGGGAAACAGGTTGGCTCCTCTTTGGGTTGCTCCTTAGGGAGTACAGCTACCACTAGGGTTATTACCTTGAAATTTAATGCTGATTACTCCATTAGCTTGGAAACCACAAACATGATCAGAGGAAGTGAGGTACAGCTATAGGCAGTGATAAGGTAACCACTGATTCCTTCCACATGGTACAGAAGGAAAACAGCCTCGGGAGAGAAATGGCATGTGGTTCCTGTGGCTGCTCTGAGATCCAGATCTGAGAAGTCTTCTCCCTTTTCCTTCCCCATTGTTCCATACAGCCCTGATGCATTCTACAGCTTCCTCTGCAGGAAAAGAGTATCAGTGGATTTTTACAAAATGATATGAAACACAGACTGTATTGATTGCATTTGGACTCTGGATGTACAAATCATTTAGACGATGATTTGAGTGAGATTTAGTTTTCTAAATAGCTGTAAAATGTGGCCTTCACGTGCCTTTGGAAATTCCAGTCTCTTTGTCCTGTAGTTTTAACATTTTACTCTCTTCCTGCCTAGGAACTGTGCTTTCAGATGGGTTTTCTTAGCCCTGCCTACGGGATATTTGTTAACCTCCTGCCTGCATCATTTGTTCTGTAATAGTTTGCATATGACTCTTGTGCAAAAGTTTACATTGAATTGCTGCACTTTGTCAGGATGATTATAGCTTGGCTTTGTCAGATGTATCCGAGTCCAAGGTGCAGAAGTTAATGACACAATTGCTACACCTAGGTATTAACTGCTAAGAGTGGACCCTTTAGAAAACCTATAATGTCATATATTTTATAGTACTGGGAACCAACAATTAAGTAACTGGAAAGGAACAAAATTAAAGACAATCAGTCCTCTGATAAATAGGATAGCTGTGATTAATCCTCTCTTAAATGAGTAGCTCAGCTGACATTAATAGGGCAACTCATTTGAACGAAAGTAATGCTTGCTATAATAAAATGAACCACGGGCAGTGACTCATACAGCAGTAACTCTCTCTGGATGTTAATGCCCCCAAACCACTGGGTGCCTTAGATTTTGGCCAATGGAGAAAATTGTGATAGGTGGGTGAAATGACAGGTCTGAAGTTACCAAGAACCAGGTGAGGAAGGAGGCAATAGACTGCAGGATTCTGAAGGGATGAATTGCGTTCCTTCTGCTGTTCAATGGATTTGGCACTTGATGAGTTGCAGGCTGATCTCGTTTACTTTGCTTATATCTGTGTGATGGCTGTATGTTTTCTGAGAAGGCTTAGGGACAGCTTTGTGTCTATTGACTCACATGTCCCTAACACCATGTCCTTCCCTTCCAGGAACAAGCCTTTACAACAATCTCTGCAGAATCATGGCTGAATCTCTGAATGCTGTTGTTGTCTCTGTTGAGTGAGTAATCTAAAACTGATCAAGTAGTTTTAAGTTATTAGAAATGTATAACATAGTTCTTTTAGCTTCTCCTTCACTAGTGGCTTCTCCACAAGGCTTTAACTTGGACAGTAATTTTCTGTACCAGTCTGGTACCTTTATCCTTTTCAAATTGCAACAAATTGGAATGCTATCAGAAATTCATTTGGGTTTCTAATTATTTTAGAATACACTGTGGGGTCTGGCAGTTTCCTGCTGCTCTCACAATCTCCCGCTGTTCCAGTCCTCTCTTTTCAGCCTTGTGCTTCCCTCAAGAGCAGAAGACTGCCAGACAACAGAGAAGCAGAGCTGCTTTTTTAACATGTTGAATAATTCCAAGGCAAACAAACCTCTTGACTAGCTAAATATATTACCTAGACGACTCCAGCTTGATTGGTACTGTTCCCATCTTTATTGTCAACTTCAATATTTTCTTTTGCAAACCCAACCACTTGATAAAATTACTCAATTTTCCCACCTGCAGTTCATTACATACCAAGCTTTGGAATCTAATTGCAACTTAATTATATGGAGTTGATGTTACTCATTTAATGCTTATTATAGTGTACTTTAAAGGGTTGGAGGGTTTGGTTGTTTTTTTTTTTGTTGGTTTGTTGGGGTTTTTTTCTGCTTTGGTTTTTATTATTAAAAGCAAGGAAAACTACAAAAGCAACTATTGGTTATTCCAGACAAGCAGCAATCACAATATTGAAAAGTTCTTCATTATTCATTTTCTGATTTATGCTGATATCATTCTGCCTATTGCTCTGAGTTACTATTACCTTTTCACCTTAATCATTATAACCTTCAATCAAGGTGTTTGTATTCAATTAGTCAAGTCTAATTAGATTCCTTGTTGGTCTAATTGCACATCTCACTTTCACAATCTATGCACAGTTTACTGTTATGCAGTTTTGCAAGGAGCTCCCAAAGGACACTCTCAGATTCCTGTATATACAAGACACAGATTGCTTTCTGACAGCAGGTCACAGTTGGAGTTTGAAAGTTGTAATCTTAAAGTTTAAAATTTATTCTGCGTATGAAACTTCTTTAGCTTACAGCCTAAAGATGTTTTGAGTCAGAGAATTGAATTTTGGTTCACTGAGCTCTACTGAGAAAGTGTAAAATCTGTAGTTTGAAAAGCTGAAAACTTTCTACCATAAGGCCCAGTAACAACTCTTGGACGTCAGATTATTCAGTAAATACAAACAGATTTCTCCTGTGCTGTTTTTTAGAAGCTGAGAAAGTCTCATGTCTGGGATTCAGCTACTGGCTCTTCTTGGCAGACTGTTTGCTCTCTCTGTGCCTTCATCCCCACCCTGCCCAATGGGGGCATTTCTGCTCCTCTCCTTGATAAAGCAAAGGAATTATTGTATCTGTTGCGTTGGAGAAAATTGGAATTACTTTATTTCTTGGTTACTGTTCATTTCATGGCACAGAGTGATAGCCAGGTTTATTCTCTCCTGACATGAGTAAAAATTTGGGAAGCAGAAGTGGTTAGGTGTATGGCTCAGCCAAACAGGAGCGTGTTGGGTGTGTACAATTTACTCACTCTCAGACGTGTTAAGGTGGGAATTTGGATCAAAACCAGGCAGAGTGTAACAACTCCCTTGCCAAGGGTGTTTTAACTATTGATTTTTATAATTCATGAAGAAATCCTCCATTGGGAAATCCTAGGAAAGTGCTGCACAATTTTATACTATCTTGGTATTATTCATGTCTAGTAGGTTCATTTTAATTTTTCCAAATTAGAACATTAATTATAAGATTAAGTCTTACACACATATTACACACCTCCTACTTCTTCTGTACTATTTATCCTAACAAAATATTTGTTTCCAGTAAGGGTTATCTGATATCACCTGTAAATCCTAAATGAGAGGTACAATATAAAATAAAGCAGAGGTAAAAATTGTTTCTCACCCCTTTTCTTTTACAGATACAGGCTGGTGCCTGAGGTCTGCTTCCCTGAGCAGTACCACGATGCTCTTCGTGCAACAAAGCATTTCCTGCAGCCTGAAGTCTTAGCTGAGTATTCAGTGGACCCCAGTCGAATTGCAATCTCTGGGGACAGTGCAGGAGGGAACTTGGCAGCTGCTGTGTGCCAACAGGTAACACACACTTAGTGTTTTGTTCTGCACTACAGCAGTCCAGCCCAGAGAGGCTGGCAGGTGCTGCACCATCACAAGATGTTCCACCCCTAAAAACAGAATAGTAGAAAGCCAGTATCTGCTCATTTTAATTCTGTAAAGTGACTCAGTCACTATGTGAATCACATAGGTTGTAATTCGTTGTTACAGTAATTTGTTGTTATGGACCAGAGTTTAAGAGCAAGTAGCTAAATGACTTTTTTTTTTTAACCTATATTGCTGGTAACTCCTTATTTTTCCAAGTAGGCATAATTTCTTAATATGGTTGTCTATTTTTAGATAATTGTCTCTGGGAATACGCTTTTATTTCTTCCAAATACAAATGAAGGACAAAATATACAGTTAATGGAGCTTAATTCTTCTGTTAAATTGTCTTCCTGTAGCATTTTGCAATTTTAAGGAAATTTCTTTTGTGTATCTGCAGTTTAAATGTAATCTGAATTTGATCTAGTGAAGAATTTAAAGGAAACCCGAGGCAAGTAATATTTTTCACAGTTGAATGAAATATTATTATTACTAACTTATTCCTATTTCCATAACCATTAGTGATAAGAAAGCAGATACCATGTCCAGACAACTAATTATCATGACAACCTTGCAATATTGAATTAGGGTGGAAAAATTTATAAGAGACAATTACAATAAAAGCTTCAGTACTGAGGACTGATAAGCATCATAGTACCACGTTTTGGAAAGAGCATTCCTAATTCGATTTCCTGATGCATAATTCTTTTTAAACAAGATGGGACACTCGTTTAAAGATAGGGCTCTGGGTGTCTTGTGTAGAAGATGAAACAAAGAGTTTGCTGACTCTTCCAGTAAGGCAGTCAGGGGGGCACCAAATTGATAATCAAATCAAATGCAGGTTGAATCAGACAGAGGGAGGTGCTTCTGCACCAGGTGAGTGTTTGCTAGAAGAAAAGGAGGATGCCAGCAATCCACATTGGCTGAAAAAAACCCCAGTGAGATCAATTCATGGAAGAAAAATCCATGAAAATCTCTTAAGAGCAAGAGTAGCTCCTTTGATTCACGAAATCCTTCAGGTGCCACTTGTTGAACTGGTCAAGGTTTCAGAGAAATGTGACTACACGATTTTTTCTTCTTACTCCCTTTGGTAAATTTTTGTCAGTGATTTCTGTTGGGAACGGGATGCTGGGTCTGCCCGAATGGCCAGCTTGTGAGAGGAGAAAAAGATCAGGCTGCTGATACTTCAGAAAAAACCACATTAGCTGTATAAGAGCAGAATTTACTCTAGAACCATCAAATGAACGTTTGCTTTTCTAAAGTTCCACGTTGACCTATGTTTATCTCCTGACAACCTTGTTTCTGCCCCGTGTTTTTCGCACAGCTCAGCAAAGAGGAGGACTTGGCCGTCAGGCCGAAACTGCAGGCCTTGATTTACCCGGTCCTGCAAGCCTTCGACTTCAACACGCCCTCCTACCAGCAGAACATGAACATGCCCGTGCTGCCTCGCTACGTCATGGTCAACTACTGGATCGACTACATCAACGGCGACTACGGCCTGGCCCACGAGCTGCTGGTCAACAACCACACCGCGCTCAACGTCGGCCGCGCCCTCTCCTTCCGCGCCCGCCTCAACTGGACCTCCCTGCTGCCTCCTTCCTTCAAGAAGAGCTACAAGCCCGTGGTGCAGGCCACGGGCACGGCGGCCATCGTGGAGCGGCTGCCGGCGCTGCTGGACGTGCGGGCGGTGCCGCTGCTGGCGGACGACGCCACGCTGGCGCGGCAGCCGCGCACCTACGTGCTGACCTGCGAGAACGACGTGCTGCGCGACGACGGCGCCATGTACGCCCGCCGCCTGGAGAGGGCCGGCGTGCCCGTCACCCTCGACCACTTCCACGACTGCTTCCACGGCTGCATGATCTTCACCGTGTGGCCCACGGATTTCTCGGCCGGCGTGAAGACCAGGGACAGCTACATCAAGTGGTTGGATGAGAATCTCTGAGCGGGGGGGTGCCCCCAGCGCCTTCTGGCACGTTCTGGCAGAAGAGCAAACAATCAAAAAAGTGCACTTTTCTGAATTTTGACTTGGCTCTTTGGCTGCTGGGGGTACAGACCACTAACTGCAGCGGTTTCTAGCTCCCAGGAACTAGAAAACTCCCGTTTCTAGCTCCTGTTTCCTTGGCCTTGCCCAGGAAAGCATTTTGAGAAGTTGTTTGTTTTTTTTCCCCCCCACTTTCTCCCAGATGACTGTTGCCAAACATAAGCCCTCGTTGAGCAGGGAGCTCAGGGTTCCTGCGGGATCCTCAACCTGGCTGCAACTTTCAAGCTTTGACTATTAATTAGGTACAAAGGCCCTGGCTTTCAAGTCATGTGTGATAAATCCTAACACCTACATCTACTTCTGAATATGTAAGAATGTGAGCTATTTTACAATGGTGTTGAGCCTCTGATGTCACAGTGAGAATACTCACCTTGGGCAGCAGGGCTGTGCATTTGAATGACAAACAGGGATTTAGGTGTTGGCTTTTTGCCATAGACAAAGGGCTCATTTAAATTTTTTTCACAAAAGCTCTTCTAGACAGTTGAAATGATGCTAGATGAGTCTCTTAGCCAAACCTGTAATTCAGGTTTTGAATCTGATCTTTACCGCCTTTTAATGAATATATTTTTAAAAGGTACAGGACAAAATACATTTTCAATAAAAAGTATGATAACATACACACAAATAGGTAAGATGAAATACAATGTGTAGCAGCAGAATCCAGGTTTCCTATGTGAGTGACCTTCAAAGCTGACTACTTATTTGGCTAAAGAATGTGACTTCACCTGTGTTTAAAACCTCAGTTGTATGACCTTCTTACAGAAAATACTGACCTTACTACGAATAGTCTGCTGTGTGGTTTGCACTAATACTTGTAATTAATAGTAGAAGTTTTAGTTCATTGACTTTTCTTTGTGTTTTTTAGTTTTTACTATATTTCCTGCTTCATGAAAGGAGGAAAGGAAGCAAATAGAAGTGAGCTTCAATCTATACAGAAGATTTAATTCTGAGCTTTGCAGCTGAGCTTTGTCTGTCTTGTAGACTGCTCTAGGTAAGGTGATCTCTCTACTGGGCAGCAAATCTGTGCAGTTTGAGCCAGTTCAGACAGGCAGGACAGGGGACAGAAGCCATGCTGTGACTGTATTGTCCAAGCTGCTCACAGCTTGCAGAAATGAAGGTGGTGTCAAAAGCCCGTAGGCACAGAGGGGAGAGTGGGAGGTTAAATTCATCCTCAGTTTACCACAGGCTTCCTGTGGGTTCCCAGGAGAGCAACATCATCTCCTTACACCCCACTTCTGCAAGGGAGGGAGTAATTTCCTACCTCACAAAGGAGTTGTGAAGCTGAATTCTCAGGCGTGGGTGAAGCACATGGATTGGAATGTGACTGCAGGCACTCAGCAGCTCCCATGGCTTTTGACTTTCCATTCTTCTCCCAGAGCTGGTTCAGAGCAGCCTGTCCCACATCAGGGATGCTGCTGGGCTCAGGTCCTGCTGAGCAGTTTGCTCCCCTCTGTCCTGGTTCCTGTCAGGAACCCTAAGGTGAGGCTTCTTAGCCCTTGGAGATCATGAAAAAGGCAATTTCATTAAAGCATTCCTTATAGCAGGATTCTGAAAAGTTCCTCAAAAAAACCCATCAGGTATAGATCAAACTGCCTTCTGACATTTAAAATATATACAGAGCAGTCCCCTTTCACTGGGATTTAAATTAAATAGGAGAATGGCTTTGCTGAATCACTGCTTCCTGGAAACACCAGGTTGTTAACGAGGTTGTGTGTATTAAGAAAAGCCATTAATGAGACTAGGCCTGGATGTCAGCTCAGTCATGCAAGCCAAAACTCATTCCCAACATAGTTCACACAGAGATCACAAGGCAAAGCTTTTTCAACAGTGGCCCAGATTCTTCCTCCACTGAGCATTTACAAAGACTTGGTGGAATTAGAGCAACCAAGTGACAATCTGAATCAGCACAAATTTTGATCAAGGAACCAAATTAACACTGCAGAGGAATTCAAACTTTTTGTTTGGATTTAAACCCTTTCCTCCTTTCCCCCATAAACACAACTTCATAGATTGTATGCTTTAAACAGACAGCAACCAAAGCTATGTCTATTCAAAAGACGAGTTACTAATCTGCTCCAGAATCCTTTCCCTTTATATGGAGATTGCTAGATTTACCTGACTTTAAACTATGACTAAAATAGTAAAAAAAAAATCACTATACTGAGTTATAACAACAGGCTTCTTCCTGAATTTCCCGCTTAAAAGAGTAAAACCATATCACAAAAGATACAATTTATATCTACTCACTGTCATTAGCATAATATGTAGATATACTATGATTATATGTCATAGTATAACTGTAGTACTGGAATTCTGGTTAATATTCCTATAAATCTTAATTAAGTTTTCCTGAGAGCTTTCTGCAAAGCTTTAGGTCAGCATTTGTTTGTAGCTAAGTTATATCTGTTATGAACCTAAAATATAATTGCTGCTGTTTTTTGGTTGTTTTTTTTTTTTTAACTGAAATGAAAGGGAGAGCTGGAATATATATATATATACACACATATATATGTAGATATATATATGTTCAAGGAGCTGGTTGTAAATTTCCTTCATGCACTGAAGCACATTAAAGTCTTGGCACAGGCAATGGCAGTAAGTTTATAACTGGAGTGAACGTGTTTACGAGGCCGTCAGCAGCCTGGTGTGACAGCTGAGATCACAGCACCACAGGGATGTGATGTGCAGCATTAACTACTTCTGTCAAAGCATCTGGACTACTTTGATCTTGCAGCCACGTGGTTTAATACCTGAGAGCTGCAGAGATACCTGAGGGATCCTACAACATGGGGAAAAAAAAGAGGTCTGAGTTCCAGCTCTGAGAGGACCTTTCTTGTGCACAGCTACACAAGGCACTGATGAAATTCAGTGTAAACCTTGATGTGAGTGTTAGTCCCAACCCAGCTTTCCTGCTCCTGTGCTTTGTTCTCCTTTGCACGCAGTCCCCATGCCCCACATTGCAAGTTTAGGGTTGTTTCCCACTGTGTTGCTACAAGCTCCTAGGGACTGACTCAGGGTTACAGAAAAAGAGGATGCCTGATAGCAAGGGATTAAGATTAATCCATTTCACAACACCTGGATTTGTTCCTGGGTTTCCCATGTCTCCCAAGTGTTTCCTCAGGCACATCTTGCACCTTCATCCCTTGGTTGTTTCACAAAGCAGTTTAGGGCACTTTGCACGATGTAGGATCAGAGCAAATGTTTGTAGCAGAATTTCACTTGTGCATGGTAAAGTCTTTTCAGAGGAGATGTTCAAGAAGTTTGTTTTCTTATGATGATTTTGGTTAGATATCTTTTGTAAGCAGCTTTTCTCCCCCTTCTACAATTAGAAGCTATCCCTCTATTGCAAAAATATCTTGTTCCTGATGGCTATCAAAGCATTCAGATGACAGCTTAAAAAAAAAAATCAAAATCAACTTGCGTAACAGAACCTATAGTCCTTCTTATCCTGCTTTCATAGACCTGAGAACTATATTAGTGTGTCCCCAGTATTTTGGCTGATATTTGCAGGAATAGATGGAGATTTTGTCTCCCTAGCTGAGGACCTCTTATAGGGTGGGTGTTCAACATTTCTAGAAGCCCAGACTTCTTTCCAGAGGTTTCATGATGCATAAAAATCACAAATAAGTTGAATTTCTTTACCTTCGTCTAAATAATTCCAGAACTGTATTCCCAGTCAAAGCAGAAAGGCCACTGTGAGTTTTAAAAACTAATAAACTAAATAGAACTACTTCATCTTTAAACCATTATTTTGTAGAATTTAGGCCTCTGTTTTTTTTAATCTCTTAGCAAACTTTACTAGAAACTTTTAAAAATAAAAATTTTGGAAGCAGGTAAACTTGAATTAAATCTTTTAAGCTGCTATGATCTGTAACAATGACACTGTTAAAAATAAATCTAAAACCGGCTGGTTTAATGTTCTCATATTTATATGTTCAAAAGCCCAAAATACAACATACTTGATATGAATGCTTTCAATACCTTATGCATGACCGGTTTTTGCTTTTTGTCACAGAGCAGGGGAAAGATTTGTAAGATCTCATTACCAACTGTTATTCGAGATGTGCTATCAAAATGAAGAACAAATAAATAAAGTGAAATACATCTGTGATTTATTTCATTTTTCCCAGGACCACTGGTTTTGTATTTCTGAGCCTTTCCAATCTGATTTTTGATTGTTTTCGAGGCAGGAGACTTCTGTGAGGGTCCCCTCCTTGTACTTCATTTCTGCCAAATGTTTAATGGTGACCACATCTGCTGGTGCTGAGTGGACAAACCTGCACTGGTGGAATAGGACAAACCTATTCTCCTTCAAGATAAACAGCAGAACTCATATTCTACATTCTGATGTGTATAAACATATTTTTAATGCGAATGTTTGAAATTTGGTTTAGCCAGCAAAAGTCCAGGTTCCTTTTCCATTCCTGTTTGCCTTCCTTTCACATTCTTTTTTTCTGGCCTGCAACCCATTTTCTGCCCCTGCTCTCCCATTTATTGATCTAAGCAGCATTGCTTTTGAAATACCCCAATGTGAGGGGTTTCCCATTTTGCTCAACAGGCTCCTGTCCCTTTCACAGAATACAAAGCTTTTCTCCTGCTGAAAAAAAAAATAAATAAAAGTCATGGGGGAAAAAATGCTTCAAAGGACTTACAACCCTATTTTTCTAAGCCAGCAAGAGTCATATTCCTACTTGCATGAAACTGAGTGCATAATAAAACAGGCTGGGCCACACAGAACATTTTTTTCCAGTGATGTTTTCTCAGATGTCATAGAACAGACTGTGCAGGGCTTTGGCAAGGCAGGGCAGTGAGTGTCCCTGTGCCCTGTTTCCCACCTCCTGCCCTCAGCTGGGGCTGTGCCTGACCCAGGTGTGCCTGACACAGCTGGATCCCAAAATCCTTCTCCTGCATCCTCCCTGGCTGGGTTCTGCTCCCTGACTCACACTTGGGAAACTCTTTGGAGCTGGGCCATTTTTTATTTTGTTCATCCTCAGGGGAGACACACGTTTTCTCCTTGCTCTTACTTCCAGTTTTTCTGGCACTAATCCAATGGTTTTTACTTCTTTTGTAAATGTCATCTAAATAGCTGACAGAACATCAATAATACGAGACTAAATTCACCCCTAACATAAATCTAATTTTTTTTTTCTTTTCAAACTATTTTCTACAGCATTTTAAAGGGTTTATCAGCTATTCAGCAGGAACACAGGCAAAAAAAAAAATCAAACACAAAAACCACACCAAAACCAACCAAACAAAAACCCACCCTGCAATGGCTCCTTTAAAGCTGTTTTTAAAGCAACAATATTTTAAATAACTTTTTCTGATTTTATAAAATGTAGAGAAAACTAAATAGTTTCATAACAACAACTATTCCTTTCTAAAGCAGAATCTCAAACCTCAACACTTCGCATCATAAGACAGTTTAGGGATATAAGAGAGGCAAAATTTTTGAAGAGAATAAATTTTATATTAAGATCTCCAAATCAGCAATAATAATTGGTGTTATAGAGAAGTCCCTCTCCCACAAACACTGTGGCAGTGTCAAGACAGGTGCAGTACACTCAGTGCCATTGAGAGGTGAGATTCAGGGTGTGGTAAAGGAATAAAGGGAATTCTTACTGTTAACCTAGTGATTTGTAATGTAATGTTCAGATTTCAGTCTAGTTCCTGTCTGAGGTTTTTAGTTCCAAGACAATCATTTGCAGTACAGCCAGCAGAGGGAGCGTTTAAAGCAACGTCTGGTGCAGCATTTTCTAAAAGCTCACTGTCAAACAGGAGGTGTTATTGTGGGAACTGCACCGGAACGTTCGGGGCAGCTCAGCCGTGACTTGTGAATTCATGCACAGACAAGGCAGGAAAGTCTTGCCAATGAGGAATTATTTAGAGTTCTCACCAAAGAAAAAAAAAAAAAAAAAAAAAAAAAAAAAAAAAAAAAAAAAAAAAACCAAGAAAAAATAAAAAAAAATAAAAAAAAAAATAAAAAAACCCACCAAAAAAACCAAACCACAAAAAAACCCAAACCAAACCAAACCAAAAAAAAAACCCTCCAACAACCAAAAACCAAACATCAAAAAACCCACCCAAACAACAACCAAAAAAACCCCACAAAAAAACCCACCACTTAAAGAACAACCCAAACAAACAAGCATCTCATAACCATTCCATCCCAGGGATATCCCACCCCTGGAAGTGTCCAAGCAAGGCCAGCTTGGTCATGGCTTTAACGTCCCTTCCAACCCAGGCATTCTGTGGTTCCTCAGCATGAATGATTCAGCCCTTGGCAGGCTGTGAGGGTGTTTTTCAGGTGATCTGGTTGTTAGTTCAGACCCTGGGACCCAGCTGGGGTGTGTGCAGTGACCCGGGTTTGCTGCAGCTGCCTGAACACGTCTGCAGAGCCAGGAGGGTGAGAGAGTGCACCCAGGGGAAATCTGCTGCTCTGTGCCCAGGGCATGGGGCATGCTCATGGAGAGCTATCTCACACTATCTCCATTCCAGGATGATCTCCATGCTCATGGAGAGCTGTATTTCCAGGACTATCTCCATTCCAGGATGATCTCCATGCTCATGGAGAGCTATCTCACACTATCTCCATTCCAGGATGATCTCCATGCTCATGGAGAGCTGTATTTCCAGGACTATCTCCATTCCAGGATAATCTCCATGCTCATGGAGAGCTGTATTTCCAGGACTATCTCCATTCCAGGATGATCTCCATGCTCATGGAGAGCTATCTCACACTATCTCCATTCCAGGATGATCTCCATGCTCATGGAGAGGTGTATTTCCAGGACTATCTCCGTTTCAGGATGATCTCCATGCTCATGGAGAGCTGTATTTTCAGGGTTATCTCCATTCCTTGCAGAGACATCTCTCTGGATCCGTGAGGGCTGCATGGAGGCATGAGCAGCGTCTCCAAAAACCTACAGAGAGCTCTGAGTGCCCCTGGGAATGGTGCAGGGTAACACCTGTAGAAGTGTGGCTATTTCTGCCCTTGTGCTGTGGCATCTTTGCTCTTTTAATGGTGCAAAAGGCAATTCACTGTAAGAAAAAAGGCAGCTTTTACTGCCCTTGTACACCCTGCTCCTGCTGCTGGGAGGAGATGACCTCTCCAAGAACCTCACTGGCAAAGCAGCCCTGATACTCTGCTCTGGGAGCCAGGGTTCCATGGCACAGCCAGCACCTGGGGTTTGAGTTATTTTAGCTTTCTTTGGAGTTACTTTTGGTGCTTTTCACACCCAGCCCATGTGCTCCATGCTGCATTAGCAGCCACAAATTAGCATCCACAAATTCACCGTGGGTTAGGGAGAACTGCAACGCCAGGACAGCTCAGCAAAGCAGCAGGGCACGTTTGGTGTGACTGGATCTATTCATAAGGGGTTTTTTCCTCCCCAAAAAATCCTGTGCTGAGGAGCATTGGAAGGCAGGAGTCAGACATGCCTCCTCATCTCCCTGTGCAGCTGGAGAGGCTCAGCATGAGGGGTCAGGGCCTGCACCCAGCACTGGGGCTCCAAAAACCCCTGCAAAAAACCCCAAAACACCTGCAAAAAAAGCCCCTCCAAAACTCCCAATTCCCTTTTGCATTCCTGCCTTTTCATAACCAGTTCTCCTGCACAAGTGCAACGGAACTACCCAAATACCATACCATTGCAAATCCTGGTTTTGGTGGTCTCTGTGGACAGTCAAGGGAAGGAAGATGCTACTTGTTACATCACAGTCACAGCGATGTCCCAGTCTAAGCCTGGATTTGAGCACAAAGGAACAACTGTTCAGTTGAGGTCCTGTGTGATCTGCTGAAATACCAGGTGATTAATCAGAGATCACATATTGTGTACATTTGTATTTCATGTTCAGCCCCGGAGTGGTGGCCTACAGACAGGATATCAGGAAGGCAAGGAGTCTCTTTGGACACAGAGGTTTAATTGGGCATTGGCCAAATCCACAGTAGAATTATGAAAAAACAGAGACAAGGTTACAAATGTGAGAAGGGCCTGTGGAATTACACCTGTGGAATTACATGTCTCACCATGAGTGGCATGGTTAAGCTGGTGAAACACAAGCTTTCAGCCTGAGCCAATGTATATTTTTAAGCACACTCTCAGAAACTACTTGCTATAAATTATACTTGTGCATGTGTATATATACATACACACATATGGATATAAATTGCCATAGAACAAACCTAGAACCACTTGATTAAGGATTATACACTGGCTCTAGATTTATAATAGTCCTTTTAGCCAGGCTAAGATGATGATATTGGCATGAATTTGGGCTCAGACCTTTTATTTTCATAAGTGTCATCATGTTGGCTTCTTAGGCTGGTGATGTTCTCACCTGAGTTTCCAAGGGACACTCTGAGTTTAAGCAAGATCTAAACAAGTCTGCTGAGCTGTCACCTTGAGGCAGATTCATACATTCACTTCATCAGCCACTGATGCAATCTCTTTGGGCCTTCAGTCCAAAATGCAAATCCCAATTCTGACTTAACTCTTTTCGTGTCACTTTGAAATGCAACTTTAGCTAGAGTAGCGTTTATTTTTATCACTGGGCTGTATGTGCTTGTATCTCCTGAGCTGTAAAAAGCCATTTGCTGTTTGCATGTTAATGCAGCAGAGCCAACACAGCTGTGTGCTCTTCCTCCTAAAACCTCCTCAACAGGCTTGTTTGCTAAGCTGCAGTTGGTTAAGGGCAGTGGGGTTAGCTCAGCACCTCCTCGTCCCAGCTGACAGGAGACACCCACCACACTGTTCTTGCAAACATCCAAGCAACTCACCTTGACCCAGATTCAGTTCCCAAAGCTGGAGCTGGGAGCAAAACCAGCTATCTTTCCACTTCCAAATCAATCCAGACCCAGGAATCATTAAAAGCTAGTCTGTGCCAGGACCCATAATGAAGTGCTGAAGTCATTTATTTTCCAGATGAGTAACAAGTTAAAGCAGAAGGTGATTTTCCTGTTAATACTTCATCCTTTTCCCAAAGGGCTGTCTCAGGAACCATGGGATCTTTACTGGGTGGGTGTAAAGGCTTTGGCTTCTTTTCCTCTGCCAAGGTCAGGCTGAATAACACAGGAAACGAAGATGTTGAGTTTGGACTTGGAATGTTTATTGTATCTTATCTATTTACAGACTCACGAGCCGTGAGCTTAACTAGAAAGCTAGAAAAATGAGGTAAAATTGAGTGCTTCTAACTCTTTCTAGGGTCTTTTAAGTGATAATTACCCAACACCAAGGTGACACACATATTATTTATGTTTTTTACCCAATAACACCGACCCAAGACCTGCAATGCAGACCTTTTTCACCTAATTACAGAAAACCACCCAAACCCATGAAGAAGGAAGAATGAAGACAACACCCAAAATCCTCTATCTTGACTCATATGTATTACTGTACACTAAAACCCCAAATTCTAAGCGTCTAAGAATCCAGCAGGTGGGAAGGAGGAGCTTGGGAAGAGGCAGGTTTCCAAAGGCACCAAGCCAGCAAAGAGTTGACACTCAGCTGGGTTGAACTTTTGTGCCTCCAGTAGGTCTGGGAGCAGTTGTTCTCCCATGGGCAGGGGCGGCTGTTGGCTCCAGGTGGGGCAGGGGAATTCCACCCCTTCTGTCCCTGCTTCCCTAAAGCCTGGACATGGGCCAGCTCTTCAGAAACTGGGGAGGCAAAACAATGGAGGCGTTTCCTTGTTTAGGCTTGCGGAAAGAGAACTGGAATTCAGTCGGCAGAGATGGTTTCTCAGCCTGGGGAGCAGCCTGAGGCTGGGATTCAGCCACAGGGCTTGCACACAATACATATGATTCCTGTCTCCTATGCAAGGCATTGCAGAATGCCCCACAGTGCCCACCACAGTGTCAGCAGTGTTTGTTCAGCAAGGATTTTAGGACACAAACACACCAGCAGCCAGTGGGCTGGCACCTGAGCTGGCACTTGCTTTAACTGAGCAGATTTGCTCTTTTCTTCCTTGACAATGCTCCTACCACCCCAAGCTGCTGCAGGCTTGGGAGCAGTCCTCTGATAATATTACATCCTCACAGCTGAGGAGACGTAGCTATTTATTAAGGAAGAAATTAGATGACTGACATACTGTCATTTTAGGACATCCACAACAGTCTGCTGAATCCAGCAGAGAGACTGACATTGTCCTGAGGAGCTCTGGGGCCACAAGTGACAGAGGGGGAACACCAAGAGCCCAACAGCAGCAGCTGCTGCCCCAGCCAGAGGGGTCTGTGAGCATCTCTCAAGCTGTGTCAGTGAGGTTTCAATAGGAATACACCTAACTCAGATTAGAAAACTTTTGCCCACTTTATTTGTAGCTGCTTCCTCCAGTGTGCTGGTGAAGGAACCTCTGAGACCAGAGCAAAGAGAGCAGTGACTGGCACAAACAAGCAGGGTCTAAGTGGGATTTTACCTTACTTTTCTCAATAGTCAAATTGCAACACACATAGCTCAAAACTTTTAGAGCTGGTGCTTTCCACAGTATCAATAAAATACTTAGCCAAAGAGAGAAAAACACTGCTGCTTATCTGCTCCACCCCTCCACTCAGCTTGTTTCCCTTTCCCTGAAATGTTTGGAAATAAATGAGCCAGTGTGGTTTCAGCAGAGTGCTTCAGATATTAAACAATCTGCTGCTCACAGCTAATAAGGAAGGCGGCTGGCCAAAAAGCCCTGCCTGTTTACTGAGTCAGCCCTGCCCTCCTGGAGCCAGAACAGGGATCCTGAGAGCTGTTGGGAAACGTTGGGAATTGTACAAATCAAGACAGTTCTTCCCTCTAGAAAAAAAAAAAAAATCTTCTTGGAAGTACTCAGACCTAACCAGCCAAACCCAAACCCCTGACAACTGAGGAAAAGGCTACTTCAATGTGCCCTGAAGGATCTCGTGAATCTGAAGTTTTGTTTGCCCTGGGTGTAGAGAGTTTCATTTCTGTTTTCTCTCTGGTCTACCTTGAGCAGAAATCGTTAAATGAAACAAGTCCAGCAGGGCAAGGTTTCCTGGTTTATACTCTCCTTTACAGCCTTTATCAGGACTAACAAGAAACGATAAAGTGTTGCAACAAGCAGACAGTCAGAGGTATCTTGCTCCTGGCACTACCATTCTTAAAAAAATACTGTTCTTCCACTAAATGCCTGTAATTTCAGCTATTTTATTACAGCTGGGATTTAATGTCTCAAGTATTTACCATGTATGCATGCAGCACAGCATGCAGGGCTGAAATGCAGGCCCTGGATGAAGAAAACATAACCTTTCTCCAGCCTGGTTTTTTTTGTTTTTAACTCTGCAGAGGTGCCAGCCTGGTTCCATCACCTCACTGGAGATGCAGACGTGTCAGTCAACCACTCAGTTGGACTTATCCAGATTTGTCTTTCTTTCTCACCCTTTTATTTCTCCTGCCTTTGTTTCTTTAGACATTTGTTATCTTTGGAAACACTTCCTTGTTGGCAGCCACAGGTAGAGAGAGGAGGTTCAAACTGAGGGTGATAGGGATTTCTTGAGGTCTTTGCAAAAAAGTCTCCTTGCAGTGGTGTGTTTCTACTAGAGGTGAAGAGGTATGTCTTTAAAGTGCTTTGTGAACTATTTATAAAACTAATAATATATTCTCACCATAAAGAAGGCATTAAATTAATTCAGAGGCACAAGTATAAGGTATTTGTGGATTCTCAGTTTCACTGATAAAGCAAATAACCTGGGTTTGCACTGTTAATACAATTTCAGATTTTCTTATCTTATCAAGAACCTTTTTCCCCAAAAATATTTTCACGGGGAAAGAGCTACAGCAATTTCAGTGCTGTGCTCAGCAGCAGTGCTTTCCAGCTTGCTGTAGCCACTTTCTGTGTGAGACTTCTGCTTTTCTTTGACACCTATTTTAATTTGGGAATGAAGAGTGAGGGACATTTGCTCTCTCAGTACTTAGGTTTGCTCCTTGCAATCTATCACCAACGTGGCTCACCAGCCCATGCTCCCTGCTGAGGTGTGCAGGGAGGAAGGATCCAGATGCTCAGTTCCCATCTGAGCTGCCTCTCTCTGCTTTTCACCACAAACCAACCTTGTTTCTCGAAAAGTTTGTGTTGACATAATTTGAGTTTACACACAAATATTTTCCACGGTGCAGCAAGCCAAAAACGTTACCTAACAACACTGTCCAGCCATCTGCAAACATTTTGAAGCCTGAATAATATTTGCTCAATTCAAGTTTAGACCATACTCACCAAGAAAAGTCGGGTGAGGCTTTCCAGCATGGTGACATCTTCCTTTTCTTTCCTTATACAAACAGGAATGCTCATTCCAATTAATGTAGTCTTCTGAGAAAAAAATAAAATCTGTATATGAATTCTAATAGCACAGGTAGATCTGCAGGGATTAACAATATGAAGGAGAACACTGTCAAGCATGTAATGATTTTTTTTGTATGCTTGCTACAGCTAATGCTTTTAATTGTATTTTCTAGTTTAATTCTAGTAGCCAAAGGCACGATGCACAAGGCAAATAAATGACAGGATAATTGGCATGCCCAAGTGCTTCTTCTCCACATAAATAAGGCAGACAGCAAATATGAGCAAGGAGATCACTGTGTGGCACTTTAATTCACTCAAAATTTCATCAAAATTAATTTTACACTGCAGGATGTAAAAACAGGCCTGGGAAATGCATTGAAAATGTCAGGAGGGATGGGGAGCCATGGAATCCCCCTCCCACATCAGCATTTCACACAAGAGTGAGAAAGCTTTGTCAGCAGAGTGACTGGGGAGGAATAGGACCAGACAGAGCACCTTGCAGCTCTCCATTCCCTGAATACCTCGGGTGCTTTACTGAGAGATTCTTCTGTGATTACAGGTGCAATTGGTGAAAGGCTTTTGAAAGAGAAAGAAATTCCTACCAACCTGACAGCAGCAACAGATTTAATTATCCATGCCCAGCTGGGTTTTTTTGAAGACATCAGCCCTGCAAGTACAGTGGAGGTGAACGATCACAATACTTCCATCGGTGCTGCTCAGCTTGTTTTCATGTACCCAAGGAGCTGCAAAGAAATGATTTTGACTGTGAGCCCTTGAGGGCTAAGATTATCTTTATGGCCTTAGACAAATACACAAACACATTACCAGAGCTTTGTTTTTAAGTCCAGCAGAGCTGAAAGGTGAAATATATAAAAAAAAGATAAGTACTTTTCCTTGACTTTTAAGTCAAGGTAGGTTTTCTCTTGTTTGATCCACAAATCCAGACAGAGTAAATAATTGCTAAACTGCAAATATTCCTTAAACTTAAAACTCAAGGAACCCTTGGCAACTCTTCACTGGGTTTTTTAAAGCATTTTTTACTAACTTTAAAGGAAAGCATGTCTGCATTTGGCTTCTTCACAGATTATTTGGCCATCTAACCTAACAAAACACTGCAGTGATACTGTTGACCACATCCAGTTTTGGAAAGCCACGCTGTGCTGAGAAGAGAATTTCCAGGCTGTGAGCCATAAAACGAGCCTGTTCCTGCTGCACGAGCTCATGTGGCTTTTGCTGTGAATTGGAACGAGGGCAGGCCCACATCCAGTGCAAGGTCCCAAAGACACTCACACACATTTCAACCCAAAAACCCATCAGCTGTGAAAACAAAACATTTGGGGAAACTCCAGTCAGGGAGCAAACTGCCAAAAGAAATGATTCCCTGTTTACGTGGAGCTGTTGCTATTTCTTGTTTTGCTCCGTGGGCTGGCCCAGGGCAGGGACAGGTGGATGCTGGTTCCTGAGAGGCCGTGGGAGCAGCTGAGTGACAGGACAGTCCCTGTGCAGCATCCATTGCCATTTCCTTGGCTTTGCTGCAGGCTAAGGTTGTACCCTAACATTGCAGTGCTTGTTTCAATAGACCCCCTCACTGTATTCCTGAAGGGCACGACATTTTTCCCCAATAATCCCAATTATCTGGGTGAGTGCCCATCACAATTTGTGCCTCTGGGATTCCTGCAGGGATCACTCCTGTCCCTGATGTCTCAGTGCAGAGCTCAGGGGTGTCTTCAGTCACCTGCAAATTTACAATTCTCAGTTCAGGTCAGTGCTACACTGAGCACTTATTTGCAGTTAGAAAGGAGGTGTTAGAAGGGATGGAAGGCAGATGTCCCGTGTTTATCCAGTACCAGTGATTTCATAACAAGAGAATCACAGCAAGTCGTGACTAGATTATCTCAGCTGCCAGCAGCACAGCCCAAGCTGTGTTCCCTCCACTCAGCACTGGACTGAGCCACAGCAATGTGAAACTGCCACAACTAGGGAGAAATGCTTCAGACATATAGGTATATAGATATATCTATATCTATCTATCTATCTATAGATATATATTTTAATTTTTTTTCTTTTGAAAATTGGATTTCAAAAGTAAATACCACATACTTTAGAAACCTTTGTGCTCCCTGAGGCACAAAGGTTCAGCCTGTGAACGCATTCAGCTCCACGATGTGACCACTGGCTGACCTTTCTGCTGGTGCTGCCTGTGTCAGGATAAAGCACCAACCCTTCTGCAGCTACACAGATCTGTCATCATTGACTCTGCTGGGTGAATCGATAGTGCCTTAATCTGAACAAAACCTAAAGCCTTTATATTTACTTCAGCTAAAGCTTCCTGCACCTGAACATTTCTGCTCAGAAGATTAATATCTTGGCTAGGATCACCTAACTCTTACACCCTGCTCACTTTCTGTTACCCTTACAAGACTTTTGCACTCTGCTGTAACAGCTGAGACTCCATCAAAATGCAGAAATTAGGTGAGAAACTTTGGAAGCCAGGTTGAATATTATGCCTTCCACCAACATAAAGCTGAGAAAAAGAAAGAAGTGAATACAAGATGTTTTACAAGACCTGCAAATTCTCCAGGTCAGTGTAAAGACACATTAAACATACATCAAACCTCTGCTCCAGGCTGTCAGAAATAACAAAGTAACCTGACAAGAATTTTGGAGAGCTACATGCTTACCAGCAAAGCGAATTTGTTTGAAAAATGATCATTCTCCACATTAGGTGTAATAGCAAGGCTCCTACAGGCAAAACACATATTTTTCTCAACTACAGCAGAACTCCATCTGGGGATGAATATCATCCAGAGTATTTAAAGCACAATAAATCAAAGTTTTGCAAAGTGCACCAAACCAGGATTACCATACACTGGGAGGAATTAAATCTGTGATATATACATGTGTTCGAATGTCAGTGTGCAGGTTGAGGTAGGAGTGTGCATTCATTAATTAATTCATTCGTTCATTCATAGAACAGACCTCTACATCCATAGAGGGATGGAGACTTCAGGTCTGGAGCAGCTCCATGTTCAAGGATTAAGTGATTTAGTAGGGTTTTTAAGCAGTCTGTTTCTTATGACATTCCTTCCCTGTGAAAAGAAAGCAGAAGTTTGTCAATGCATCAGTAACTCAGTCATAAAAGTCAATTCCCACCAAGTGCTATTCAGGGATGAATTCTTCCCAATCCACCTGGTGGGGGGGTTGGCTTCTGGGATTTCTTCCACCTGATGGTCTCCTTGAAGACAAGGACACAGCGTGGAAGAAAAGCTGAATAATCTGGCTAAAGTCAGAGGAGAAATCTGACAAAGAGCCCAGCGCAGAGCTCTGAGTTGGCAGATCTCCCCTTGGTTCACATCTCCATCCCTTTGATGCTGTCTACAAAAACGCCTCCTCAGAAAGAGGTGATTAATCAAGGACAGACTCACAAATGCTCACTTCTTAAAGTAAACAAAGGTAACTTTCCAGCCCTAAAAACTGCAGCAAGAAGCTCAGAGCTCAGAAAAACAGAAGGGCAAGGATCACAAGATGTTTTCTCCTCAGACCTGTGGGGACCTGTCAGCCTGTCGCTCTGGGGAGGGTGCAGCCACTCAGCCTTC
Organism: Sylvia atricapilla; assembly: GCF_009819655.1. Taxonomy (NCBI): domain Eukaryota; kingdom Metazoa; phylum Chordata; class Aves; order Passeriformes; family Sylviidae; genus Sylvia; species Sylvia atricapilla. The sequence goes on along the minus strand of NC_089149.1, from coordinate 4,826,959 downwards.
AGCCAGATTTAGCCAAGAAATCATGAGGTCAGAGAGAATTTTTTCTCTCTCTCCGTGCACTCCATCACGAGGAGTGAAAAGAGCTCTGGAGGCTGTTACAACTGGCTCTAGGGAGGGGCATGGAGAGAACCAATAATCACAAATTTATATCTAGTGGGGTGCAGGTGAGCACCAGCAGCTGAAGGGTCACACTGCAGACACATCTCCACTTGTTGCATGCTTGCAAGTCATGCCTAAACATAGAGCATCACTGAACGGCTTTGTTCATGTGCAAATCGGGAGTTAAAAGCACTCTGTGACCTCAAGGAGCAGACACAGCCTGAGTCAGACCCACAGCAAGCCAGGATTACAAATGAGGAATGCAGCCTACCCTTTAGGCCCCTCTTTTGATTTGCAAAGTGCAAATAAGGCAGAGGTTATTGGTTTTTTCCTACAAATCTTGCCCCTGGAACATTTTTTAAATTGGGGGGATTTCCTGTATTGCATTTTAAGAAGCAGACTCTGGAGACCTTGGCAGTCAGCAATATTGCCACTCTGATTGAAGGAGAGATTTGCAAGAGAAGGAAAAAGGTTAATAAACCTATTTTCATGTGCAACAGGTTCTTTTCTGAGCAAGGCAATGATGGTTCTGTGAATCACTGCCTCTGACCTTCAAAAAGATTCAGTGCTGAAGAAAACTGACTTTTAACACAAAGAAACTTAAAATCCAGAGCAACTTGCTGAGTGGTTGCATCCAGCTTCTCCCAGGTCTTTTTCCTTGCGGCAGACTCAGGGTTAAAATTACCAAAGGCAACAATGTGATTCCTGCAATTCTGGTGTTGCTGTTGTTCTTCCTGCAATGTTGTTTTTGATGCTGGGAATCAGAGACGAGCCCCAGGGGTGTATTTAGCAGAGATGGAGCATTGCTGATCCATACTCAGACTGGAATCTGGGCTGGCATCAGCACTGGTCCTGTTTGGATGGGAGCCTGCTCCTACACAGCCCTCAGTGGGGCAGGAGAGCTGGCACAGCTTTGGTGCAGAGAAGGGGATTCCTCTGTGAGCTCAGCAGCATCATAACCCACCTCAGGAGCTTCCATTCTGCAATCCTGGGGCTTGACTGGGAATACTGGGGCTTGACTCAGCTGTTTCAAAGCAAAAATGCGCCTCCTCAGCAGGCAGGGAGCAGTGCTTGGAAAGGGAGTTTGGATAAACCCTGCGTTCACATCTGGTTTTTTATACCAAAAATCTCCTGTCCTCCTGCTGCCGTAGCCCTCCCCCAGCCCCAGCCCTTCCCTTCATTCTTTCAGACGTGCCCAATTCCTTGTGGGAAGCTTCAAAGGGCTCTAGTGCTTTGTCCTGCTAATGAGTTGTAAATATATTATCACAGCAATCTCTGCTATCCCCAATCCAGCCATTGTGCTCCCTGGAGAGTAAATGCCCGGGTGATTGTGCAAGATAAGCACCAAAAAAAACCAAACCCAAACAAACAGATCACTACAATAAATGTTGGGGACATATCTGATTTGCCGTACCTGCACACAGCCGTTTTCAGGACTGCGTGTAATTCTTTCTGAAAGAATCTGATTCGCTGGGAATGTGGCCACAGGTGGCAAATGTGAGGCTGCAGGAGGCATGGCAGCCCGGGGAGAGCCGCTGTGCATCCCCACTGACAGCCTCAAGTGACCCCGGGACAGTTTCTGAGCAAGGAAATAGGAAACGAGCATAATAAATAGACTGTGTATTTATAAAATATTTCTGACTTCCTCCCTATAAATATCTTGCAAGGACAACGAAAAATGCTGTTTTATAACCAGTTGCAAAAAAAAAAAAAAAAAAAAAAAAAAAAAAAGGGCTCTCTAAAGAAGCTTCCCTTGCCTGTGGACACTTTATCAGTTTTAAGTGAAAGAAGCTAAACAGCACCTCTTCCATGTGACAGAAGGGCAGTGGTGGTAAATGTTTCTGAAGAAGGCACATTGAAGAAAAGAAAATAAAGTTATGTATAGAGCTGAGCACTTTTTGGGTGTTCAGTCCCAACAACTCTTGGGCAATCCTAATAACCCTTCTGGCTGGATTTGCTCAGCACCTCATTGTCTTCTGCTATCCTGAATTTAAATAAAACCTGCATATCTATCAGCAGTCAGCAGAACAGAAGCACTGGCAAATGTGATGAGCTCTAGAGTAGCCTCAGTGCTCAGATAAAGATTGCAATTTCACTCTCCATTCTCCAGTTTCGGATGATGACAGTGAGTTCAAAGGTCTCATGTTAAAAATCCCCATCTGGCCCATGGCATTCAGAGCCCAGCCAGAGGTGCTTCCCCAGGTGCTTCCCCAGGTCCACTCTGAATTTTGTACAGGGTGTTAGATGGGAAAAGGATCTGTGTTTCCCTGCATGAGGCAGATGTCCTTTACACAGCTGGCTGCTGGCAGGGAGTAACATCAGTAACATTTTTGACATCTGGTGGAAAGCTGAGGGGATGGAGGTGTGTGAGGGACTGACCCATTTTCCCAGCCTGTTCACTAAAGGGCAGCTCAAGCCACAGCCTTGGATAGGATTTCTCACCCTACCCTGCACCTCCTCACCTGTGAAGGAGGTCAGCAAAACCCTCCATGTGACCACTCTACAGACCTGTCTGGGGAACTGAATTTTGCTTTCAGTGAAAAGAAGTGGGAACTGTAAATGGATATTCCCACTGGGATGGTGAAAGCACCAATTCTGGGAAGCTGCTGGTGATTTCTCTCTGTGTCTGACAGGTCTCACCTGGCACAGGTTGTCCTCATGCCTGGAAGGCACTTCTGGATGTGGCTGATGACAGAAACAAAAAGGTTGAACTGAGGCTCTGTGGGCAACTCCCTTCAGAGAATGTTGAAGCTAAATATGAAACTGCTAGTAACAAAGCAAGGCAAAGCAAAACCAACAGTATTCTCAGTGGAGGAAATAAGCATTGTGTTTCTCATCAGAACTGTTTTTTTCCCCAAAATAAGTGTTACATAACAGGTAGGATTTTTCCCCTCTAATCTCTTTGACAGAAGAGTTTCAGTAGCCTGAAAGCACTCATTAAAAATCCACAGCAGGAGTGATGAGAAAACCATTAGTTGACTCTTTTCCTTTAAACCACCAACTCAACAAAAGCCAGTGGCTGAAGATGGGCCTGATCCAACCTCTGCACTGACAAAAACACTCTGGAGTGGCCCAGGCTGATGCTGGATGGGCAGCTGAGCCCTCCTCATGGCCAGGGAAGAGTCGTCCTCACCCTGGCACTGGCTCCCACCTCTCCTTGCACTGCCCTGGGCTTGTGGGCTCTGCACTGAGCCACTCCTGCTTGCCAGCCCAGTAGAGAACTTCCTGGTGTTTTGTGGGAATAACTGGCTCTGGTGAGCACCAGAGCTGATCCAAAGTAAGCAGCAAGACCACGGAGTGAGGAAGAAGATGGGAAGAAGGCAGAAGTGGAGCTTTTTCCCTTTGAGAAGGAGTGAGCACGTCTAACACCTCACTGCATCTCCTAATCACGGCTCCCCATTTGTGCTTTGTGTGGACAGATGGGTATCACATCCTACCCAGTTATCACATCCTGCTCCTGCCACTGCCACCAACTACACCAGCAGAGGGGGGGAAGTTATTTTTGTGAAGCCATATCATCATCTCCTGGTGTTTTCCTATCACAAAATTGCATCTGCATCATTAAGGTCCATTTTTTAAAATAAAGCCCTGGAGTCACACACCAGAACAACCTCTGTGCTGGGAACAGCTCTCTGCTGCCAGGGTGAGTGATGTTTCTTCGTTAGGTGATTAAGGACCTAATTGTCCCAAAGATGTTGCTGGACAGGAGCCTTAGAGAAGACAAGGAGATCAAGTTCACCTACCTCCAAAAGTCATAAAAAGGGACATATTATTTGAAGCCAAGGCAAGTCCCTTGGTAATTGTTTTAATTAAGTCATTCATGGAGGCATTTTTACAATCTAACTGTGCTGAAGAACTATTTTAGTGCCTGATTGCACTCATCAATTATTTTCAAGTGCCCTTTGATGATAATTCTTCCAATTATACAGAGATTACTTTTGCATTTGTATTTTTAATGCAAACATTCTGTCGCAACAGTTCCAATTTTTTCTTATCCCAAACCCCACAAATCTTTAACCAGCTTAACCAGTATATACCCAAACCCCCAGATTATCCAGGAGACTAAAGAAGAGCAAAATCTTACCCAGTCAGGTAATATTGGCATGAAACATAGACCTCAAGCATATCTATTTCTGTCCATGTAGCTTTAATAAAGGTCCAAACATCTTTCCCAGCCTTCCCTATGGCAATCCCATGCACTGACTCTGCCCAAACAAGTTTCCAACACTCATCATTTAAAAGTTAGGAAGTTATTTTACTATTGCAAAATATTTTATGGGCAAGTCTGGATTCCTTTATTATCTGGCTTATGTTTGAACCCCCAGCACATATTTGTCTATTTCCAATCTTTCCTCCTTCACCGTAAAATCTGATTTTTTTTCCCTTATAACATCTACAAATAAAATTTATAAACTTAAAAAGGTCACCTATATCAAGACGATGTCATTATATTGCCATTTTCTTTGGCAGAAAAACTGTTTCAAGTGTTTCCTTCCATTCTTCTCTGCCCTTAAGCAGTTTGTTGTGATTTTGGCTGTGCCCTTGTAGAGCTTTGGTGTTGCCGCTGTGAAAGAAACTCCCAGAAAACCCAAAATCCAGACTAAAAGTGGGGGTTTTACCCTTGCTCTGTGACCTGTCTTTGCACAGTGACCACTGTCCTGGTCCAGCACAGCACAGGGAGGGCAGGCCATGCCCTGCAAAGGACACTTGGGGACAAGTAGCTGCAGGGGGCTCTGGGGAGCTCAAGGCTTGCTCCTCTGCAGATGTGGGGACACAAGGGATTTGCAAAGCCTCAGACCCTCTGCAGGACCCCTGAGCTCACCCTTGGTGCCCTCTCTCACAGCCTCTCCCTCCCTGGAAGGAGCTGGGGGTGTCTTTTTTTCCCAGCTCAGAAACTGTGGCTACACCAAGGAGAGAGAAGAATTTGAGAGGCTCGTGCTTCCAGCTGTAGAAACACCCAACAACCCTAAAAATCCATCTGGAATCCCGATCCAAAATGAAAGGGATTACTGAATCCTGTGCCCTCAGGTCTGAGGAGACACCTGAAACAATGAAGGATGACACTTTGCACCTCTGTGCAATCTCATTCCTTCCAAGTGTTGACATCTTACATTTTGTTTTCAGATGGCCTTTATTTGCATTGCCTTAATCACCTTTCTGGTTAATGGATTACTTAAAAACTCTGTGACCAGAGCCGTAGTTAACCTGCTGATATTGTCGTGGTGCTCAGACAAATAAGAGTAATGACTGAACAAAGTTGGAAACACAAGCTGGGAATGTTTTGCCTGTTAAGATACGAAAAAGTCTCCAGGGTTTGTTTGGTGGAGTACTCCTGTATTAAGTTACATCTCAGGGCTAGCTAAAAATTAATGGAAAAAGACAAGTGCTGTGGGTTACCCAGAACAAGCAAATTGATTGCTGTGTAGCAATCACTAGCTCTTAAACCAGTGGGGTTTTTAAAAAAAAATGTTATGTTATGTTCTTTAAGATTTTTCGCATTAGATATGTATTGTCAGGAGCCTTTCTAAATTCCTTCCCAAGTAAATAAGGAAATCCTGCTTCAAAGAGCCCAGGGAAGTGCTTGTTTTATGAGTTTTATTCCCAGACACTCGAGGTTTTGTTTTGACAATCAATGTTAGCTTGAGTTTAAGTTGAAAATTAGTGAGGAAAGCAAAAAAATCTTGGTCCAAGAGTAAATATACTGCAGCTCGAGGAAGTGCACTACAGTTTGCTTTTAGTTAAATATTGTTATAGCTATAAATGTCTTTTTTCAGTTAAATATTACACAAGTTTGGAGTAGGAATGGTGAAACTGAAATGCACACTGACCAAGGAGACTGCTTCACTTTCTATTCTTCTTTGAGCTCTTTCTGCTTACTGAGTTTCAGTGCTGAAAAGCCCAAGGAAGCATCTTGCATCTGGCAAAATTTGCCATCTGTTATTAGCTCCAGATCAATTCAGTCTCTGTTCTTGTGGCAAACTGGCCCTGGAGATGTCTCAATGCTCTCTTTGCCAGCAGCTATGGGGAATTTCTGCTCCCTGCCCTATAATGACCCATTTTCAGGACAGAAGCCAAATGCCTTTGCAGTTAGGTGTCACTGGAAATTCCAAATGGCCATCAAAGATGCAGATACACAGAATTCTAATATAATGTCTGCAATTGACATTCATACAGTGTTTATATTGACCTTTAGAACATAAAGCACGTGTACAGTTTATCACCACCGTGATGTGATTGGCAAACTCACCACAGCCAAGGTTTCCTTTCAGCTTTGCTCCAACCCACTGATAACCCAGCTATCTCCACCAGTAATTCAAGTTCCTCCTGTCTTGCAGGGCTCCCACTGACTCGTGTTTCCAGCTCACGAGCCTCTGGACAGTCTGGCTAACCCTGACTATCCTGGCTTGTCCCTGAGCCAGCCCCACTGAACTCACAGCTGTCAGTCTGAAAAGAAACACATTCCAGGTGGTGCAGGTACTCCTGCAGGTACACTGAAAAGATTTAAAAGTGGTTTTTGAATGAGAGTCACTGCATGCCATTCCCAGAAATTCCCCCCCATGTTCCTCACTCAGGGTAAAAAAGCCACAATATTTATGGCTGTATTCTCTTCTTGTTATTCCCTACTTTTTATACTAGTTATAGAGGACGGAAGACTGAGCAGAGGGGGTTTTCTATAGCCATGAATGAAACAGTGGAAGAATCTTTATGCCTTAAAGTAGTATGCAGTGAAATATGCAGCACCGGATCAATCATCCAGGAGCCAGATCCACATGCTGTGGATTAGAGCAGTCCACGATGTTTCCCAGGGTCTGTGCCACTCCTCAGAACAAGGGCAGACCCAAAGCCAGCACAGCAGCAGGACACAGGGTGAATAAGCCCAGGAAGTGCACACACAGCAGTGGGTATCACCCTCTATGTCACGGTGATGCTCTTGCTGCAGATGAGTAGCTGCAGATACAAACAAACCTCTTCCCACTCCCATCAGTGAGTTCTCATGAGGGCTGTGCTGATATAAAGGCAAAATCCAATCCACACATCCTCAACACAGCTTAAACCTGTTGTAGATGAAACCAAACTACGACAGCAGGAAAACAGATTCTCCTGGGCATAACCGAGAATTTAATTCACTCACCATGATTTTTCAATGACAAGAGAAGACACAGCCCATCCAATTAATCCATCATGTTCTGGTTTCCCAGGAAGAGGCTTCATGGAAGTACAAATCATCCCCACCTGCTTCTCCCCAGCTCCTCTGCACCCACAGGATTTTGCAGCCAGCTGGGAGAGCACGCCTGAGCAGAGCCCTGGATGTGATGCCAACAGCACAGAGGACTGTGGATGGCAAGGAAACAGAAATCTCCTTCATTTCTCTACCAACAGCCTTGTTACTATCTGTCCCAGGAGGAATCTGTAGCCCAGATGAAGATAGACAGCTGTGTGACAGATGCTTTGCTGAGAAGAAGCCTCAAAAAATGTAATTTCTCTGCATACACAACTGGCACCCTAAAGAGAAATATTTGTCTTCCATTTTCAGTGGAGTTTAAAAGCACTCGCCTATGGTAAAGAAAATCAAATTTCATGCTTCAAGGCTTAAGCTGATTGCATACCAAGGCTTTGCTGTGTGCCAGGGACAATTCTTCCCCTTTCTGAAATGTTGTGGAGGCAGATGGATGTGTTATGGATCTACTCCCAGCTCCCTCCAGAGCTGAAACTTCAATGAACCTATTTCAACGTTATCACTTTGTTAGTGTAACACAGAAAAAGACTAAAGAGCATCTATAAACATTCCCTTTGCTTCCCTAGCCAGGGAGCATCATCTAGTGCTTCACACTACGCTGGTTGTGTAATGAGGGAACAGCCTCATGGCCAGGTCCAGCTTTGGAATCTGCAGTTGAAAGGAGTTGCTGCCACTTCAGGGATCTCTGGGGAATACAGGAAAGCAGAGCCATGTATCCCTTACAATGAATATATACATTATTGCAAGGATAAAGTACTTTCAATTATTCCAAAATGATGTATTTAGAAACTTTAACCAAAATCTTTCACTCCAAGACAAACAGAAATGGTGAAATATGAGACCTTTCTGTCAAACAGAAACTCTCCGTGGTGGGACTAAAAATCATAATTAAAACAACGACATGGAAATGATTTGTGTTTAAAAAACCCCACTGTGAGAAGAAACCTTGAGTCAGGGCACATCAGTGAAACCAACTGTATTCCTTCAGTGAGTGACACATGGATGCATTCCTGGGATGTGCTTTGTGACAATCCCTGGTGCTTGAAAGCTGGAGAAGGACCAGTGTTAAGACATGGGGGAATGGGTTTAGACTGAAAGAGGACAGATTTAGATGGGATATTGGGAAGTAATTCTTCCCTGTGAGGTGGTGAGGTACTGGCACAGGTTGCCCAGAGAAGCTGTGGCTGCCCCATCCCTGGAAGTGTCCAAGGCCAGGCTGGACAGGGCTTGGAGCACCCTGGGACAGTGGCAGGTGTCCCTGCCCATGGCAGAGGGGTTGGAACTGGATGAACTTTATAGTCCCTTCCAACCCAAACTATTCAGTGGTTTTATGATACTAAATCTCTCAAAGAGAGGTTTCATAATGAGCACTCATAAAGGACAATATACTTTTGGAAGTGCCTCTTTATGACTGACAAACGTTAAGAACAAGCTTAAAATATATACAGTATATTAACAGGCAGAAGGTATTTATTTTTAGTTGAGTATTTTTTTAACCAAAACAGAGACATCCAAAGTCAGATCTGGAGCACTGTTTGTACAGCACTATTGGATGGGATTGTGGCATGTCCATGCACAGATATTGCCTGCTCTTTGCATCAAATCCACTGTTTGGGGTATTAAAAGAGAGATCTGACTAATTGAATTCACAGGTGTGTTCTGGGCAGTTGTTTGTGTAACACCATAGGCCAAAAGGGTATTACACTGATAAATAGCTCCTGATCCCATGGCAGTACAAATCCCAGTGAACTCATGGATTGGAGATGCTTTACAAGTGACAGTAAAACATGAGGTCGGAATCTGGCACAGGGACCACGAAGGAATGAACAAACTACAGGAGCCAGATGTGATCTGTCCAGCACATGTTGATGTGCAGGGCTAAGGACCACACTGCAGGGTGAACTCTGTGCAGGCTCCTTGTGCCTGCTTCACTGGGGAGGCTTGGCAGGGTGAGGCTGCTCATGACCCGTGTGCAGCACTGCCCCAGAGATGAACTGGGAGGCTGCAAAGGTGGGCAGGGACTTCCCCTTCCCTTCAGGAAGGAGAGGAGACAGGAATTTCCCACTGTGCTCTCAAAGCCAAACAGTCAGTGGCTTCACTGCAGGAATTCATAGCAGGAGCATCAAAGCCCAAACCAAAGCAACATTCAGGTGTCTGCTGGGGGGGAGGAGGAATAGCTCCATTCCCTCTCTGCAGCTGCAGCACTGTAATTACATGCTGGGATGGAAAACACGAGCCCCTTTGCTGCTCAGCAGAGAAATCAAAGTCAAGAAGTTCTGTGTTCCAGAAAGCTCTGCTTTGTCTGCCTTGGAAAACATCCTCTCTGAAAACATCTTCATTACCCTCATCACTGCAATCGCTGAGAAATGGGAACTGAAGGACTTTTTTAAGTCACTCTTCCTTCATTTTCACACATTTTCAGAGCCATTTTACATTCCTACTGGCCACACTGCTGGGGGACAAGTGTGGCAGTCTCCTGCCAAGTGTTTCCTTGACATGCCAAGTGACACATCCGAAGTCCACAGGATAGATCAAGGTTTATCTCTAATTAAATGGCTCACTGAGTAAGCTTTAATAGGATGAAGGAGCCAGGAAGTATCAGAGGTTTTGCTGGGGAGATGCCCTGGTCTAGCACTACACAAACACATGTGACTTGGTTCTGTTTAAAAACATGCTAACGCCATTCCTTCACACTGGCGTCAATGCCCCAGCTTTACTGTGGCAAAATTTCATCAAAACACTAATTTTCAACTCTTGGAACCTTTAAAACAAATTATTTTCAGTATAAATTTACCGTTATTAAAGACAAAAATTAATTCCAGAGAAGTGAGCTTTGAAAGTTGCAAAGATTTTGAAGTGCATTCAATTGCTGGAAATGGTTGGAGTTTCACTTTTGGAATATCCTGTGTCAGTGTGGAAACTCATAAACTGTTTATCATTGTGTAATGAAAATTTCAGACCTTAAATATTCATAAAGATAGCGAACTCATAATGTTTTGAAGAGATGGATTTGAGTGTGCTTTTCCTATTGTTCTTTTCAAATCATTCGTCATTATTTCTGCCTTGCAAGGCTGGCACTAATTAAACAAGCATTAAATCAGAAATACCCATGGAAGATTTAAAATGATGGGTCAGGGGGACACAGACCATGCCTGGTAGAAGGTAACAAAATGAGTGTAAGGTCTTGAAAACATCTTTCCTCCATTGGCATGTTAACCTACAGAATAATTCTGTTAAAGGTTGTAGGGTGAGGAGAAAGCCATGAAGGAGCTGGAAAAACACAGAATCAAAACCAGCTCCTGAGTGTGAACAAGAGTGCTCTGTAGTGCCCTGGCTCTTTCACTTTTGTTTCTATTCTTTTTGAAAGGAAACTCCCTCAAATAAACTAGGACCTCCCTAAACAACTAGAATGAATAGCCACAAAAACTCCCTTCAGCAGGCTGGAGCCTTCATCCAAGTAAGCTTGCCACTTTTTAACTGATTCTTCAGTTGAAATATTACTCTCAGATGAAGTTTTGTTCTTAGGAATTTATGAACTGTGATAAACAAAGCAGAAAGAGTCCAAAGTGTCACACTGACTTTCCTGAGAAGTGATAGGAGGGGACCATGAGCTCACTTTTGAGAAGATATTAATCTTCTCCATCTGACATTTGTGTTGGAATTACAGTTCTGAACTGTTTTGGCACACAGATTGAATGTCTCAAAGAGCCAGACAAATAAACTGTCTGCTGCCACGTTGAACAGGGATTGGGGGATTATTATTTTGCTACATTATGATGGAAGAAAAAAACCATTAATTTTCCACTAAATGGCTGAATACCATGCAGTTACGCCTCCTGAAGATGACTTCAGTCATCAGGGGAGATTAAGAGATCTCGATTTTAATTTTCCCCTGTAATTATACTGAGAACTCCCACCTGCATCCTGGCATTCAGGTCGAGCAGGAGCCAAAATTTCATCCCATCCTGCAGCCAACAGCATGGAAGTGACCTGACTAAATGTCTGCACTTGGATTTGAAATCCCAGTTTTCCATGGCTGCACAGTCAGCAGAGGTGCTACCTCTGCTGATTTAAAAGCATCAGCAGATAATGATGGATTTGTTAATAACCCAGCCTGTGTGAGGTGAAGGCGTCAGAACCCCAAGGGAAGTTAATGGACACACCCTAAAAATGGACATGCCTTTGCAAAACTTCTGTCTGGGTGGAACAGTTTGGAGAAAAGCTTGCAAGAAGGAGCCTTAGAGGTTTGAAAACCAACCAAACCAACCCCAAAGTGCCATCAGATAAAGAAAGCTCAAAATGTACCTGATGTCCACGTAGTGTGGCAATAATCATGTCCTGACCAGGCTGCAGAAGTACTGGTAACACTGGGAAGCAGCTCCTGGCATCAGTTACTGGCTCACAAGCACCTTTCTGTGCTGTAGCAGCTCCACAGGAGAAGCTGAAGAGGAAAGGACATGGATGGGGGAGCTCAGGATGCACATGGACCTATTGGAGTGAATCCAGATGATGCTCAGAGGGCTGGAGCACCTCTCCTGTGAAGAAAGGCTGAGAAAAATTGTTCAGCTAAAGACTCCAGGGAGTCCTCAGTGCAGCCTTTCAATACTTGAAGGGGGCTTATAAAAAATAAGAGGACAGACTTTTTATCAGGGTCTGCTTCAATAGAACAAGGGGTAATGGTTTGAAACTGAAGGAGCCTCGATTCAGATTAGGTATAAGAAAGAAATAATTAACAATGAAAAGATTTTTACACTTAGAGTGATGAAAAACTGGTACAGGTTGCCCAGAGCAGCTCTGGATGCTCCATCCCTGGAAATGTCCAAGGCCAGGCTGGACCCAGGACAGTGGAAGGTGTCCCTGCCCATGGCAGGGGGTTGGATGAGCTGAACTAAGGTCCCTTCCAACCCAAACCAATCTGCGGGTCTAAGTTTCTTATTTCACACGTAATTACATTCATGATTCCACAGCCTGAATTCAGGAGACTCCGTGCCTCTCTGTGCACATAACCAGAGCCTTAATGTCTTTACAAAACCACCGTGCTCCGGTGGAGGAGTTCGCTGTCAGAGGGTTCGCTCGGAGATGCTCCAGCAGCGCTGGGCAGTGATCACACATCTCCGCGGGATCGGGGAGGCGGAGAAAGCGGCGGAGGAAAGGCCGGGAGGGCCGGGCGGGAAACAGAGAGAGAAGGGAGGGAAAGCAGGGAGACAAGGGAGGGAAAGCAGGGAGACAAGGGAGGGAAGGCAAGGAGGGAAGGGCCAGGAGGGAGAGGAGGGAGGGTCGGGCCGGGGGAGTGTCCCTGCGCCCCGCCCCGGCCGCTCCATCCCCCGGCGGGCCGGGCTGAGCGCGGCGGCCCCGGGGGCTGCATTCGCTGCGGGACAGCGGCCCCGAGCCCCCGGAGCCCCCGGAGCCCCCGAGCCCCGAGGCCAGGCCGGCCGTGCCGCCCCAGCCAGCCCCAGCATGCTGCCGGCGGGCGGCCCCAGCCCCGCGCAGACCTGCGGGGCCGTGCTGGTGGCCGCCGTGCTGCTGCAGTCCGTGTGCGTGGCCGTCACCTTCCTCTACTTCACCAGCGAGCTCCGACAGGTCTGTGCGGGGCCTCGGCGGCGGGGGGCTCCCCGCTGTCCCCGTGGTGTCCCCCGGGACGGTGGCTGGGCGGGCGGGGGCGGTGGATGCAGCGGCATCCCCGGGCCGGGCTGAGCGGACAAAGAGCTGCCCTTTGTCTGCAGCGCGGCCGAGTGTGGGGAAACGAGCTCGGAGCCGGGGCACACACAGACAGACTGCCAGACCCGAGAGAACAAAGTTATGCGCTTTCGCAGGAAATGTGTTTCCCATTAGAGGGCCAATTCGCCGCCTCATCACTTTTTCGGCGGTGCGGGAGCGCCGGGAGGGACAGGCGCTGTCAGCTGGACAGGGCAGGCACCGCCGAGAGAAGCTCACATTCCTCCTAGATGCTTCCCGCAGGACAATACATGGTTTTAAGGCTGTGACTAATCCTAAAGGAACCGTACCAGACGGCAAACACCGCAGAATTCCGCAGAATGTCTTGTGGATTATCCACTGTATAGTCTAGATGCTTTGGTCTCTTTGAAGCCACCCTTGAGGCCCGCCAGCTGCTGCTTAACTCTTCCCTCTCATTGCAAAAGATCGTTTATACTCCGAGAAAGCTGAAGTTAGTTGATAGTCCTGTGTGTGGGTTGACAGTCCTGCTTTTCAAGGGTTGCTCAGGGTTTCCAGGAGTGTCTCACCCCAAATTGACTGTCCTGCTGTAAGTTGTGCCTGGATGTTGCTACTCCTGGCACACAGGTAAACCTGCCTGCAGGTAAGTGTTCTGTACCTCTACAACTGCAGAAAGTATTGCATAAGTGTAAATTACTATTGTACATGTGCACTCAGTAATGCATAACTGATTACATTATTAATAATAATGTAGATATGCATATTATGCTATATATGCATTTATTCTACATTGGATTTAATAGGTGGAGTCTTCTGAGATGTCAGAGTTCTCTCTGAGGCAAAGGGTATGCAGGGTTCTGCAACAGGAGCCAATGTTCATACTCTCAAAATGTATAAAACAGATTTTTCTGCTGAATTTACAGCTGTGGCTGTCCAATGGGGTAGTCACAGAAATGTGACTTTATGAAATCAGGTTACATGAATTCTAATGAAGAGAAACATATAAAGGCATCTTCATTTCCTCAATACACACAGTTCAGGGTTCTTTGCTAACAAACATGCCAATTTAAGTAATTAGTAACCCCACTTATCTTTTCCTTCCTTCTATTCAAACATGTACACGTGGGACACAACCACATCCCAGAGACTTGCCCAGAATACAACTCACAGTTTCTGAAGAATAACAAGCCTGCATTTGTTGTGAAGGGATAGATCTGGCCAGTCCGAATTTGTGCTGGGCTGCAAACAAAGGCTCCTGGCTCTGGAGGGGGTACCTTAACGACATATTGCTGTATGTGCCATTTGGTGCACAACAAACAGGAAAAACCTCCACACCCCACATCCACATGTGCATGTGGAATCAATCTCTGTAGATGAACTATGATTTTTGCCTGCACATTTTTCTTCCCTTTGTTTGTTCACAATACCTGCACTTCTACACCTTCACCAACTTACTGTGGCTGCACAGACTGCAGGTATTGCTGTCTTTACAAAAAGCCTGCTGGTAACTAGCAGGGTTTGTGCACTACAGCTGTAGTAACCTGATTAGGACTAGGAGTATGACGTTGTTTCACTGTTTGACTTTAAGAGGAAGTACTGAGACAATAAAGTTGTTCTGCTTCAGGATACAGGGCTGCAAGGAAAACAACCTCTTCCTTCTGTTTCAAAAACAGTCCAGTAGCCACTCCTAGCACAGGAGAGAGGCTCTGCAAGATAAGATTCCTGCAGGTATTGTGTCCTCAAAGGGTTCAGTGCTGCAGATAAACCTGATTTGAGTAAATCTTACAAGAGAAACTCCAGTCCCTCAGTTCCATAATGTGCTGCTGCAAGGTTGCACTTCCTGCGGATTTCAAACTGCAGACAAAGCAAGGTTCAGTGCCAGGAGAGTAAAGCTGTTTTGGGGAAAAGTGAGCAGGAAGGTGGAGGCAGAAGCACATCTGTTTGCTCCCAGATGGGAGGGCAAAGCTGGGAGCTGAGCTGTGACAGGTCTGCAAGAGAATAAACAGTAACCACACAACTTGCCTGTGTTTGGCGCTTCTTTTCTTAAACTCGTCAAACTACTTTTTTATAGAAGCTCATTGTATAATTAAATAGGTCAGAGCCTGTAGTTTTACCTCAGTGAGCACATAATATTAATCACTTTGAGTTCTTGAAATCTGATTTGAAAATACCACTGTGCTTCTTGGCAAAGACACAGAAACCCTCACAAACACTCCTAGTGGGGGCCCCTTTTCCTTCTGCTGCCTACAAAATACATCATTTCAAGTACTAGCTGAAGCTCAGTGGAATCTGCTGCTGCAAACTGAAGGTGGGACTTGAAGGAGGTAAAATCTCCTTCCCCTGTAGCAGGAAATCTCTTTGTCTTGTAACAGCCAGGAAAAGCTGGGAGTCTGAAGGAGGAAATCCATTTGTTGCTTTCAATACCCCAGTCTTGAGGA
Organism: Sylvia atricapilla; assembly: GCF_009819655.1. NCBI lineage: Eukaryota > Metazoa > Chordata > Aves > Passeriformes > Sylviidae > Sylvia > Sylvia atricapilla. The sequence continues at coordinate 4,811,512 of NC_089149.1, read as the reverse complement.
CAGCTAAAAACTGGTACTTGTAGAAAAAAAAAAAAAAAGCATCTGTTTAGCAAACCTAACCAAGCTTCTTTACCACAACAAAAAAAAAAAAAAAGTGAAATTTAAATGCTACTACCAGGATTCCATCTGAATGCTTTGCATGTTTCTTGCTGTTTCCTCCAAGTTCCCCTGGTGCTTTGCTGGCACCACAAGCCTGCCCAGTCTGTAGCTGATGCAGCAGCAGCCCATTTCAAAGCAAACAAGGGCTGCTCTCAGGTTCTGTGCTCCCACATTGACCAACAGCGCCAGCTGGAGTCACATCTGCAGGGAGCTTGGAGAGACATTTCCACTAGGAAAACTCTCCCAGTCAGATTCCCTTGAAGCCAGGAGGAGTTTTGCCAATCTCTTCAATCTGAGTAGAAAAATGTTTTCTCCGTGGCTCGAAAATACAGAAAGATATTTGGTACTTTCATGTCAAAAACATCTAGCACTATAATTTTATTTGGACTCAAATGTCATTTCAGTTGTCTGGACTATTAGGACAAATGCTGTTAAGGGAGACCCCAAACTGGATATGGGGAGGATATGGTACAGATATATATAACAGCAAAGGTCTGGATTATAAATGCAATTGGCTGAAAAGGCAGCATAGAAAATGCTTTGAAGTTCTAGTATTTGATTTCATCCTCAAAAAATAGTTTGAAAAACAATCTTGTGCAAAAGAAATGTTTCTAATGCAGAACTAGAGAACCTAAATTCGCAACATCAGGGATTCAGATATTGAATTTTCACAGAACCTATTAAGATGAATACTGGACACCAGATTTATGCCCATGGAGATAATGCAAATATATTTATACATGTGAGGTATGCCCTCATATTTAAATACCTCAGATGAGGATGAACAATATTCTCTCGTTGTTCACATAGCCCTACTTGCACCGTACTAGCTTTAGAGAAAAGAAAGTGTGTTTCTTAGTGCATATGGTGACATAGCACAGCTGCAAACACATGGCTGAGAAGTCCTGGCTTTTCCCTGTGCTGCAGCTCCAGGACTCGTACTCCAAGAGCGGCATCGCTTGTCTCACCGGGGAGGAGATCGGAAATTCCATCCAGAGCCTGGAGCTCCTCGAGGCCCAGGACAGAGAAGCTGATCCCTGCTGGCAAGTAAAGTGGCACCTGGGAAAGTTAATTAAAAAGGTACTTGGGAACAGTGATGTTACAGCTGAAGGAATCCTAATGGCAGAGTAAAGGAGGCTCAGAGTGTTCTATTGCAAAGCAATTGTCGGGCAGCAGCTCCAGCTGCAGAGTGCTTGCACTGAAGCAAAAGGGAAAAACAACCCATAAAAGTGGTTTCACTGCAGTCAGGAGATAATAAAGCAAAGATTTACCAGCTTGTGCTAAGCAAATTCCAGTGATGGGTGTGCTTGTCTGGAATACCTCAGGGTAAAGGGTTTCTACCTGACCATACAGATCATGGTGCTATCAGAGCTGTCTCCCTCTTTGGAAATACAGGGAGACTGGGGAGAGAAAATGAGATTAAATGTAACACAGGGAGAGGCACAAAAGTGCCTAAGGAGAGGTCCAGTCATGAGCTGTGTGATGCAGTGATGGAGGAAAGAGCAAGTGAGCACACAGCATCAGGCACAGCACCTTCCCAAAGAGCACCTCCTGTGTGACATACACACAATACACATAATTTTGGCCACACAGAATAGAGTCAGTCTGGCTGAAAATTCACAGAGGCTAAAATCTTCTGGAATGGCTTTCAAAATCCCATCTCCAGCACACAAACAAGCTCATCCATAGAAATTCTCTTCTAGCTGAAATTTCCTGGCAAAACCAGATCTTGCAGTCCAAAAAAGATTCTCTATTTGTGTTCAGAGATCTCAGCTCCTTTGGTGGTGGAAGCTCTGCTAGTGAAGTCCCTGAACATCTGCACAGGAAAAGCATTGTTTTATTGGTAGATGTTTACACATCTAATGTACTACTACTATTATTAGGGCAGATGGATAAATAGAAATGTGGCAGGACAAAACCCATGAATAATTAGCAATATAGGCCTTATTAACCACCCAGGTAAATCATCACCACACTTGCTACTGCTGCACCACTGTCCATTCCAAACTGGTTTGTTTCAGCAGTCAGCAAACAGTTATGAAGAAGGGGAATGCACAAAGTAAAATATGCTGGATTAAGAATTTACATAGATAGGTAGATGTATAAAAATTAATTTAATTTCTCAGATCTAAGACCCTGTAGTTCACACTGCCAAGTATTCTGCAAATGGAAGCTGGTGCTTCTGTTATTTGAGAGAAGCAGGAGATTCAGATTTTTCAGTAGACTTATGCCTGAGCTCTTGAAAATGTTTCCCCATGTCTTCCATTACCTAAAAGATGTAAACATAGAAATTCTTTATTACAACAAATTAATCAGTGCTTTTTCCTCCTATTTGCTTGTTGATCAAATCCAGACTCTATTTGTGAGTAAAAAAAAGGTGTGTCTTTTTGTGCACCTGTCAGCCCCAGCTGACAAGCTAATTCATTTTCGTTGTGTTTGTTGACAGATGATGTCAAGAAGCTACGAGGAAAACATATCTGCAATCAACGGTACTGTAATAATTTTATTATCTGTGATAAGAAAGACCTGCTAGTGGCACTTGATGTGTGATGACTTGATTTTTTTTAAAGTGCAGAAAACTGACTAAGATCTTGTACTGGCATCAAGTCATCGAAAAATGATTACTTATTACTAGAGGGTAAATTTTCAGGAGCCAGAATTACTATCAAGTGGGTAGAGCAAGGTAACCAAGGTGGATGCAGAGGACTCAGCCTCTAGATCTGAGCCCTGTGTGTTATGGGAGATGTTTAAAAAGCCCTCCCAGTACCTCAGCTCCTGGAACGTGCAGCACAGAGCTGCAGAGATCAGTTAAGGAATGGCTCTGCTGAAGCTCACACTAAAGATGCTGGGGGAAAGCATTTCAATCTCCAGGAGAAATTCACAGGGAGAGTTGGAATATTTAACCATAAAATCGAGTACTATGGGTTGTTTTGTCTGTTGATAACTTGAAGGCAGAAGGAGGAGAAAAAGGAGAACAAAGAGACACTTAAAGACATTCCGTGAGCAAAAATGAAACGGAATTTGAGCCTTACTAGCCAACAATAATTACCCATCAGCCTGTGATTCAGTCAATTAAAAAAGTGACGTACCTATCACTTAAAATCGAGCCAGATGGAGCAGATGTGCTTTCCGAAGTCCTTGCTCCTGACGTGGGGTTTCTTTTCCCCTTCAGTGGAGAGGACGCTGACGCTGCCGCACGCGGAGGGGCAGCAGCCGCGCAGTCCCAGCCGCAGGATCGCGGCGCACCTGACGGGCAGCAGCAGCAGGAGGAGCTCCCTGTCCTCACGCAGTAAGGACAGACCTTTAACAGCACTTGAACACCACAGAATTAATTGAATTACTCTCCCGTTGCCAGCCTTGTGCTCACAAACATATTTGAATAGTTAGGAAACAAATCGTCTTGTCCCAGACGCCGATTTTTTTTCTGCTAATTCTCACCAAACAGAGGGAAAGCCCATTTCCTCTGGGTACCTCCCTAACTCTTCTTTTGGAGCCTAAATTAGGGCAAAAAGAAATTCAAATGTCCTTCCCAGTGTTAAGTTTTCCTCTTCTCTTTCATTTCCTTCTGTTGGGTGTGCGAGTCCCAGCTGCTATGGTGACAGACCTATTAGAAATGTGAGACAGGCAGGAGAGACTTGACATTCAGACCATGTTAATGAAGGGCTTGCTGGGCTTTCTGCAGCTTCAGAGGGTATCAGAAAGGGATTTTGAAGGTAATGGATATGGAGGTACTCAGAGGGTAATGGATATTTTAACTTTGTTACTAGGTAAAAACATTTTGTTCTTCTTATTTGGGAGCACAAATATTAAAAATAAAGGCAGTTCATGTTAATTCCCACATAAATCTCACTTATGGACCATCAAATTGTTGTGAGAATGGACCCAATGAACTGCTGGGAAGAGCAGGTTTCCTTAACTTGTTATTAAAAACCAAGCTCCTCAGCTAGCAGACACTTGGCTTCACTCACCACATGGTTTTTAAGTTAACATTTCTCTCTCTCTTTTTTTTTTTTTGTTCTCCAAGTAAATACTTTGCCCAGAAGAGGAATTGGACACAAAATAAACAACTGGGAATCATCAAGAAAAGGCCACTCCTTCCTTTACAACGTGGAGCTGAGAAATGGCGAGTTAGTGATACCCCAGACAGGCTTTTATTACATCTACTCACAAATCTACTTCCGCTTCCGTGAAAACGAGAACGAGGACTCAGATCTGCTGGGACAGATCAGAAACCCCAAACAGCTTGTCCAGTATGTTTACAAGCTGACGAATTACCCCGATCCCATTTTGCTGATGAAAAGCGCAAGGACAAGCTGCTGGTCCAAAAAGGCGGAATATGGACTTTATTCCATCTATCAAGGTGGCGTGTTTCAGCTGAAGAGAGAGGACAGGATTTTTGTCTCTGTCAGCAACAGTGACATAGTTGACACGGACAAAGAAGCAAGTTTTTTTGGAGCCTTTATGATCGGTTAGAACATGGGAATCGCGATCCCCAACGGCCCAGTTTTTCTAGTCAGGGACAGCTTAAATTCCTATAAAATAGGAGACAACAAGCAAAAGCTGCCGACTGCCCTTTCTCAGTTCACTGGTGAGTTGTGTCCCAGCGGCCAGGAGGAGCAGCAGCTGGCTGTGGGTGGCAATGCTCTGTGCAGGCACAGGCAGCCAGGCTGGGAATGTGTGAGGGATTCCCAGCCCTCAGGTGATGCCTTTGGGGCAGGTGAGCACTCACCAGCAGCAGAGATGCCTCAGCTGTGGCACGAGGGATGACAGATGCTCCAGGTCTGGTTACTCAAGGCCTGAGGCTGGATATCACATTTTATTTGTGGTCTCCATTGGGACCCTGTCTTGAATGTGTCAGCTCCTGTAAGGAGCCTCTGTACAAACTGTGCCCAAGTGCCCGTGGAGTTTCTCCAGAAGTTTTTTGAGCAGGAGTTCTGCAGAAGCCACGTGCCTTCATCTCGTCTAGCAAAGCACTTAAGCACCTAATTAATTTTAAGCACACGAGCAGTCTGACTACATCAGGGTATCCACGTTTGAAATTAAGTATGTGCTTAAGCATTCTGCAGGATTGTGTCTTGAGTAAACACATTTGTCTTGTGTGGGGTATTGTACATAAGAACAGCTGCTGGAATGGCACTGAAGAGCTTTTGAAATTAATCTGTGTTTTGATCAACATTTTGTAACAGTGCCTATTTACTTAATTGCTGTGCTGCAGACATCTCACCAGGCTCCCAATAAGTTCAGTAATGCAGTTGCTGTTACATTTGTTGACAACAAGAACTGGATCCAGGAAAAAAAAAAAAAAAAAGGTGTGTCTCTGTAAATACTGAATTCTGTGAGAAAATTTGCAGCAAGTTAAGGCATGACAAGATTCTTCCATGTTTATTTGTACTGGTCTGTGTTTGGTAGGATGTAATGTAGAATAACACATCCCAATGACTAACATTTTAAGGAAAACAGGCACAACTATGTGTCCTTAAAATGCTGCTTATTTAGGTAATTCTGTAATTATTTGATTTTATTTTTAGGAATGGGCAGAGAATTTTCACTTTTTTTTTTTTGTAAAATACATTTTTTTTTTTAAAAAATGAATTATATTTTTTAACTCAATGAAAATGACTATTTTGTATTAAAAGGATTGGAAAGTTCAGACTGTATGGGCTCACTGCACAGCAGAAGTCAGGCAGTGTAAATCAGCACATCTGTAGCATTGTCAGTGGGGGAATAGCAAATTGCACCATGAGTGCATTTTGCCCAGATCTGGAGGAAACAGTGGGAAAGGTGAAAAAAAAAAAAATTATTGGAGGGAAAGGAAGACAGTTCTGCCAATGTTACTTTACATCAACAGAGTGATGGCAGGATAAAGTCTGGCTGTCTATTTTTTGAATACACTGGGGTTGCCGTGGGAACCCTCCCATTCACCTGCATGTCCTGGTAATTAAATCACAGCAGCCCCTGCACATGGGCCTCAGCAGTAAACAGGCTGCCTCATCTCCCTGCCCAGCCAACAACAGGGATTAACAGCCACCAGCCCCTCTGTTTATCTGGCCGTGCTGACAGGTACCTGTGCTCACTTAAATACCTGTGTTGGAGCAGCAAGAGAAGAATTTCAGGAATATCCTTCTTTTTTTTGGCAGGTTAGGGCAGAGAAACACACCAGTGTAAGCTGAAAATAATGAGTTTTAACCTCTGTCTGCTGTTTAACAGTGTCACACATGCTGTTTTCAGCATCTTGCTGGCAATCAAATATGTGAAATTCTTCACCATTTACTGGAACACTTTGGTTTGCCTCCATCTCAAATCATCAGAAAACATTTCTACAGTTTTCTTTCTGATTTCAGTATTTAATTCTGAAATTTTCTCCCTGCCAGAAAGGCTGCAGACCAGAGCCATGCCCTACATACCTGTGTATCTTTTACCTTGGAGGAATGACTTTTGTAGGTTCTCTTTGCAGATGGACTGGGCTCGGTGATTTCAGCACAGGACTGACCCCTGCTATCAGGTTTGGTCTCTGCATGCAGAGCATATTGCAACAGGAATCACACCAAAGAATAATTTTATAATAATCTGAAGGCATGTTTGCCAGCTCTTATCTTGGGGGAAGATTATCAAGGGATATCAGGCAGGACACCTTTGAAGAAGAATGTAAAAATATAGTGAGTTCTGTTTGTGCTGTGTCCTGACTCAAACTTCTCATCTCACTTTATGCTGAATGAAATATGTAGCAAATTTTTATAGGTTGTGTTAACGTGTGAATATTGTAAATTTTCTACATGCTTTTTATATAAAATGTTTTTACTAAATAGTTTAGTCTCACAGTGATTATTGGTGTCACCCTATGGCTTCCATAACAGCCCTGTTATAAATAATTTCCCTGACATTGATTGGTATCAGATATAATCCACTAAATGCCAGAAATGGTTGCAATGCAAACCATTGAGCAATGCCATATTGTGTAATTCCCTATAACTGGCTTCCAGATCCCAGTTGCTGAACAGCATCTGGAAGCCGTAGGCTGAAGAAATCCCTGGAAATGATCTTGTGATCAGAGGGCAAAATTTTAGCATTTCCCTTGAGGTGTTTCTCATGTTTCAGGGCTTGAGCAATTATTTAAGCACTGGGAATTCTTATTTAGTAGCAAAGCATCTGATCTTTACCCATGACCAAACTACAGTAGAAGAAGTTTGTTCAGCCTGGAGAAGAGAATACTCTTACAGCATCTTCCAGGACCTAAAGAGGCTCCAAGAGAGCTGGAAAGAGACTTTTCACAAGGGCACGGAATGACAGGGCAAAGGGGAATAATGCACTCACACTGCCAGAGGGCAGGGTTAGACTGGATGTTGGGAAGGAATTGTTCCCTGTGAGGGTGGGGAGGCCTGGCACAGGTTGCCCACAGAAGCTGTGGCTGCCCCTAGATCCCTGGAAGTGTCCAAGGCCAGGCTGGATGGGCAGCAGGGACAGGGGAACGTGTCCCTGCCTTGGCAGGGGTGGAACCACTACACCAAAGAATCAATCATCATGTTCTCTCTGAATTTGGGGAGGGAGTCTGAGGAAGAGGGACAGGATGCCCGGGTGTGACACAGTGACACAGTGAGCTCCAGCACAGCCAAAAGCTGAGTCTGAACCTCTGAATTAGTGACTGCAGAGCACAGCTTTGCTGATTAATAAACTAGCAGTGCTTTGAAGTCTGCTGGCAGATATTACTGCCACATAAACAACTGTAAAGTAATTTGAGCTCATCCTGTGCTTTACATTATTAAGCTGGATTATTGCTATTCCATCAGCACTCCTCAGTGAGGAGAGCTGCTAAACCATAACCTTTGAAAGTATACACCAGGTGCTACTTCCTGCTGTAAACCACATTTATAACAGCAGTCAAAACACCTTCTGTCCCTGGATATAATAGAAAAACTGAATTTGCTTTTCTCCGAGTTCTTAAGGTGCATCATTTTAAAATGAATCTCTACCTTGAAGTCTGTTTTCCAGTTTTTTTCTCTTCACAATAAACACATAATGATTGTAGATTCAAAGCCTTCAGATATTTCCATGACAACAAACACTGATATAAAAAAGAATTAGAACTTCGCTGGATGAGAAGAAAATTGAAAGGATGGAACATAGGAGAGAGATCTCAAAACTCCACAAATAGAAACTCTTCTACCTCATCTCCAGTGCTCAATGCAGTTTTGAAGCTACTGAAGAGAAACAGGAATAATTTAGGAGTTCCATTAAAGGTATAATGTGTTTTCTAAATTATCTTTTTAATATCTGGTTTGCTCATACATCCAGCTAGTCGATAAATAGAATAAAAAGTATTTAACTTCAGCCCCTTTCTCTCACTGCAGTAAAACCAATGACTTCACTCTTGTCTTGTTGGCAACATGAACCTAATGTTCTTGCAGCTGAGGGCTGGTCGATAACTTTTGGGGGCCTAAAGCCATCTTCTCTCACAGTTCTTACCTCTTCTATCACCACTATCTGCACCACTGCCCTTTAGTACATGGCAAAGCCAAAGCAGGAATCCATGCACTGTTTGTGGGATGACAAATCTTTATAATCCATCCAAATTCGGCCTGCAATTGCCAAAGAAATCAAAAAGAAAACTAAAGCTGCTTTTCTTCTCTCTCGACAGACATGTTTTTCTGGCCCTGACCCAGCCCCATGCAAGAAAAGCAGCCAGAGGAGCCCTTGATTCATGATACCCGTTTTTAAAGAAGGAGATCAGTGTTGCTGGATTTGAAGTACAACTGCCAGTTCTGATCCAGCTGGCTCACAACACATCAAACTCCCAAGGAATTCAGGGTTAAATCACTGCATTGCAAGCTCAGGTTGTCTGGAGTGTACAGATCTGGTGCTCACTCACTGTTGGGTACTTGATTTTGGTATACACATCACAATTCAGTTACTATTCTAGAAAGGAATAAATTCTTTTCCTGGGGAAAAAAAAAAATACTTTTCTCTTCCTGGGAAAAGAAATGGTCATTTTTGATAAGACACAGTTCAGCAAAAACTGAAAGAATTTCATGAAGGTTCCTCTACATAGAAAGTCACATTTATAGCTTGGGGTCATTTTCTCTGGTAAATATCAACACCCTGCAGCTAACACCACTGGTCTGAGAATGGATTAGGGAAAAGAAACTTTTAAAAGGAGTGAGCTAATTCCTTTATAAAATGCAAAGTATTTGGCAGTCTAACCACAGAAGCAGTTACCATCTCCTCCATAATATAAAGCAATGTCATGTTAAATTAGATTGGGGACACAATTCTAATATGAAGTAACTGTATCTTAGTGGTATAAAGCCCATTATTTTTGTTCAGAAACATATAACACAACTTTACAGGCAGCTGGGCAGACAAAGTGAGAAGTACATTAGGCTCTTCCTCCTTTTCAACTGCAATAATGTGCAGCCATCCCTCATAAAATTTAACAACTGTTGAGTAACTTGCTGCAAAACTGTCTCACAGTTCATGAGCAGGAATGAGAATACTGATTACAGTGAAACTGCAAAAATTTATCATCCAAATTAGGCTATGGACAATGCACTGAGGCTAATGCTTGCACGATTACAGAAGGCACAAATTACAGACAACAGGCACATTCAGAGGCACAGAGTAACTCAGCATTGGGGCACACCACACTCGTGCTCTGTCTACCCTCCAGCAAAGCCCTGCAGCCGTGAAATGGGAATGCCAGTGCTGGAGTCACTCAAGGAAGCAGCACAAACCTGCTTCCCTGCTGAACTGATGGAGCTTGGAGAGGCCAGGGCTGGTGGAAGGTGTCCCACGGCAGGGCACAGGAATGGGATGAGCTTTAAGACCCCTTCCTACCCAAACCATTCCATGATTCTATGGTGTAGGTAGATGCCAACATGGATTCAGAGCACTGGTTGCCCCCTGAGAGATGGGACACGAGATCCAGCCCCTCCAGATAGACAGGAGTGACAAAAGATTGTGCTGCAGCACACATACCCTTACAATTCCTGGGAACAAGCTGGAAAGGTGGAGAGATACACCCTACAGAGATGTGTGGGAAGTTACTTTACTGCCTCTGATTTCACCTTGTTCTGCTCACATCTTGTTTCTTGGGTACAGCACTATCCTTTGGTACGATAGGAGTCTGCAGCTGGGGAAGCACGGCTCTGTCCGTGCCTGCAAAGGGCAGAGCGGAGGACGGCACTAACAAGCCGAATCGAAATTTAATTGCAGGTAAATCATGTAGAAGCGGGTGACTGCTGCAGCTTCACCGAACTGGAGCCTGGCCGGGCTCCTGCCAAGATCCAAGGGCAGAGCAAAAAGATACGGAGCGAGGAGGCAGCGATCGCACCCGCGGCTGCGGGACCGGCCAAGTGCGGGGCCAGAGCGCGGAGAGCGCCGGGGAAGGAGCCCTGCTCCGGGGACACGGAAAGGCGGCACGGCACCCGGGGACAGCACCGAGATCCCGGGGACACCGACACCTGCACCCGGGGGCAGCACCGGGACCCCGGGAACACCGACACCCGCACCCGGGGACAGCACCGGGACCCCGGGAACACCGACACCCGCACCTGCCCAAGCGGGCGGACGGCAGGGCAGGGACCGGGACGGGGACCGGGTACGGGTACGGGCCGAGTCGTGCTGCGGCGGGGGCTCGGGAAGAAACTTTGGCGGGCGGGGGTGGCAGCGGGGCCGCTCGGAGCCCACGTCTCCTGTGACGCGCGGCAGCTCCCGCCCGCCCCGGGCCGGGGGGAGCGGCGGAGCGCTGAGAGGCGGAGCGGGGCCGCCCGTCCCTGCCCGTCCCTGCCTGTCCCTGCCCGTCCCTGCCCGCCCCCAGCCCCGCACCTGCCCGGGCGAGCAGCGGGGACCGCGCGGGGCCGCGCCGCTCGGCGCCGGGCGGGGATGCGCAGCCCGCGGCGCCAGGATGCGGGAGGGGAGCGCGGGCGGCCGCGGCGCGGAGAACCGGACGGGCGCCGAGCCCCCGCTGCACCTGTTCCCCGTGCCCGTGCTCACGGGCATCACCGTCGCCTGCGTCCTGCTCTTCGTCATCGGGATCATCGGCAACCTCATGACCATGCTGGTGGTGTCGCGGTTCCGGGACATGAGGACCACCACCAACTTCTACCTGTCCAGCATGGCTTTCTCCGACCTGCTCATCTTCCTCTGCATGCCCCTGGACCTCTTCCGCCTCTGGCAGTACCGGCCCTGGAACTTCGGGGACCTCCTCTGCAAGCTCTTCCAGTTCATCAGCGAGAGCTGCACCTACTCCACCATCCTCAACATCACGGCGCTCAGCGTGGAGCGCTACGTCGCCATCTGCTTCCCCCTGCGAGCTAAAGTCATCATCACCAAGGGGAAGGTCAAGCTGGTCATCCTCTTCCTCTGGGCCGTCTCCTTCATCAGCGCCGGCCCCATCTTCATCCTGGTGGGGGTCGAGCACGAGAACGGCACGAACCCCCTGAGCACCAACGAGTGCCGGGCCACGGAGTACGCCATCCGCTCGGGGCTGCTCACCATCATGGTCTGGACCTCCAGCATCTTCTTCTTCCTGCCCGTGTTCTGCCTGACCGTGCTCTACAGCCTCATCGGGAGGAAGCTCTGGAGGAGGAAGAGGAAGAACATCGGTCCATACACTGCCATCAGGGATAAGAACAACAAGCAAACTGTGAAAATGTTAGGTACGAGTCCTCTTGCTCTGATTTTTTTTTCCAAAAGGATGTGTGTGTTTGTGTGTGTGTGAAAGAGAGAGAAAAAGATGAGGAGCTCTCTGATAGTTTGCTACAGTTCCTTCCAAAGGAAAGAAAATGTTTCATACAAAAGGCTAAAGCTCAGGGTGTCTGTAGAATAACTCTCCTTCTCCCTTAGATTTATTTCTAACTGGTTTGAGCTGGGGACTCCCAAACAGTTAAGCAAACACTAATAAGAACCCCTGACAAGGATAAATACTACAGTTATAATTGGCTTATGCCCTGGAGATTTTTAGGCATTTTTGGTCTTTGGTTGTAGATACCAATGTTATTTACAGAGAATAGTTTATTTGATTTTTAAACAAAACTAAACCCTTCTCAAGGCATGAAGTTGAGCTGCAGACTGCAGCCAGGCAGGCAGGGCATAATGTGCACTTAAGATTTATAGGAAGAGTATCAAGCAAATTGTGTTTATTTATTTAGCAAATTTGTGTTATTTCCTACCATGATGTGTAAGCTTATGAAAATTAATTTGCGTTTTCATATTAGCAAAACCCCGGGATATGCTGAACCAGGAGTACTGAGTCTCCTTTGAGGTCTGTGATGCTGTAAAAATCTCACAGACTGTGAGAAAACAGGATCAGGATAACAGACACTGTCATTCCTAACTTTGTATATTGCTGGATGCTTTAAGCGACACTCGTGGTTGGCAGATGGAAACACAAGTTTTAATGTACTAAGTCAGTGCTACTAAGTAGTGGCAGTTTGATACACAAACCCAAAAAGTTGTCCTGCAGTTTAGTGTCTGAGAACTGCAGAATCCTGCTGCTGCGTGCTTTTAGCCAAGCCAAAAGTCCTCTGCAGTGCAAGTCATCCCCTGGACTTTGGAGGGGACAAGATGCTCTGCAGGAAGAAGCTTTCACAGGCTCCTTTCAGCAGGGTTGAAGTGGTGGGCTAATGAGGCTGACAAGAGGTGGCAGTGAGTCCTGAGTACCTTAATTATCAAATAGGAGCCTATCTGATCTTTGTGTTCATGTCCTAATTTATTACTATGCAACAGCAGGAAGAATAATAAAACCTGCAGCATTCTTTATGCCCTTTCAGCTATGTTTTATGATCAATAGAATTACTTCAGTCTGGTAAGCGTGACCTTGGGAGTAATTAATTGTTTACATTTCTAGAGGTTCAGGATTATGAACTTCCACTGACTGCAAGTAAATTACAGATATTCCTACCATGCTTATATTTCCATATACTGAACCGTAAAGAATATGGAAATAAAAAATGCTTATTCCTGCTGTGAAGTGTTGCCACAAACATTGCAATATTTCAGGCACTTTTTTTTTTTTCTCCTTTTACAAGGCCTGAGAACAGCCAGGCAGTGGCAAGACTCTCCTCTGACAGAGAGCCAATATTGCCTAGATGATAACAGTCTGATACCTAATGGAAAGACAGAAAGAAGTTAGTGAGGGCTCAGTGGCAGCAGACACTCAATGCAGTCAACTCTCACTGGTGTTAATGTTCTGCTTAAAATTTAGAAGGCGTCCTCTGAGTCTTTATCAAGTCATGGAACATCAAGTAAATGGGATTAGCATCAGCAGTTTCTTTTAACTGTAAAGGCAGGTTATGCTTCTGGGTCTGGAATTAAATATCTAAATGTATAGCCTGACTTGCAAAGGAGCTATCACACCCCATTCCTATTGAAATCCATGGGATTCTGCATGCATGAAGATCAAACTATCAAAAGGCTGACCAGGGATATTGCACGCCTTCAAATGCAATACGTGTTTAAAATACAAATATGTGCTTAAAATTCTAGTCATAATAGACTGTGCTTTAAACTCTGTTCATTCATAATGACCATCATGATAATATTCATTACATGGATTCAAATCACCATGTGAGCTAGGGAATCATCTGAATTTTGTAGTGGACATAGTGAGGGAAAACTGGAAGTGGTTGGCTCAAGAAGTCAGAGAGCTGGAAAAGCTATTCTGAATCTCAAGCTCTGGTGCTTTACACTCCACCACAAGTCCTGCATAAGCATCCTTTTAAACTTGGAAATGCTGGTGCAGAATTTCTGGGGAAAGATACCTCTAACCATTCCTCTTAGCAATATGATTTTTATTATCTTCTGTGACATGATATGAGGATTGCTAACACAAGCAGGTTGCTAACACAACCTGCCCACCAGGGCCAGGTTGGACTGGACTTTGAACAACCTGGTCTCATGAAATATGTCTCTGCTCATAGCAGGGGGCTTGGAAAAAGATCTTTAATTTCTTTCCAACCCAAACAATTCTATGATTCCATGAACAGGTTAACTGTAAAAATTGCTTAAGAATGTCAGAAGCCCTTGCTCGAGTTTTCTGGTTTTTCTCTCTGTGGTATATTAATAGATACACTCAGAGCAATACATAAAATAAGAAAGGTCAAAGGTGCACAGGAAGTGAGCAGAAACAGTTTCCCTTTCTCTCAGATGAGAATTCCAATGGTCCAGTGTTCAGAGATACACACATTCCCATTATTCTACAGACATGATATTTACATGTAAATGCAACCTCTGTAGTAATAGAATTTTATAGATATACTCTATAACCATGTAGTTATATACTACACGTTTGGTTTTATTCTTCTTGGGAGTAACTCATCTGCCAAAAAATGGACAAACTGGAGGGGTGCAGCACTCTCCTGTTCTTATCTTGGCATATGTGCTCTCCAAGTCCCCATTCTGTGCTTTATTTTGGAGCCTTTGCCTTTAACAATTTTTCTTTTTGTCTTGAATAATTTTGTTCCCAGTGATTACATTCTTCATTACAAACCACAGTGTTGAGTCTATCACTATAATTTGCTTTTGTCAAACACTGCAGATGATAGATGGTTACACTTCTTTTTTTTTTTTGTCACCATTTGGATTCTTTAACGCTCTGTTTATGCAAACATAAGTTTTATAGGTCAGAAGTTTGCTACATCAGATTACTTGGGCACTGTTCAGGCAGCCTGTTTAGACATGATCCAAGTGTATTAAGTATCCCCAATTTATACTCTCAGAGAATGCACTGAGACAACCGAAAGCTTAGGGGAGGCATTTTCACACCCTGTGATTAATTTGTTAAAGGAGCAGAGCTGCAAAACAGAACATCAACCTGTATGTTGATACTCACACTTAACACGCCTTCTTCTGCTGTTTTTATTTTAGTTGCGGTGGTATTTGCGTTCATACTCTGCTGGCTGCCTTTTCACGTAGGACGTTACTTATTTTCCAAATCCTTCGAAGCGGGATCCCTGGAGATTGCAGTGATCAGCCAGTACTGCAACCTGGTGTCCTTTGTCCTCTTCTACCTTAGTGCAGCCATCAACCCCATCCTCTACAACATCATGTCGAGGAAGTACCGCGTGGCCGCCTGCCGCCTGTTCGGACTCCGAGCGCTGCCCAGGAAGAGCCTCTCCAGCAGCAAGCAGGGCAGCTCCCGTGGCTGGACAGAGCCCAGCGTCCTCACATGACACCAGGGCCCCCAGCATCACCCGCCAAGGCTCCCAGAAAGCCATAAACGGGAGGGGAAGAGGGCAAAAGGGACGGGAATCCCAACACTGGAAGTGGCGCTTTGGTCATCGCCCGCGTGGGTTGAGAGGGACGGTGCAGGCAGTGAAAGAACTGAGGGGGAAAAACCCCAAAGTTTGGGACTCTGAGAGGAGAGACACGTGGTCAGAATCTGGCCACGCTCCAGGTGTTATTTTTTAGTGCTGCTTTAGCCCGTTTGATTTTTTAACACAGGCTGTGCCATCCCGGCCAGGCAGACGTGGCCCACTTCACTCCAGAGTTTGTACGACTTCAGCGACGCCAATTCCAGCTGAGTTTTTCCAATGTTAGCTTTAGTTTTGCTAAGAATTTTGCTAGCATCTAAACCAGACCCTAGAGAGAGGATACTGAATTGCCTTTTTGGAGTAGTAAACAGGAAATTTGATACACTTTTCATAATATCAGTTTTTAAGTAAGGTCATGTTTTTCTCCGAGTGAGGAAAACTATTTCTTAAAAAAAAAAAAAAAAAAAAAGATATAAAATGGATAATTTTTAAACATGCTAAAAAATAAATAACCTTCATCTCACATCCAAGTAGAAAGGAAACAAAAAAAAATGCCTTCACAGAAGTGGCTTAGAATGTGACTGTACTGAAATATTTTTAAAAAATATATATCTGTGGGACAAGGACAGTGCTGACTTCAGGCCTGCAGTGATGCTATAAAAATGTGGAATGCAATCACTCACCAAAGTTTTTTTTGTTTTGTTTTACTAGCTAAGGCATCTGTACTTGTTCTGCTCAGTTTGACTGTGAATGACTTGATGTGTTTGAACTTGGAAGCTTTTAATTGTTTCAATATTTGTAATATCTGTGGCTACCTGTCCCTAACTGCACCCCAAAGCTTTCTGAGGACAGGTATCCTGCCTGTAAAGCCCCATGTTTCTGTTTAAAGTCTGCTCCCAGTGCCACAGCCCCCTGTAAAGCCTGGTGTGCAGTAGTGCTCGTTTGCTGCAGTGTTGAATTGAGAACATTTTGCATTTTTAACTGCCATGACCTGAGAAAGTAATAGAAAAATCTGCATTTAAGGACACAGGCAGACACATTCTCATACTTGATTCATAAACTCCTTAAATTAGATTTTTATACCTCAAGTGAGCCATTTCAAGGCAAACCAGAAAACGTTCCATCCTCTGTGAATATGGATCCTATTCCATCCTAATGGATATGGCTTATATTGTCTCTCCAACACGTGGGTTGTGTGCCCTACAGAGCTGAGAGAGCTTTGGAGCATGCATGTGTGCTAGCAGCTTTCTGTTCTCTTGGTTCTAGTGTTCATCCCCAGCTGGTCCCCAGCCCTTTCTCCCTGATGAATTTTAATTCTCCCTAGTGAACTGTGTGTTTGCAGAACTCTCCTGCCTTCAACCCCCTGCTCACACCGATGGGCCACTTTCCCCCTGTCACACCTCCAGCTGCTCAGGTTGAACTGACAAGAGAAATTGGCCTCTTCTGTATATTCAGTGTCTTTTCCGCCACCTTTCCTGGGGCCAGGGGCTGGTTGCTGCTCCTTGGTGGCACCTGAGCCTGTGCCCTCCCCACTCCAGGAGTGCAGGATTTATGTGCAAACACCCTCACCGAGGCACTGCAGCATCACCTCCTGCTTCACCTCCACCCACAGGCACTTCGCTGTCCACGCTGTTCTCTCCCTCTCTCACTGGCAAGCAGGTCTGGGGGCAAAATTCATTCAACTCAGGGAAACAAGACATTTGGGAACCACGGCAAGAGGGTGCAGGCGTGAGCTCAGTAACAACCCGTCTGTATAAACAAAACACACACACCCGGCCTCACATCAGTGTTTCAAATCTCAGCTGTGTCTGTGCTGTTAAATGTGAACAGAAAAAGAAATAAAGTAATGAGACCCTTTATAACCCTGTGGTTCTGTGGTGGGGGAGGGTCCAGTGCAATTCACACAACTGGATTTTAATTTACTTTTTATTATTTTTTTTCATATTTGTATTTTAATTTTGTTCCCCAAATCTGTGTAACTAACTTGATTAGGCTATTTTGTTTAAAATAGCAGAGTAACTGCAACATTAAAGCCCTCTGTAGACACATTTGTGCATACAAACTACAAACACACTAATAATTCCATTTAGCCTAAACATTTCAGCAGGAGAAAATGTAATTTTTAGCTCTACCAACACAGTAAAATTTCCACAACTTTGTGTATAGAATGAAATTTAAAACATTTGATCAGAGTCATGAAAGTCAGAAAGAAAGGAAGGACTTTTTCTTTCCTTCTAACTGAGGAAATGGACTCATTTCTACAAGTCCTCGGACAAATCTAGCAAAATACACAAATTACGATTAAAGAAAAGTCGCCACCTTCACAGGACTCTTGCACTAGCAGGAAAATATTTCATATCTAGCAGGGAACACAAACATTTAACACACTGTAGCTGTCACTGCACCAGCCATTAGTGTTGCTGCCCTCAGTACCAAAACTTTTCTATCTGGATTCTCTAAAGCCAGGGGGGTCACACCAACATGTGCTGGGTGCAGATGGTGAATAGGAACTGCTGCTTCAAACTGGTACATAATAAACTGCTTTTATATGGAAAGCAGGAAAAAAAACCCACCTCAAAACCTGGGCAACCCTCACTTTTGCATCATAAAATCAACTTTTGTCTGATGCCTTCAAAAAGATACGCACATCCCCACTCGCACTGATGGATGAATCCAGTGTTGCTTGTCTTGAGTAACCTGTTATTCAGAGAATCACAGAACATAAAAGGGACCTTAAACACCCTCCAATCCCAGCCCTCCGCCATGGGCAGGATGCCACCCACTAGATCAGATTGCTCAGAGCCCCATCCAACCTGACCCTGCCCAAGTTGTAAGAAATAACTTCACTGGGGGGAAAAAAATAGGCGTGAGGAAGATTTGAAGAGCGTAAGAACAGTGAAGTCAGTCCAAGGTAGGCATCATCAGCCTGTCTCAGGCTCCTCCTGCCTTGTCCCTGGCAGGATGAACAGGGGCAGAGTGGCTGCTGCAGGTGCAGAGGGCAGTGGCAAATAACCTGTGGTGGCACAGTGGTGCTGTCACAGTGTCACCACCTGCCTCACCCACTGGAGCCGCTCCGCCTCCTCAGCCTGGACTGTCCTGGCACAAAGCCTCCTTCTCCTCTGCCTCCCAGGGCATTTCTGCAGCACCTCTTGTTCCTGGCAGCTTCTGCCCAAAGCCTCCCTGCATGAAAGGGCACAGCTGTGCCTCCCATCCACTTTTTGGGCCTGGACATGGTTTTTGAGATCCATTTTTCATAGGGGGAAGACAAGAGTCCTTGCAGGCTGTTCATTGGCATGGCAGACAGGGCAGCTCTGCAGGAAAGAGTTTTTTCAGGCTGTTGAACCTTTCCATTTCTGGAAACTCATCTCTGTGGGAACAAACCTTGCCAGTTCTGACTGAAAAAAAAAAGAAATGCAGAGACTTTAAGAGTCAAAATTCTGCTGTGTTCTTACTGACTTGAATGTGAGCAGCCCACTGAGAAAATAACAGAAAGTTCATTCATTAAACAGTCCCAGTTTTAAAAGCTTTTTTACCTCTACATTTTGTATCACAGCTTCACAAATAAACAAGAACAATTTGGCTGCATTTTCTTTCTTGGCAATGAGTTAAATTGGTGATGAAATAGGTCAAAAGGACTTTACCAGAAAGCTTTATTCATTTTACAAAAATACCTTTGATGGAGGCATGCACTGGCAGAAAATCATGTCCTATTGTATTTCTTGCCAAAAATAAAATATGCTGGAAAACCAGCACTTCTTGTCAAAATTTGAATTGATAGATATTCATCATGACTGATATATTCAGCAGTTAAGTAAGTTTGTATCAAATGACATTTGCATAAGCTCCATTAAAATCAGCAGGTTTTAGATACCTAAACACCCAGGAGAAGCCCCTCTCTGTCATGGATTGGCTGGTTTTAGGGTCCAGCTGCTCTGAGCCAGTGGATGTTTCTGGATGGATTTCCATAGAGCTTGTATCTTTTGCAAAAACCCCTCGAAGAGGTGGCCTCGAAGAGCTGGATTACATCTTGAGAAGTAAATTCAAATTTGGAAAAAAAAAAATCTAGCTCATCTCCCAGAGATGCCCCTGCATCCCCACATCCTGAACTGCCCTCCTCACCCTCAGCTGGAAGTACCATAACTACGTTTTACCCTCACAACTCCCAATAAAAAGCATCAGCCTTATTTTATAAAACTGAAACCCAAGCCCTTGGCATTTTAACTCTTTGCCCAAACCCCACTGGCCCAGAGTGACGGGGTGTGGATCTGCCTGCACCTTCTGGATGTCATTCCTGGGTTTGGGCTGGGTCTGGCAGCTCCCAGCATCAGTTTTCTGTTCCTGAGCTGTGCTGCCAGAGTGCTCAGCACTGTAGCCCACGAAAAATTTTATTTGAGAAACAAGCAACCTCTGGCTGACACTGCAGATACACCATGTACTCTGTTTCCACAGCCCTGGCTCTGCATCCCTGCTGTCTGTGGTGAACCTACACCTGCAGTGGGGTTTGTCTCTGGAATCCTTGCACCAAGGCCCTGGGAGTTGCCCAGAAAATCCTCAGGATGAGCCAGCAGATGCAGTTGCAGGAGCTGGATGTCCCGGGGCAGTTTGCACTGTTTGACACCATTTACATTTCTGGCAAAGGCAGCTGCAGTCACATCCTGCCCAGTGTGATGCCAGCAGCACTTAATGAGAAATCCCAGCTCGTTTGGGCAAGTCCATCATTGACTGAGAGCAGTGACACACATCTCCTTTAGCCCTCTCCACCTGATGGATCACCTGGAATCCTTCCCAGCTCCACAATAAACTTCACAGGAGCAAAACAATTCCCTCACACAGACGTGCTTGCCAATGGCTTTTCCCTCTGAAACACGAGTTCTGGTGAGAGACAGGTAAAACCCACAGGGGTTTGGCTTCATGTCCCACATCCCTGGCCAAACTTTTGCCCAAAGCAGTTGTTAGATGATGGGGTCCAGCTGTGCCAGCAGATCATGAAAACACACCCCTGCCTACTGCTGTTTAGGCGAAAAAAGCAGAAAAGCAAATGTTAGATCAGAATTTGCCTCTTATCTCTAAATTGTGATTATCCAAGTACAGTGGAGAAAGGGAAACATTAATCCATCATGTATTAATGCAGGCTAACAGGTTTCTGCAGTCACTCACTGTCAAGCCTTAGTCCAGTTGTCATTGCAGCACACAATACAGCACATCAGCACTATCCTGTGTAACTAACACACTTTGTGGGTCTCTAACAGGCTTCCTCAGTGCTCTTTCCAGCAGAAAGGAATCCATTCCCTTCTAAGTCCAGCACTTGTGGCCCTTCCTGATCTCATTTGTGGACAGGTGCATGCCAGGACCTTTCCCCTAAGACCAAAATTCAGAGCCTCTCATTAACCCACCTACCAGGATCAGAACAAAAAGCAGCTGGGGTTCATCTTGGAGCTGACCTGGTGATGCTGAGTGCTCCTTTCTCTGAGACCTGCAAACACACTGACCTCAGTGAGAGGAGGTGGCTTTACAGCAGTTTTGTAGGGCAAACACCTCCAAACCCATGGTGCACTCTGATGTACAGTGTCCCCTGGATCCCATCCCTGACACCCTGCCAAGCCCTCACAGTGTGAGCAGAGCCCCACAGCAGCATCCCAACAAACCACCCGAAGGAATGGGAGCAACCCCCAGGAGGAGGGAAGGGGCTGGCTCCTGAATGAGCATCCAAACCCCCCAACGCCCAGCTGCCAATCTCAGCTCTCATTTCTGTCTACAAATAAACCCTTCTGAGAGCTACAGGGTGCTCCTCCTGCTGTACTTGGAGATAAACCACTTTGTGTTTCTCCAAATAAAGGCATTTCATGGCTTTCCACACCTGCTCTGATTCTTTCACTGGGAGCAAAATAATGGTTTTGTGACGTGTGTGAGTCCATAAGGCAAAATTGCTCTCAGAAGTAAAGTACCCCACTCTCCCCCTTCAGAGGCTGCTCTGAGGGCTCAGGAGATGTTCTCCAGGCACTTGCCCCCAGTTTTGATGCTCCAGGATCAAAAGAGCCTTTGCTTTTTTGTCATGTTCTGATTGATTTTCACATGATTGCAGCACCGTCTGTGAGAAAAGAAATGGCATGGCTATTTCCAAGCCTCTATCCACACTGCTCTTCCCTGCACTGCCTCCTTCCACTAATGACCTGGTGCTGCAGATCATGGCTCATTACGGTGGGCAGGCAGGGATTCTGACACCACGAGCCTGCTCTGCAGTGAGACACAGCACGATGAGCTCTGAGGGGCAGGGATTTAAACAGCTTTAACACGGCAGTCTGAGAGCAGACAGCAACAATGCACACTACAAATCCGTCCAGAAAGAAGCCAATTTATGGTCACACACAGGCACACATCCTGCCCAGTTAGCAGCACCTGAGTGTTTTTATCAAGCAGTGACAATGAGATTGAGTTTTCTAAAATTTGCTGTGCTACACTGGGGGCACCAGCGCGGGGCTGTGAGAGGTGCAATCACCCGAGTTAGTTTTGATGGAATGTGGGGTTTTGAACCCACTGAACTACTGTTGGTTTGTGAGGAGGGAGGGAAGTGGGCAGCCAGCACAAGGGTTTCTGTGTGCCTGGCTGCTACCCTGGCTCTCTGAGAGGAGTGCTGGTGTGGGGCTCATCCCTCGGATGCCTGAGGATCTCTGGTCTATTGCTGGTTTGTAGGATCACAGAATGGTTCGGGTTGGAAGAGACTTTAAAGACCATTTAGTCCCAACATCCTGCCATGGACAGGGACACCTTCCACTATCCCAGGTTGCTCAGAACCCAATCCAACCTGGCCATGAGCACTTCCAGGGATGGGACACCCACAACTTTCCTGAGCAACCTGTGCCAGGGCCACACCACCCTCACAGGGAAGTCACCTCAGACCAGCTGTGGTGTCAAAACCCATGAGAGGTTTGGATTTATCTGCTTCCTTTCAGTTTTTGCTGTGGGCTCGTGCCTGATTTCCCACACTGCAGTGGAATCTGGACTCAGCCATGCAGCCAGAACAGTGCCACTGCCACAGGCTGTGCCCAGATCTGTACTTGTCCCTTCCTGTGAGACAGGCTGATGTGAGCCAGGGGAAGGGGCTGGCACCATCACTGGGGCTCATTCAGAGAAAAACCAGAGCTTTGTACAGCTGGGATGCTCTTGGTTTCAGGACACTGAAGTCAATCACTTGACCCTTTAAACGAGGCACAGGACAGAGCCATAAAGAGCACAAGGAACTCTGAATCCCCACACTGCAGAGAAGGCAGAACAGGAGCAGCATCGGCTTCAGCACCATGATCCAGAGTAATCCAGAGCTACATCCAACAATACAAACCCCACACAGCAGCAGCCCAGGGGATATTTGGCCCTGCTGAGTGCAAAGCCCTGATCTTTTCAGCAACCCCTGATGAGCTGCAGCCCTGGCTGGGCAGGAGTGCAGCCAGGGAACACCAACATCACCAGTGCTGCACAGCCCCTGAGCCCAGGACACAACCACCACCTCACCTGCGTTCTTCTTTTATGGGAACAGCTTTTGAACTATAAATTAAAAAAGACAATATTTGCATTGGATTAGGGTGAGTTTCTCAACTCTATTCACAAGTTAATCCTCACAAGGCTTCTGCATCCCTACTGTTTGCTCCTTTTTATTTGTAGAGAGTAATAGCTTTCATATGACAGAAAGTGAGAGAGATGAGCTAATAAAATTACCAAGAAATTACATCCTCTGAGCACACTGACCCAAGTAGTTATTTATTAACTGTGTCAGGAGACCTAAAAATAGCTTTGATTGCATGCAAGACCATCTATGCCACCAATTAGTGCAGTAAATGTAACTACTCAAACTAAAAACAGCACATTCACTTAGATAACAGCAGATCTCAGGCTAATCCACGATCTTTGAAAGCATCTTGTGAAATTTCTTTTTATTTTACTGAGCCAAGAATATGGGCATTGTAAGAGCAATTGTCAAGAGCAAAGATAGATGTAATTGTTCAGAATGTAGTACAAATAAAATAGCCCTTTCAGGGGTCTCAGCTGGCTTTTCTGCTCAGCCATAAAAACAGCGAAACAAAATGTCCATGTTCAACTCTACTTATTCGTGGTTCTCACTCTGATAAAAACTAAAGATAACATTTATAACATTTGCATTTTTACTCCAGGCCAGGTTAAGGACGGAGAATATAATTCTACACGACCTCAGTAAATGACAATACATCATGAACTCTGCCATAATTCTAGAAAAGGATTTGCAGAGGAAATATAATTTATACTTCGTATTACCACAAAAATTTCTTCTTGTCTCTAACACGTTTGGTTGCAAAATAGATCTAACAGAACCATCCTGTTGATGTAGATGTCATTAATGCTGGAGAAGAATCACTCCATGTCCACAGGCCACAAATTCATAGAATGGAATCACAGAATGGTTTGGGTTGAAAGGGGCTTTAATGATGATCTGCTTCCAGCCCAAGTATTTAATTTTCAGGGGGAGTTTAGATACCTCAGCTATGCTTCAAGATGGACAGGCAGGAGAGCCTTGGTCCTCTGGCTCAACACTGGCGCTATGACCCACCCCCCTTCAGCTTTCTAATGTTTTGCTGGATTTGAGCATCTCTTAAAAGTCAAAGACACAGGTGAGCCTGTGGAAAAGCTCCACAGGAGGCGAACAACACGGACTGGTGTCACTCCAGATCCTGTTTGCTTCCCAACTCGTCCCGGGAGCGCGAGGCTCAGCTCGTGCCACACGTGGCACCGAGCCCCTGGTTCCTCAGAGAGACACCCTCCCTTCCAACGGGGCTCAGCTCTCCTGCACCACACCAAACGTGCTCTGAGCCGGCAGGAGCGACTGAAGTGAGGAGCAAAACAAGTTCCAGGCGCTGGGTTTCGAGCAGCTCTGTGATTACCGAGAGGAGAGAATCGCCGCTGCCATAGAAACGGCAGCGCCAGCGCCGGGGACCACGCGCTGCTGGGGCACACCTGGCACTGCTCACACTGTGACACGTGCCAGGGCCACGGCCCACTGCTGCACCACCCCAAGGGCTGCTGCTAAGGCCACAAAAACGCCCCAAAAATGTCTCTGCTTTCTTTCAGAACTTTTCAAAGCTGACACTTCTCTTGGCAGCAGGCAAAGAGCTGCTGGTAAATACGGCATCACCCCAGCCCGGTTACAACTTGCTCTGTCCTTCCTCAGAAAAAAAAAACAAATCCATGGAAAATTTAGTGCTACTTACCCAGCTCTGCACAGTCTGGGTGTGGGGAAGGCACCCAGCACCTCTGCAAAAACCTGTGGGTGATAACAGCACAGGGTAACATTCAGAACTCCAACAGCAAATGTTTAAATCCAGCTTCACCCCCATGGGCTCTCACTGCCCTCCAGCATCTCTGCAGACACCCCGGGCAATAAACCAGGGACCACTGAAAATAAAAGATTCTCCTCAGATACCAAAGTGCTGATTACTATTTTATAGACACATTTAAAAGATTTTGTTAAAGAGATTGTCTTGGCAAGCATTGCTTAAATAAAAAAGCTGAGCAACCAAGTGAAAAAAGTTACCATATTCCCCTAGGAAAACCCCACTCACGTTGTGAACGGCAGTAATTAAAAAAGCAAACAAATCAACTGTTGTATTTATGCAGTGACTTGAAGAAAAGCATTAAAAAATTACCAGGAATGTGTTTGACAAGAAATATGTATGCATACTAGATTAATTCATCATGATGAGGAATTGAATTCATTGCACATAATTAGTGAGTTTAAAGCTCTAGTATTTCAAGTGTTTAATTACTAAGAGATAACAAATCTAAGTATGTTTCTATAAATATAAATCCTTAATTTTTCTTGCAAGCTACTTAAAAGAAGTGATTAGAACACCTGACTTTCAGATTATCACTATAAACTTACTCTTCACAAAACTACAACAATCACTCCAATTACAAACCAGAAACATCTTGAGGTGAATTCAGGGCTCCCACCCTTGCTCCAGGATGCACAACAGCACTGACCTGCCAGAAGGGGCCACATGGACCCAAAAGGCCTGTGTTCAATTAAAATAAAGAATTAAAACAGAAAGAATTAAAACATTTATTGGGCATAAATATATTACATATACACTACAGATACAGTTAAGTCTTACATACATAGTGTAGTATTTGCAAAATCTATACATTAAAATTGATATGGCAGTTTTAATATAATGCATATGAAATAGTCTAAAATTTACAATACAAGAAAACTTCTGATTATTTTTTTTTTTTAAAGTTGAAAAGCTTGGAATGTATGTTCCCATAGTGAGGTAAAAACATTTTCTTTTTCTTTTTCAATTTAAAGAACTGTGCAAGGATAAGGTTCATACACATTCAATTAGGGCACTTCTCAATCGTGACACTGAATACTGAGCTACTGGAGCCAACAAACAGGATTAGAAAACACTTCAAGTTCATAAAGAAAAAGGCAGAACAATATAAAAAACATCTCTCTCCTTCCTTTAGGGTATCAAATACTTAGTGTTTCATTCTACCTTTGTTGGTGGTGGTGATTTCTGTGAGAGCAGAGCGCCCTGGGGTTGGATCCAACACCTGCCACTGCAGCTCCAGGGGCACGAGGAGGTTTGGGAAGGGCCAAGGCATCAGCAGTGGTGGGTCAGGGACAAGGTCCCTCAGAGCAGGAGGGTGTGACATCGGCGACCTTTGTCACTGCCACACGAGTGACAACCAGATCACTGTGGCAGGAGGTACAGACTGAAAATGTCAAATTCACTGGGCCTGTCCCAGCTGCTCCAGCACAGTCTCCCAAAAGCTCAGCCTCGGGCTGGGGGCTCTGGTTAGTGTGGTTTACCAGGGACCCCACAAATCAGCAGTGACAGAGATGCTCTGAGTGACTGACTGCTCTCCCCCCTCCACTTCTGCTCACTGCTTTTAGTAGCACTCGTATTTCAAACTTTCAAAATTGCTAATCTAGAGCACATTGGGGTTTTTTTTTTTTTTCCTTTCTTTATTAAAGCAGTTTTGTGTTTTTTCGTAAAAAAAAGGTGTCAAGCTCGGATTTCATAGCAGCACTGCTCAAACAATATACCAAAAATAAAAAAAGGGAATCTATTCAAATTTCTGGGTTTTTCCAAACTAGCGGTCTTCTCATCGTTTTAAAAAATACACTCTTCTCCCCTCCAATGAAAACAGCTGTATACTCTTTGCTCACAAAATACAGATGCAAGATCACAGAGTTCCATATCACAAATAAATTTAAATAAGATGTAAATAAATTTGACAAGCCATGACTTTGGCAGAAAACAAAAAAATATATATATTTAGCTCAATGCCATTAGTTTTGCAAGGCTAAATCGAACTAATTATAGTCAATAACAAAATACAGAACATTTCTAATATTTGCTACATCTAGAGAGGCACACAGAATAATTCATTGATCTTAGCACTTTCTTTCCAGAGATGATTTTGTTTTTGGATACATGTAAACGTTTGAATCACTGATAATGGGTTTTTTTGGCATTTAATGTACTAGATGCTCCCATCTTCAAAAACACAAGAAAATGCAAGAAGATTAATAATACTAGGAATGCTGCCAGGTAAAAAGTTGACCTAAAGTACAACAGTATAAAACAGACAAAAATGTAACATGCTATGGGGAGGGTGGAGACGGGGTTTAGATTAGTACATAAGTACACTTTTTATTTTTTATTTTTTTTTACAATAAATAAAAAGATTGCACTGTAATTGGTATTTAAAGTACTGTATGCAGTATATAGTATAAATAAACCTAAAAACAAAAATAATGTTGTTTTTTTCCCCATTACTTTGGTTAAGGGAATATTATGCTAGTACAGGACACTGAATCTTAGACGATGGAGACAGAGCACAAAAAAGCCAGGACAAAAGCAAAATCAAGTAGCAAAAATATACAAAAACAAGAGGCAGGGAAATACACTGTGTCTGTTGCACCCTTTTGGAATCTATTTGCACCTCCAGCTCATTTATGTCCCTGAGGTACTTGCACAACGTTGACTGAATATAAATAACCCCATGACTCAAGAGTTAAAAATCTAGTGTCTCGATGGATTAAAGTGTGTCTGGGAAGGGGCAGGCAGGAGGGGGACACTGCCACCAGAGCAGGGACCATTCCTCTGCAGGACTCTCCTCTCAGTTTTGCCAGGTACCAAGTTATTTCAATCAGCCCCGTGGTGAGAACAGCATCGACACCCTTCTAAGGTATTTAAAACGAACAGATGTGATTTCTGATACCTCCAAGAAAGTTCCATAAAATAGACACCCCTCCAAAAAATAACAACAATATTATTAATAAAAAAAAAAGATCAACTGACAGTAAAGTTTGCTTCCATTGAGTGTAAATCTCACCTAATTCAGTAGAGGCAGTAAGCTGTCACCAGCTCGAATCATATAAATCAGGCTGAACGTAATAGAATAATATCTAGTATTAGATTAGGAATAGTTATATACAGTGACAAACAGACAAGTTAAAGCAGCTTTTAAATAGCTGAACATGGGAAGAACTAACTATTGCACAATGCCCTCTTACTTAAAATTACTGCTAGGAATCAAAATGGTAAAAAAAAAAGATCTATAATGCTTCATAATTTATATGCAGTTTGGTTATTTGATTTCTTATACAGGCAGTTTATAGTGTTCGTAACTGTAAAAATAACAGGCAACTAAAAAGGTTTTTCAACGGCAGGATGCTGTTCCAATTTAAATGCACTAAACAGTTAAAATAACAACTTAGGTTTTACCTTGAAAAATTGGGGCAAGTGTAGTGAATAATCTGTAGGCAACATTGCTAATACTGTTCAAGGAAGAACTGGTACTTGACTAACATTGTATTCTAGTCTTACCACTAAACACACTTGTGACTAATGTTTAGAAGGAAACAGAAGAGACAAAAAAAAGTGACTCATGATTAAATTTTCCTAAATAGTAAGATAAAATAAGAGACTGCATGAACTTCAGTGAAAAAAAAAAAACCCAAAACAACATTGAAAAGGTAAATTTGTAACAATTTTGAAATCATGAAGGAAAAACAACAACAACAACAAAAAAATCTTGCTTTTGGTATCTGGTTTGCTTGTTTCTCCAGTTTGACCACTTCCTAGTTCTGAATTTCAAAAAGGTGCATCAAAACACTGATTTATCTTTCTTCAAGCTAGAACTGTAAAAAAAAAAAAAACCAAAACAACAAGAGCAGTATATAAAAACGCACGGTAGAACGAAGGATTTCAAATTAAAAAAAAAAAAAAAAAGAGAGGGAGGAGGAGGTTGGGGAAGAAAAAGGAGGAGGAATATCTGAAAAATAAATGTGTGGATTAAAATGCGCAGCATTAGTTCGACCTGCGTGTGCTGTTTCGAGCGCCGGTTTCGCGGGACGAGGCGGAGGGGCTACTTCATGAAGAAGTACTGCAATATACAGGCGAAGATGATGGAGAGGCTGGCGAAGCCCAGCACGATGAGGGCGGCGAACTGCTCGTCCGTGGGCAGGGTGGCCTTGGCCCTGTGGCCCGCGGTGCCGCCCGTCTCCCCCGGCGGCTCGGTGGCCCCGCGCGGCAGCGAGAACGCCGCCGAGGGGCTGAAGGGGCCGCTCAGCTCCTGCGACGTGTCCAGGCACCGGCGGCAGGCGCACACGCGGAACCGATAGTCCGTGTTCACCTGCAGGCCTGAGACGTGGAATGTGCTCTCTTCTCCCTTGTACACCTTGGGGGGAAAACACAAAGCAAAGGGAGCGCGGTTAGGTAGAGGTTTCCTTCTCACAGCGCTACTCACAAGGATTTCACCGTGAAATGGTCAGTCTGGTGCCTTCAGTTTTTAGCTTTTACACCTTTCTGTACTGCGTTAGTGTGTAACTCTAAACTCCATGTTATACATGACCATTATAAAGTTGGCTTTTCGCAAGATGTGTGCTATATGATTAATAACGTTGTGGTAAGGATATAAGTTTTGATTTCTGCTGTTAGTAAAGAAAACGAGGCATAGTGGTAGTAGTGATATAGTATGCTTAAACTGTCTGTTTGGCTGGGATAACATCCAGTGAACATGTAAAGAAGACTGCTATTGATACACCAGCTATCAGCATCTCCCATCTGAAGAAAGCACGGACCAAGGCCCAATCTGGAGGTGATAATGAAGACACAGCCAAGAAACACAAATGCTCTAAAAAGGCAGACCCAAGGAGGGGCCATGCAAAACAGTCCCTGGAATATGGAAACTAGTTTATGGAAAAATATGAATATTCAACAGACTGATACAACAGAAAGGGTATTTAAAGAAAGCCTATGAAATAGCAGAGTGTGGACTTGGCTAAATGCCAAGTCACCCAGCCGGCCGTACTTTGCTTTTTTTCCTTATCTCCTAATTGTCTTATCTTTTTATTAAAACCTATTTCTTAAAATCTACCAAAAAGTGAATCTCATTTTTCACACTCCATATAAAGTGTTAGTTTGGTCAGACAAACAATCCTTCCAGGCCCGAGAACCAAGGTCATCATTGCAGCCTCAGGCCCCAAAAAAGTATAAACGAAAACGAATTGGGAGAAACGAACCAGGGGATTGTGACTTCATTAGCTGAAGCTGTAACTGGACAATTAACCTCTGATATTCAAACAGACCAAACTTGTATCTGTCTGAAAAACTTGTGACCACTGTCCATCTTGGGTGTGGCCTCCACTGGGCATTTGCACTGCCCAAGGTGCATCTATTGAAGGTATTTATTAAATACCTTTATTCTCTAACTCTGTCCAGTCTCTCTTCTAGGCAGCCTCTCCAGGCATCAACTCAAATCTCTAAGGAAATGCCTCTCAGAAGAAGGAACTCCAGGTCAAAGCAGGTTTTGGAACAACAGAGGCATGTGGAGGACTTCTCAACAAGTCTCAACACAGGGACAGCCAACACATCACTCAGTGCAGCAATGATAACACACACTAACCCTCTGTGGGCGTGATAAATGCCACAAACGTATTTCTGCACTCTGAAAGTGTGACTGTATGCCTAAAACATGTCTAAGACATAATCACCCTGTCTGGCCTCAAAAGGAAGAAAACCTTCACAGAAAGTTACTGGAAATCATTCAATGTGTAGTTGCACAATTGCTTACAAATGTAATTTTAATGTATTTTCCCCCCTCACATTTCTCTCAAGAAACAGCAATCTTGCCAGAAATTGCACTTTCAGAACTGTGGGAATAATAAAATATTATTAAGGTATAAAAAATTTCCTCTTGCCTGCATTATATTTGGTTGTTTACTAGTCCAACCCATCACATATTCACATTAATCAAATGTAGGTATCACATGCTTCAGAGCACAAGTCACGGTATCAGAAAGGAGAGAAAAAACTGAGTATCTGAGACAATTTTGTGACTCAAATGGAAAAAAAACCCACTGGAAACATTCACAAACTCTGAAAACAAATAATTTATACAATGGATGGTTTTTGAGACTGGTATTTTATGAAATGAAAAAGGTGTCACAGAGTGGCTGTGTCTGCTGGGAAAAAAACACCCTGAACTTCAGATGCTTCTTCCTCTGCTCATTTACCACTTCCCTTCCCTTTGCTGTGGGAGCAGAAGGCTGAGAGCATCTTCCATCCTCCCAGAGGCAAGAACTCATCTCAGAAAAGGGGAGCAAGTGGAAAGCTAGCCCCAAGCACATAGAGGATTTCCTGTGTGATACTCTGGAGTAAGAAATGAGGAGGAAAGAGAAGAAACCTGCTCAGCTAAAGAGCTTAAAGAGCTCAGCTTCCCAGCTTTCCTGCCCTGCTTGCCCCTGAGACTCATCCCTTGGTTAAACAGTTGGTTCCTGATCTTTTGAGAAGGTCTGTGACAGAAAGATTAAGGTGCTGCTTTCATTTGTCTTCTCCTTTCCTTGTCAGCTTTCACAGCTTTTCCCAGTGCAGTCTGAGTGATGGTGAGTCTGGGTTTCCAGACTAAGCACAAGTCTGCTAACTGGCTCATGCTTCTTGGACCCGAGGCACAGATCAGGAAACGATGTTAAAATAAATGTTGCCTTGCTCAAGTTTTGCTCAGCATTTGCAGGAAGTTCCCTCTAGGTCAAGTGAGAGAACAATACAACAAATTCATCCCATAAACCCCTGTGACTGGCCACAGCCATGCACTGCTGCCTTTTCCTCTTGCCTTTGTTTGTCTTCCCAATGCCAACGAGGAGTGAGTCACTGAGTTACAAGGATTGCAGGGAAAACAAAACTGAAAGTGCTGTAGCAGGCCACAGAAGTGATGTGAGGGTTGAAACATCTGTTTGCAAAGCACTCCTCATCCCAGGAACACCTCTGCCCCTCTGTTCTCCTACAGCAATTCCATTTGTAATACCCACTTGTTGTGGGCAACTGTGTCCCACAGGACTGGGTAAGGATTTTTCTACCTAACTCCCATTTCTTCAGTTTCTCAGGGTAACTCAAAGCCCCCACAAAATGACTGTCAGCAAGATTTGCTTTCTGGTGCTGCTGTAATTTATCATTTCATTTCAAAACATGTAGCCAGAAAAGCTCTACATGCCTTTGCCACAAATAAACCTTTGTAGCCAATACGACCACTTCTGAACCAAAATAAAAAAAATCCAATAAGATCCAAATAATGACATTTAATTAGAAAGAAATTATAATCTAAACTTCATAAATTACATTTAAGAGGTACTAGGGATGGCACGTATACAGCTTGTCTTTGCACTGAAAAAAATCCTGTCCAGTACAAAAAAAAAATTTTTTTCTGGACTTTTTTACTTGTTTTGTTCTGTCAGAGTGATGAATACCAGTGTAACTGGAGGCCAAGTTTGGCTAAATCAAAGACCTATATCTTCACTACAGTCTAACAGTTATAGATGGCCAAGTTCACTCAAGTCAGCTATTCAACAGCACTTCTCAGAAAAAGGCCAGACAACCAAGTGAGAGAAGAGTGTTATCTGTAAGGGAAGCTTGAAAAATCACTGGAAGTAAATAGATTATGAGAATTAATATTCACCAATGATAAAGACAAAACATTCCCTGCAGTAGCACTAAGACATTTATGGAAATTGTCCTGCTTCAGTGGTTTGAGGAGTATTTACCAGCAGTGGACTTACCTATCAGTAACAGGTAAATAATTATTAAATTGTCACCCACTCCTGACAATTGTAACCTCTGCCAGGGGCTGCAGCAGCACCTCAGAGCTGTGGCAGGATGCCCCCAGCACAAACAGAACAAATATGGGAGAAAGATTGTTTACCTGTTACGTTCTGTTGAGAGGACTTTACACATACAACAGAAAAAACCCTTGGCAACTATGAATAAGGTCTTTAAATCTGCCAAACAAATAGGAAATCAAAGATAACTCTATAAAGCAGCAATAGTATTTTATATATAGCACATTATGCTTTGGTGGCCAACAAACCAAAGTGAAGTGCCTATCCAATTTATCACTTTTGGTTCCTAAAATCAGCTTTTTGGTTTGGACACTTGAGAATATAATAAAAATGTGATGAGCTTTTTGCTTGGCTCCCTCAATGAAAATGTCATCACAAGTAATAAACTGCTGCTGAAGCCTCTCCTGGTATTTGATCCCACTGATCGAGCTGGAGAGACAGAGAATTCCTGCAGGCAAGGATTTCTCAATTTCACTGATCTCATTTAATAATACCAACCCTCTCTCCCTCCTTTCCAAACAATAACAATGACAGCCATAATTGCCCTATAAGCAACACACTGGAAAAGTGCAAGGTAACCTCACCTGGTTATTGCAACCTGATGCAATGGTCAATGTCTCTAATAATTAGCAAAACCCTATTTTGTAGGCAGGGACATCTTCCACCTGCCAGGGGTGGGTTTCAATCTATGTCAAAAACATGCCCACTTTAAAAGTTTAATTTCTTCTAAATCACCTGACAGATTTCTTTTTAAGAAACTGGATGATAATTTCATCCAAACTCCACATCAGCTTCACTCACTCCACTGCTGAGATATTCAAAAACCCCTCAGAGTTGTGTGACAGTCTTGTCTCCTGAAGAAAGAAACAACAACTCCTCAGAGAATCTGCCTTGAAGTTGTTTGCACCAAAAAACCCCAACCAAAGGAAATTATTTGGTCCATCTCACGACACAAAATTGGCACCAGGAGGCAGAGGAAATGCTCGATGCAAGTGGCACTAAATGCCAACAGGTACTGTGTCATTCTGTCATATTCTGGCACACAACCAGCACAAGTGCCTTGGACTCACTGAAAATAGAGAAGGAAACTCAATTTTTGGCTGAGAAGAGCTTTACCAAATTTATCAGTTCACTAAAACATTTCAGTTATTGTGTGTCTACACAATCTAATCCAAATAAAAAACAATAATTGAAGTGAGAGCTTGGTAAGGCCAACTGAGCTCTCGCAAGCACCCACCTCTCAGTGCAGACCTGAGAACCACACGGGGATTTTCACACACCCAGGGGATCCTACCCACAGTTCTTCTTTTGGAAAGCATTTGGAGACAGTTTTTTCCCCCCAGAAGAGATGTGGCAGAAGCTGAAGAAATGCTGCTGCCTCCAAATTCTCAGAAATTTCAAAGGTAGAACATTTTGCTTCTGTGGCAAACAATTTAAAGATAAAGAAGCTTTAAAAAGTTCGGTTCTGACTTCCCATGGTCAGTTCTTGGGAGGACCTGGTTCCTGGGTGATTCCATCCCCAGAGCTGCTCAAATGGGAAACCAAACCTTAGGCTGCTGGGCATTGCAGCTGTTATCCCAAACTGCAGCTCCTGCAGGTGCTGCACAGCCCAGCCCACTCCCTTAAATCCACATTAAAGCTGTGCCAACACAGAGACAATCTAAGATACTTTGGAGCTGAATTCTGACTGAATAAGCTATGCTAGACAGAAGTGCAAGAAACAGAAAAATAAATCCAGGCCACTGATTCCAAGAATCTCCTGTGGCTTACATCCTGATTCATAAACAAGGAAGATTTGATTTCCTAAAAAGAACTGTCACATGCCATTGCTTTTTAAAAATTATCTGTAAAGATAAAGCATACAAATAGACAAAAAGGAACACACTGTGTGAGAAACACAGAAAGGAACAGTTAGCGTTTTATAAAATACACTTTCCAGGGAGCTGAGGTGTTATCTGTTTAGCTCCAGCAAATTCAGTTCCTCAGACAATTCTCAGCAGAGAAATATTTATAAAATATTCCCCCAGAGGAGAGCAGTCCCCTGCAGAGGATGGCTGCAGTCCCAGTCTGAAAAAAGAGGGCTTTTGAGTACTTTGGTATCACCTTTGCTAGATGAAGTGGTGGAAAATCAGCAGCTTTTAGGCTGTGCAGGGGTGCAGGGGAGGGAGACAGCTCAGGTGTGACAGTCTCAAAAGAAAGGACACTTTACCCAAAAGCATATCAGTGGCTGACGTTGCATTCCATGAATACCCTGAAACATTTCGTTTGTGCCACCCTTCAAAACAATTAGCAAAATGTTTCTAGTATAATAAACCCCTTTAGATACATATGCAAAATACATATGCTACTTGCAGGGAACAAAATATATTTCAAAATAAATTTAGGACTTGCACTTTAAAGGTAATTAACATATCACTAACATTAATTAGCATATTGGTGACAGTACTTTTCAGTTAAATAGCAGCAGGTGACCACAGGCATGTCAAAGCAGAGATGAAAATGTATTAGCCAGAAAATCACTGAAAGGTGTTTCTGTATTTTATCTTCTGTGCACATTACAGGAGCTCAGAGCACACAGCCACTGCAGCTCATGGACAGGGACATGCCCCAGGGCTGAGACACCACCCACACTCCTGATGGAGAAAAAAAAAAACATCCTGATGGGCAAAGGTGATTTCTGTGAAGGTGAAACAGTAGAAATCTCTCCAGCACAACTACACAAGTCCCACTGTCACTTGGAGCATCCCAGCCAGGAACTTCTTGCAGGGAGTTACTGGTGACAACTCACACTGAAACCACTCACCAGGCTCGTGCCTCATAAGAAATGAAGACCCTCAACACAAGAAGACCCTGAAAGTACTTTTTACTTCCTTCACACCACAAGTTCTGCACTGTGCAGATTAAGCCATCACTTATGTGCAGATTAAGCCATCACTTATGTCCCAGGAACATGAAGCTGTGTCCAGTTCTCTCCAGGGACACCAGAACATTTTAACCACTGGGGCTGTTTGCTGAAGGTAACACACCAAAGCGACTCTGTGCATCAGGCAACAGCAAAATGGCTCCACTTATCCACTTGCCACTGACATTATGAGGCCAACACAGTACACTGGAGTTTCATTACCTACACCAGCACCAAAAACGTTTCCTGACAAAAACAATCATTTGGTTTCTGAATCTTCATCACCCTCATAAAGTGTCTTGCAATTTTCTTGTTATTTTTGATAATTCATTAGTTCACAGTAGCACACAAAAACAGCCTGAAGAGCAACAAGGACACAGTTGCAAAGAAAGCACTACCTTATACGTATTTCTAAGAGTTTAATTAGCACAGTGTAAGAGTTTAATTAGCATAGCGTGTCTCATTTCCCTAATTTGGATTTATTAGGAATCTGCATGATAACGAAAGAAAGCACAGGAAAAAGAGAGCACGCAGATGAAGTGCACTGCAAATCACACAGCCAGAGGTGTGATAGATGAAATAAAAGATCTGTGAATGAGCTGTTCTGTTTCAGGTGCTCTGGGGAAGTGTCCACTTGTGATGTCTAATCCAGACAGACAAGGAAAGAAGGATCAGCTGTACTTCACTGCCTTTGCTTCCGCAGTGACAGAAAGGATACACAGCAGCTACACGTGCATCAAAACCTCAGGCAGAGATGAGACAGGTGAACAAACCACTCAAAGTGTACTCGACTGAAAACCTTGATGGACAGTCTTGGCATTGGCTTAGAAAGGTTCATCTTTTGACTTCATCTCATCTCCAGATAATGGTTTAGAGCAGCCAGCTCAGAAGCAAGCATGGGTGGACAGAACTGTTAAGTTTTTAAAGGTTAGTACAGTTAAAAATAGTGATTAACCACAGAAAGAACACAAATCACTCCAATAAAATAACGATGTTCCATATTCTCCCTCAGGGAAGAAAACAGCCCATTACAGCCCTTAATTTTGACTCAGCCTTTACCTAAGTGCACCTGACACATCACCATAGGGTGTAATTCAATACAGGAGAAAGAAGCAGCACAGTGGATTTTCAAAACCATTTCCATTATGACATCAATTTAACAATATTAAATCCAGACCATTTCCCTACCTGCTTGTATTCAGACTCTCTTCCAACCAGTACCTGCAGAACATAACCTACAGGATCTCCCTTCATGGGTGGGACCATTTCCCAGGTAACTTCACAGGAGTTTCCTCCCAGCTGTGTCACTCGAGGGGCTACAACAAAAGGAAATGTGTTCATGTTTAGTATAAAGACTGCACTGAAATCTTATTTTAAGAGCACTGTAACACATACCAGAACATTTTAAAAAGGGTAGAGCATCTCTTACCTGTCAGCTCTGTGAGCTGCTACAAAGGGAGGAGTGGATTTAGAGAAAACTTTCAAAACTTAATTGCAGTGCTGTGCACTGATCTTTTCAAAGCAGAAGCCAATGCACAAATTACACAGGCATTCATAAAAGCAGCAATTCTGTGAAGTTCTGAGCAAACACCTGTGCCAGTGGAGATGCCTCCCAGTGCATCCCTCCCATGCTACATGCCATTGAAAGAGAGGAATAATATCAAACATTTCATTCAGGAAAAACAGGAGAAGGAATGTGAGAAGCTAAAGAATTTTCTGTATTACAGGTGAAGTCCAGCCTGGGAAGCAAAAGGACAAGCATAATTTTCAAAACCTAGACTTGAATATAACTCTGAGCCTGACACTCACTTGATCAGACCCGTTATTTCTAGCCAGACTTAAACTAATGCTCTCACAAGAACTCCAGAGAAATTCAATTTGTCAGGTATTACAAGGCTGCTGTCATTGGCAGAGGCTCTCTGACCACCTAAAAGACAAGGGATGCTGTGCCTTGACCCAAGGCAAGCTCACAGGTGAGCCCAGCAGAGCACAGACTGGGGCAGCACATCTTTATGTACAACAAAGCATCTGCCACTGGAAGGCATGAAAAATACTCCAGGGTCCTCCAATCTCTTGATCAGGCAGAGCCAGCAAGCACAATATCAAAAAAAAGAAAAAGAATAAAACTGGGAGAAACAAGAGTGCTGTACACTTGTATTAGGTGGTTAACATGTGCACGTGCAGGGACACGAGCTTGTTAAAGGCAATCGAGATCCCCAACCCTACAAAAACAGACAACAGGAGGGTCTACCAAAGAAAAAAATGCTGCTGCATACATTACACGAATTTTAGACTGATTTGTTACTTCCCAAGAGGAACACATGAATCATGAAGGCCCAAATGTAATCAATATCCATTTACTTCTCTCTGCACATCTGCTAGTGTTGAGAGACTGTTAATAGACGCCTTCATCTTAGCTGACAACAACAATCTCAATTATGTTTCCTTCTCCTTCCATCCCTCACTTCAATACATCTACGGTTTTTGTCTGACACTTCGAAAACGCTGCCATTAACAACAAAGCTATTCTGGGGTTGGCATCACTAAGAGAGTAATTAGGAGACCTTATAGGAGAACAAACATTTTATTCTGATAGATAAAAAGCCAAACTAAGCTTATCACGTAAATTCCTCTGTATTTCTCTGAGCACAGAAGGGAAGCAACACCATCATTCTGCATCACCACTCCTCCCCCATGGCATCACTTCCCCTCAGCAGTGTTCATTAGCACAGTTTTGTCATGCCCTTTTCTCTGTCACAGCCAGTGCTCTGTCAGGTACCCGAGGTCCCAGCCCACACACGACCTGGCATTTGCACCATTGATACTCAGCCCAGGGGATGAGTCACATTTAACAGGGACTCGACAGGCAGACTGGGAGTTCAAAACATAAAACCGAAGTGAGGTGAACTGAATAAAATGGATTTTTAGCCAACAAAATGCAAGTGTGACTTTAGTGGATGTGGGTCACCCCACGTGAGTTCCCTTCCCTTGGCTGGGCAGCACATCTCACACCTGTGTAAAGGTGTGAACCAGGATAACTCACCCCTGGCTAAGTATCCCTACCCTCAATGCCACAGGTATTTTTTGCTGGAGAGTGTTTTTCTCCCTGGGGTGGCTCAGAGGAGCTGACCTAGCAGGGAAAGGCATCCCCAGCAATGTTCACTTTTCTCTAAGTATTTGGTTACAAAAGGTGTCAAAATCACCAAAGCCAGATTTTTAATACAGAGAAACAAACAAAACCTCTCTGACAAATTGACAGTTGTATCTCTCAGAAAATCACAGGGCTTGACAGGGAAGACTTTACCACCCAGGGGAAAAGGTGCATTTGATTTCAGCTCAGCTGATCTGACAGCCCAGAGAGCAAACCCACTGCCTTTGTAACAGGTCAAAGAAGGACTAATTAGGCCTAGAACAAAAGGCTTAATTACATGAAGTTTTATAATGAAACATCTTTCACTGTGGTTTTTACTTTTGCTCCTTCCTTCCTTCCTCCTCCTCAGGAGCATAATTACTTTAAGACAAAATTTACACACAGACTTTTCATTATAAAACTTCATTTAATTAGGCCTTTAGTTCTCCTAGTGGAACACATGCTGAGTTCTAAGTCTAATGCTCTATATGTGAAATATCATAATTAATTTTATACATTAAAGGAAAAATAAACCCTGAAGGTCTACACTGGACATCAAAATCACAACAAAAAACATTAAACTATACAAAAGCTTAAGTTGGTGGGTACACACACACACACTAGAGCTGTTAGACTCCTTGCATAAATGCTGTGGTAATCCAGAGCAATCCCCTGGCAAACATTATTGACAACAGCAGCATTTTAACAGTTTTTTATTACAACGATGGCCGACATAACCTTTATGTTACTTGTGTGATTTTTTTGGGTGGTAATTGAGCTTCTCACCATTAAGTAACTTCACAACTCAAGAGAAACCTACAGTCAGAACAAACTGAATCTTCACGTGTGTTATTACTCATGGTAACCCTTACAACCTCCCCTGATATTTACCATTCACATAAATATTTACATGTTACTTACACATAAAACACCCTGCTACATACCTTTGATTGCAGGTGGGACTGACTTAGTTGTGCAGAAGGTACAGATTTCTGAGAAAGGTCCCTCCCCAGCATCATTGACTGCCTGTATTCTGAAGGAGTAACAGGTGGATTCCGTCAGCCTCTGTATCTTGTACGTGTGACTTGGTCCCCGATAAATTGGGATAAACCTGAAACAATAAAAATGAGAGTATGCAGTTACACTGGAGTGGCACTGACATTTCTGGCTATTGTACTCAGCAGCTGGAAGTATCCATTTTAAGAAAGCTGGCACCATGTGCCCTGCAGGGCTGTTCAACACAGGTATAAAAATGCCACATTGATAACTGATGATGATGAGGAGGTCAGAGATAGCAAAAGTTTATTGTCCCTTTTGAAAGTACTATTACCTTGAAAAATGATTACATGAATTATCAGGAAGAACATCTGCCAATGGGTCCTCCACTACCATGGAATCAAAATGGATTCAGCCTGTGTCCTGCTACAATACACCATGTGTGCTGCTGGTTTACACGTATGATGAAAACACAGTTAATATGTTAACTCTTTAATGGATTTGGACTTTGTTTGCATGTTAAGACACAAAGACCATGTCTTGCAGTCATGAACACTTCCATTGGCAAGACTAAACAGGAACACACACAAATTTGTCCAACAACATAATACTGAACAAAATCAGCGTCACTTAAAAAAAAGGTACACAGCTGCTAAAGAGAATCTGACTTTTATTTCTTATTGCTCTGCTCAGATAAATGCTTTTCACTAACACTAACTGTATGTCAGCCAGCAATTTCTGGCTAAGCCTCTGACCCCCAGGAGCTGAGCACAGTGGGGATGAAAGCAAATAAAGAGGAAGCACCCAGATTGTGCATCCGTCCACTTGGCCTCCACCAGGGAACAACGCCTTGCACACAACAGTCCTGGCCTTGGAGAACAGAAAATTTGCTGCGTAGGATCACATACTATTTTTTGATTATTTAGTACCCTTATTCAAGTGTCTTAACCATTTCAGAAGGTTTTAAATCACCAGGAAGCCAAGAGATATTTTTCTCTGACCTCCCTATCTAGGTGCTAGCTTTATGCTTTGGCTTTGCATGAGATACAGAGTACAACCAATTTGAGCATTTCAAAGGAACTGGGCCTGTCATTAGCTCTCAGAGAGAAAAATCAAGTTGTATTACGTTATGATTGCAATCCACGTAAGTACAAACAGAGATCAAGAATCATCTGTAATAAAAGGAAATATTCAGGTAATTCAAATTGCTGGAAATGTACTCTGAGGACTAATGTGACTTGCTAACCCTACTGAGTTTTAGTGAGACCCACACATTGATAGAAAACTAAAGACCTGTGCCCACAAGTTTTTAAGAGGAGAGTTTAGAGCCATCTTCCAAAAGAATTGTTTCCTTAACCTTATGCTTACCCAGTTTAAGAGCTCCCTGCTATCTCACATTTCTGAGGCTCATGTAAGCAGCCACAGCACGTTTCTAAAGACTGACACAAACCCGTGCTCATGGGATAAAATTTCTTGACATTCACCATGTGATGAGCAAAGAACACATACTCAGGACAGCATTAAGACTCAAGAGACAAGATGCTCTCTCCCTCTGCACTTCTTGCAGCTCAATCAGGCAGCTGGCTCAGAAACCACTGCACTACTCACAGAGATTTGTCTCTGACCCTGATCCAAGGGCAACAGAGAGCAGAAAAGATCCAATGCCTATTTTAGGCTAATGACCTCTTCACAATCATTTGTGGAGTTAGGTGAGCAAGGGAGGATAAATTTATCTTCCCAACTTAAGGTGGGCTTAAGGTACATTTCCAGTCATTCATATGGCAAATATCAGTGACTCAAATGACATTTTCACCTTTTGGATATGACTAAGGTCGCTAACACTTCCCAACACTGAGGAAGTGATCTGGAAAAATATTTGAGCTCCTTCTGTCATTTGGGAACTCGACTAATACTCTCAGTTCAGTTAATACCAACACTCCCATTCACTTCCCATCTCCACTCATTTCTACTTCTCTGTCTCAGAAAACATCTGTGAGGAAAGCAAGAACTGTTACAGAGAAGCTTGCACCACAGGACTGCAATGGAAGCACACGTAAAGGAGGCATTTCATAATCCTCCAGGGCTACTTCTGTTATTTTTAAAAATATTGTAGTTAATCAGTGTAGGTGGCTATAGATATGGAACAGTCTTTTTTCACTCTCCTGGGCTTTCTGCTGGAGGTCCACAATGAACCTAAAGTTGAGTCAATCAGTGTAGCTGCACATTGCTACTGTTAAAAATGATCTTAACTAAGGTAACATGTTCATATTGTTGCATTTTCATTTTTAAAATCGAAATCTAATTTAAAAAGCACATTTGAACATGAGCTCTGTGTACCTTTGCCTTCTTGGCAAGCCTGTTATTGTTCACTGTGCTTCATCCAGGCCTCATTCCATACACTGCCTCAAGAACAAGTCAGCTCTGAGCTTGTTTGCAAGGACTTAATCTCCTATGCACTGAAAAGTTGACTTAATCTGTGTATGGAAACCTTCCCTGTCCTCTGTCACCATCTCAAAAAATGAGAGGGTGACAGAGGACACTCTTCTTCAAAACAAGACATTTTCAAATCTCAGAGATTTGCCCAGTTGAATTCAAAAGACAGTAGGCTACATACCTCAACTGGCACCCTGCCTTTGAAAACATTCAGCCTCTGTGGTTACTGGCATTCTCAATACAGCTGTATTTTTATTTTTTTTTTAAGTTTGCGGCATCCACAATTAAACCTGATTTATTCTAGTTTTTCCATGCTGCCGTGTTGCCTCTCCTCTCCACTAAATTAACAGCAGACACCAAAAAGAAAGCAACTTTCTCCGGGGATGGAGACACTCCCCAGAGGCTATTTCTCCCTCATCTCATGGGGTGATCCCAATTCTCCCTTCCCAGACATTCTCACATCAGTCACGAATTATTCATTTACCTGCTCACAGCAGAGGAGAGAGAACATCATGTCCTACAGCAATCGTTAGGGAGACACCACCATTGTTAGTTTTTCATCAATACCCTTTTATTCCCAGTGAAGATCTCCTTGGAAGTATTTTGCATGCTGCAGCTATTTTGTTTCCTTCACTTCAATCACTTCCAATCGAGCAGAAGAATATGAATGTACTTGCTCTACCTCTGCTCATTAATTCCCAGCACATTTTGAGCAGCAGGTTCCTCTTCAAACTCTCGGCGTTTGTTTATGTTTTGGCAACTCGTTGGTTCTTACAAGAATTTAATTTGAAAGAACTTCTACTGTACAGCACTAAGTAAGATGGAAATCTTGGGGGGAGGCACAAAGGCTGAAAGAGCCACCTGAATGATTCTGTCGCTGCCTCTCAAAACAGGCGGTCGGATTGTCAGGATTTTGGCTGGGAAGCAATCATTAATACAGCACCAGTCTGACCTGTGACCCGAGGCTTCACATCAGCACACAAAGGCAACTGCCTAATTAGGAACTGAAGTACAAGAATTTCACAAATCAACAGCTCTTTTAATATTATTAATGCTACATCTTGTTATCTATACATTTATTGCCCCCACCTACTTTCTCAGACCGCTCCTCTAATTTGGTTGCAGAACATTATCAAACGCTCACTGATTTATGAGATTTTCTCTCTCCACCAGCAGCTCCCTGTACTGTGGGTGGCAACAAAGAAAGCAAAGCTTCAAAACAAATGCATCTAATTCAGAGACAGAGGAGTAAAGTCAACACAATTTTTTTTTCATTTCTGCTGTATTTTAAAACATTCTACTCAAAGGAAAAGTTTCACATCTGCAGCATCTCTCATCCCCACATCCATCACTGTTCCTAGAACCAGTACCGGGGTGACTCAATCTTTTTAGCTTTGGGGCACTTTTCCAAGCCACTCTTTGGGATCTCCTTTTGCAGGCAGGTGCTGAGGCAAAGTAAATATATAACAAGAGCTCTCCAAAGGAGTTTTGTGCTCCCACAACCTCTCCCAACTCTGGCTTCCAGTCCTAAAATGAGGTGTGGACCACACAGGTGGGATGCACAGGCTCCTCTGAACTGAAGATCTGTTTTCTGAAAGATTTCTTTTGGAAAGTTTTATCTGCAATATCTATTATATGTATTGCCTGTATTATAATGTATGTTCACCTCTGCCAATATGATTTTTGTTTTTATGAATAATAATAATAATAGTAACAACAGGGCCCAGTGATGGAAACACTTCCTTATACTTTGAAAAGCAAAACTAAGTGAAGAACAGAAAAAGGCAGGAAGAGAAGTGATAACAGTCAGATGGGAAGAGTTTGGTTTTCTCCCCTGAATTATCTAGCACATCTGCAGGCAAGACAAAGGATACTCGCTGCCAAAAATCGATTTTTAGCCTGTTTCTACTAGATTATCTTTCATCTGCTGCTGAATTTGAGTTTGTAACCCATGTTTACAACAGAAAGCCACTTGTCTCATGTCTGGAAGTATTGAAAGTTGAAATATTTCAGCCTACAGAAGCTCCTCCACTGCAAGAAAAATAGTTTTTTTGGAAGGAGCACCTGGGCACATCCAAGAGGAATGGAAGACAGAGCAGCAAAGTGCCTGACTGAAGATTCCTGTGCGTAGCCACATCGGGGAGGGCAAGGAGCAGGCAGGGAGGGTAATACTGAGCTTAAATGGGAATTAACAGCATTTGAATGGAAGACGTGGGAGTAATCAGGGAGAGCACCCAACGGCCTCTTGAAATCATACACTCAGGAAGAAGTAAATGAGGAGGCAGCTACAACAGCTTGTCAATAAGCAACAGTAGAGATAAATAATAGTGAACTTAAAGCTAAAACCAAAAGAGA
Source organism: Sylvia atricapilla (assembly GCF_009819655.1). Classification (NCBI taxonomy): domain Eukaryota; kingdom Metazoa; phylum Chordata; class Aves; order Passeriformes; family Sylviidae; genus Sylvia; species Sylvia atricapilla. The sequence goes on along the minus strand of NC_089149.1, from coordinate 4,767,203 downwards.
ACAAACACAGTTCAGAGCAGCAAACCAATATTCTTACAGCCCTACACGTGTTTATCTTCCCTGTGCAGCATTAGAGCCACTTGCCCAGTGTGGCAGCAACCAAACAGTGTTTATGGGCCTTCCAGTGATGCTCACTGAGCACATTATGTCCAGGCTGCTGCTGTGACAGCCCCAGGAACCCGGGCAGAGATGGAGCAGGGAGCCAAGCTCAGCCTCTGCTCCACCAACATCAGCAAAGTGAAGCTGGAACCCACAAATGTGCCCTTGGAAAACTGGCCAACATGACCCTGCTGCACTAAGCTGAGCCTTTATTATACTTCAGAGATTAAATATTAGAGTCATTACTCCAATTAAGGTATTCTTATAAGGTTGTTACAGATGTGCAGAAAATAGTTTTTATTACAGTGACAATCTCGGGTCTTATTTATGATCTGCTCTGTGGAATATTCAAATACCCATGGAGTCTGAAGTACCTGCAGATGTGCACAGATCAAAATAAAGGAGAACATTTTATTTCTTACCAAAGCAGGGATTTTTTGAATACACTTAAGGAGTAGCATCTTTCTCTTTTGACTTGCCGGTTTCCTAAGAGCTGAAACACTTCATCTCACACATTTAACTTGGTTTTCTCAGGCTTCACTTCGTGTCAAATAATGACACATATACAGTTACTCACACCTACTATGAATGTTGGTTTACTCCTGCTTCCAAGAAGAAAGATGAAATACATCAACAAGTGCACTCTCTTACACCTGGGAACAGTTCTCCCTCTTCTTTTTCATTTGCAAAGCCCCAGGTATCTGATCAGAATGCTGCTAATATAAATATCACTATTATTAATAGTAATGCTCACCTACACAAAGCAGCAATTTGAACACAGGTTAGCTTGAAAACTTTCCTGAACATTAACTTCCTATCTAGCCAGGCTTGGAGTGGAAATTGTAGCATGCCATCTGTCTTGGTGCTCATGCTTAATTTCCTTTTATCACTGTTTTACCCAATACGAAAATGATTTTTTCCTGCAGGTTTTTGCAAGGATACGTTAACTTATCTGATTTTGTATTTTAATAGAATTTCACAAGCCAGTAGGACTGATGCATAACAGTAATTGCTGTTAAAATGGGTGTAAATTATCTTGATCAAATCAGGAGTGTAAACAATTTTTTAATTAGACTGCTTGAAACTTGCAGTAGTCAGGGAATGATTATGCAAAAGTCATCAGGCAAGGGCACTGCATTCAGCAACTCATCCCTCTGTGTTTCTGTTCTGCCTTCAAGTTAAAGCAGAGCAAACACCCCATATTGAGGCTCATATGTTCAAACACTCCCTGCTACCACCAGCTGAAGGCAACAGAAGTGTGGGACAATTGTCAATGATCCTTACATTATCTTTTTAAAGAATATGTTTACGGTGTTTCTTAGTCAACCTTACCAATGATTCTTCCTTAAAATGTAATTACACGTGCATATATTGATTATGATTCTGTACACACATAAAAATCACATAATTTACCTCAACTGCAACATACAGTCATCCAAAATAAACACAAGCAACTGATAAATGACCCACTACTAATTTACTTGCTAATTCTCCCTTTCAGACTGGATATTGTGAGCATTTTAAGACACTAAGAGGTGTAATTAGTTGTGGGAACAACTAAAGATTAATTACTAGTACAGCAAGAAAAAAAATAAAACCCATTAATTAGGTTCATCTCTTCCACAGAGGATAAAATCCATAGTATTCTGGGAAGTAGTGCAATTTGATTAACATAAATTTCTTGACATTACCACAATTAGAAAATGAAGTCACAACTGATACTTTATTTTAAAAAGAAAGGAATTTCATAGGCCTCCTTACATAAAGGTCATTTACTCTCAACTAACGTTTCTATGTACTGAGCTTTCCAGAAACAGATTTTTCTTCATTTCCACTCAGTGCTACCCATAATTGAAAGGACAAGTGATGCTAATTTCATCTTCCTAAATGTCACACCCCGAAGAGCTAATGGGAGCTAAGGCAGGAACATCTCTGATGTGCACACCTCCTCAAGCCCATACACTAATCAGTGCCAGAAGATTTCCAAGTATTTTGCTTCACAGGTCTTGAAATCAATGAAACATTTGGTCTCCAACAACTGGCCTGTTACACCTCATTACAGAGAGGAAAAGTTAAAAACAATTCCTAATGACCAGGACACACTGGAGAGCACTGGTTGACTGTCATTACATAAAACCAGAGCTGAGTCTTTACCAAAAGGCCATTATAGCTATTGGGTCAGGATGGGATTTACTGATTATTTCCTCTTCTGCAAAGAACTCACTCATCTTTATAATTCTGCCTGTGAAAATGCTTCAACAACATTTAAAGGTAACTTCTATTTTAAACCAAAGAAGGGACAATTGTAATACTGAATTGAGGGATTTCAGTATAAAGGTGTTCTCAGTAATTTCAGACGTCTCAGGGAATACAGTAACAATGTTCTCTGAAAGACCAGGGATAGGACAGAGGTCACTTTTCAGTTATGCAAGTCTTAAATCACAACCTCTTTCCCTGAATCAATTAATATCTCTTCTCCCAACAGAGGGGACACCATGGCACCTCCTACAACTCTTTCAAACCCTAAAATACTCCACGACATCCTTCTAGATAATTTATTCTGTGTCATTTTTTCAGCAGAGACTGGTTTCCTAGAGGAGTGGTCAGTCCCAGGCCTGTCAGTGATTCAGAGGCATCTGGACAATGCCCTTAACAACACTTCAATTTGGCCAGCAATGAACTGGCCAGGCAGTCCCCCTGCAGGACTGCAGGTCCCCTCCAGCTAAATGAATATTCAATTTAATTGCTCCCTCACATGTGCACAGTTTACTGTGCAACTGAAGTGATGCTCCAAGAGCTGAATTCCAGTATTTTCCACAAGCACACACAGGGGTGAGCAACCCCTCAGTCCCAAGAGGGTTTATTCAATGGGAGTGATCTCAGAGAGGATTCCTATCCCTGTTAACCACCTGCTGCTCCTGTGTGGGCTGTCCCTCCCTGCTCATCAGGGCTGACAGCTCTGCTGCATGTACAGAACTGTACTTTGCACACAATGGAAAGCAAAAAGACACTGCCAGACAGGGAACAAATAAACACATCTTACTGCCAGGACCAGCCAGCTCCAGCTGCTCTCAAACACAACAGTGCATCCATCCCACTTCAGCCCCAGCTCTGGTCCATTTCAGGAATTATCTGGGCTGATTGCTCCAAACCCAACCACCAAAGGGAGGCATTTCATGGAATGGCTCAGTTCAAGAAAGAAGAGGCAGCACAATGAAGAAGAGCAGTTTCTTTTTATCTCTGGGAGCTCATGTGGACTCTAAGTCAAACAGCTAAGAAGATCTAGCAGAGTATCAAGTTCAAATGGCTCCCAATTAAAAGCTCCATTTGCAGTGGGAAAAGCTTGTGCAAAGGCAAAGGATCATGCTAGAGCTTTGTGCCAAAGCAAAGGAGAAAAAACCCTTCCCTGCATGCTGTGAGGCAACACTTTATTCTTACAAGGAAACTTACTATTTTTCGTGGTATAAAGACAGGTTAAAAACAATTTACAGTTCCTCACCACCCTGCCTGCAGTGCTGCATGAAAGCAAAGCAAAGCAGCCTGCTGGATGTGTCTTTAGAGCTGACTGAATCCCAGGGTGCTGCAGGTGATGGGCTCCTGCCAAGCATCACTGCACTCTGAGGGAACTGTTTTTACCAGTCAGACTTTCAAATGGGGATTTATATTCATTGGACACCTCTCAGGATTAATATAGGGGAGCGTGTACCCTCTCTGCATCAGTACAGCTGAGATGCTGGGAGGCATTAAGGCATTATTCACGGTGGGTTTATTACATAAAATTAGAGCTTTTAGGCCAGATCTTTAGCTGGCACAAACTCAGCATAGCTCTATTTAAATTAAAGGAATTGTGCTAATTTACAGCAAATTATGACCTCTGCTGAAGGTCTCTACGGATTATATACTAGATAAGTCACTTATTTTAGCTAATTGAAGTAGTTGAGAGTGTTTCTTAGTAAATTATGAACCATCTATGATATTTATTCATTGAAGAACTCAAACTGTTAGGCATTACTTGCATATTGTCCTTCCTTTTTAAAATTGAATATATCTCATCACAACTTTGGAGCTACATTAGCAAATCTTCCAATACAAAGTTCACATGAGAAGATAGCTTTTGCTTAGCACTGACTGTCTAATTTAAAAACAGGTTTTCTTGTTTCTTGAACACCTTATTTCAAAGTTATTGTGGAGCTACCAAGCTGATGCCAAGCTCGTATTTTCTAATGCTGTAAAACATTACAGCTATAAAATCAAGACCACCATGCTGCCCAAAAAACATTGTTCTGCTCAGCTTTACCTTACCTAGACCTCTGATTTGCAGCCCTTGGCTTTGTTAATACACACAGCAAGCTCAGCGCAGTATCTTTGTTTCATATATTCCAAGAGCTAAAGCACTGCGACCATGAAACTTGATTTTAAATTTACTGGCAGAGAGGAGTGAGCTTTGCTGAAATTTCACCAGTACAGGATTGATTTCTGTTAGACCTGGCAGTGGCAGGTTAATGGTTGGACTCAATGATTTACAGGTTTTTTCCAACTTTAATGATTCCACGACTCTGTATCACTTAGAGCTTTGCTGCATAACTTTCTCAGACTACAGGCACAGAATGCTTATTAAAACAGTATTTTGTACATATTGGTAGGCACGAAGCAGTCAGGAAAACAGAATTTTTCTTTTGCTCACAACTGCGTTACGATGAACCAGAATTCTTTTTTATCAGCACAAGGAAAAAATGAATCTCTCTTACCTTTTATTTCTGTCCTCTATCTGCAAGATATAGACCATGTCATCAGCAGAGTGAAGTTTGGAGCTGCTGTCTCCCCACTTCAGCTTCAGGCTCTGAGGCCCTGCTGCAGCACACTCCAGCCGTGGAGGTAAGGGTGGTAATGGCCTGGTTTTTGCTTTAATAAAGTGGCTAAAAGGACCAGCTCCAATTTCATTGACAGCCTGGATCCTGATCCTAAAATGAACAGCAAAAAGATGAATGTTAAATGAAGTGTTTTCACAAGGTTCTTGATATAAACACATCCCAAAGGGACCAGAGAGCCTTCTGGGGCTGACTGCTCCATCCCTGCCACAGTGCCCCAGCCCAGCTCCCAGGGCTTTTTGTGGCATCCTGGAAGGTTCTGTTAGCACAACAAGGATCATCCTGCTGAGACTGTAAGAGCTGCAGTGAAGGTGTCAGAAATGCAGCAAGGCAGAGGGGAAGGTTTGGATCTCAGGACCCGGTGACAATCCCTGCAGCCACAGGGACAAGGGGCAGCAGCACAGGACAAACACAGCCTGGAGAATGTGAAATGCCCAACCATCAGTAAATAAAAAGCAAAAGTGTGTTCTGGTTGTCTAACAACGATCATGGCCTAACTGAGGTGAAATCATGCAGGGACAGCACTGGTGTCACTGCCATGAAACCCATCCCCATGCTGGCAAACACCCTGAAGACCCAGAGCAGGCTCCTCTCAGCGTCTCACAAAGCACACTATTTAAGCACAGGAAATGCTGCTGAGAGGAACTAACAGAGAAGGTCAAATCCACAAACCTCCTACACTCTGCCACAAACTGCAGAAATGTTAACTGCCAGTGAACTACCCATGAGATCAAATAAATGCTGGACCCAAGTCACTCCCAAAGATGCACAAACGTCCCCAAGTCATTTAAGGACAGCAAGAAGAAAAGCAGACCACCTGCCTGGTCACAGCAGCTTGAATTCAGAAATGTTCTTAAGACTGAGCCAGTCTTCTAAATTCTATTTCTTTCTTAAGATAATGACTCCTGCTTTCTACTTTGTTAATATTCTCTTACCTCTCTGCACCTTAGTCTAACACTTAAGTGAGGAGCAGCAGTCTCTGACTATGGTAACATCAACAGCACCATACAAAAGTGGGAAATTTGCATTTCCAAATAGTTTTGAGGACTGTGTAAATAGAAATATTGGTACAGATGAGCTTGAAAGGTTTCAAAAGACTGTTAAATCAAAGACTGAATAAGAAAAATCTGGATGGGGAAACTAATTAAGTTTAAGATAGTTCAGCCTAGTTTGGTTAGCTGGAGAGATGCCATTTATTTTGGAAATCCTGTGCACAGCAGCCTTGTATTTTTTCATGGGTAAAGACTCTTTACAAGAGTTGTCTTTGCTTGGCAAAGCTGCTTATTTTGACTGAAGAACATAAAGTGATCCAAGCTCATGCAAACAATGTATGAAAAATTACTTTGCTTTAAAGAGCACATTTTCAGCTCTGCCATCAGGAAAAGAATGTGTTAAAGGGATAGGGGAAAAAGCTCTCTAGAGAGTATTCCCCACTGGAAAAAAACCCCAAAACTGTATTTTCTGCTTTTCAAGAACATAAAAGGTTACATTGTTAATAAACATATTGCAAAATAATGAAGTTTGATTGTTCATTTGTCAGCTAAAGCCACTGCACACTGAGAATGCAGTGTGTATACAGTCATATGCAAATGTGCGCTTAAAACTTTGCTTATTGACCCAGCAATTTATTGCTGGGTGTGGAGCTACATTTTCCCTTTAACCATCTTTGTGGCTTCAGGAAATGCATCCTGACCACCTTATAACACTCCTCTTCCTCCCTAAGGGTGGATGGCACCAAGGTTGAGTGGGAGCCTCCTCTTCAACTGCTGCTTGCAAGCATTTCAGATAGAGCAAAAAGCCTTTCTAGTATCTGAAGATGTATAATTAATATAAGAATTGATCTTACTTCATATTATGTTACTGGTTTGCTTTAGATTAAAGAATCATTACATCAATATTTAATGGTATTTCCAATAAAGAAACGAAGCCTGCCTGTATTTTCACTGGATTCTAGCAAGCTATCCATTAGCATATGCACATACACAGTAACAGCTGTATTACAAAATGCTACTACTGCATTTGTAGATTGATGACAGCAGCATGCTCTAGAGTATATATCCCTTTGTTTTGTTTGGTATTACTTAAAGTCCCAGTAACAACCAAGCTTCTCCTCTCCTGGGGCATTGTAGCTTCAGCTGGTTTCCAACTGGCAGCTACCACACCTGAAAACAAGCAGTGAAATATTTCTCTATCCAATATCACACTTTTTAGATATATACATGCACAGAAACCTGTGCTTCCTTGTCTTGCTTTTGCCAGGTATTTGCACAAGGCAAAAAAGTGTCTCTTCACTCATTTTTTCCCCTTGCTTTCCTCTGCTGCACAGAGTTCTTGCTCCCCCCTTCTGACACACACAAATATGCACACACACACACTCTCCCCTTCTGACTCTGGAGCACAGTAAGACTGATGGAAACTCTTGAGCCTTAAAATAGAGGCAGGCATCTTTACAAATGAATGATGGCACTGGGAAAGAGGGAGTTGATTTATTCGACTCCAACACGGCTGATGTGGCCACTCTTTTGTGCTGATTGCACCACCATAAAGCTCTGTAAATTGCCACTATCATTCCCAGGGCCTGAGCTTCATCAGACACACAAAACCAACGAATTCTGTGTTTCCTGTGCACGTGGCAGTGCAACCCAAACCCAGGTGTCACCTCCCTCTGAACAGCAGCAGCGGCTGCTCAGTGGGTACCAAGCCTTGGGAAGTCCAAAGGGAAGACGAGAAGGAAAAAGGGAAACAGAAAAGAGAGAAAGGATCATGTGGAGAAGGGGAGAGAGCAGATGGTGGTGGGAGAGCACTTTGTACTGCACCATCTCTGCTCCAGCTCAGGTGCTTTTTTAGTGTCCCTGCCCCAGCCTGTGACAGGGAGCTTTTCCAGCTGGGTGGCACAGCCAGGGTGGGCAAGAGAACATCCTCAATTAAGTGGAACCAATTACTGTTTACAGAGCTGGTACTGGGAAAAAAAATCAACTCTTTATTTTCATTTAAAAGTATGATGAGTGCTCTTGTTCTACAGACAAGTAGAAGTATTTGCACTAAAAGCACTTCCTGAATTCCTTTCAACTTTTCCACTAACGGTTTCTGAGTGAAAATACCCCAAACATCCTCTTGGAAAGAAAGACGGCTTAACAATCTGACAATCACAATTTTACAACAAGTTTTTTGAAAATGTAAAGACTATTTAAGAATAGTGCCTAATTCTACAGACCCCGGACCAATAATATTTGTATTAATTCTCACGTTTTCCCACTACGACTTTTAAACATTTAGAAAGAAAAACCATTAATCAAGCCAGGCAAATTTAGAAACCACAAAATGATCTTTAACAGACCATTCTCTCTTAAAAGATCCTTGACCCAGGGAAATAAACACACTAAACAGGATGCTATTTTCAGATTGGTCACAAAATCCTTTGTATAATATTCCAACAAACTGGAAAATCAACTTTTGAATTAATTTTAAGAGTCTGACATGAGAAGACTTTGATTCCCTTGTTCCCATAAGAGGAATGCCACCAGTTGCCATACATGTGCTTGTGGAAACCTGTGGGAGTTAAAATGCCGTGGACTTCCAAAGGGGAGGGGAAGCAGCATCCTCCACCATCAGCAGCAGCTTGGACATGAAGAGTCCCACAAATCCCAACTCAAGACTCCTGGAAGAAGACTTCAAAAATATTTCAGAGTGTAAAGCTGTTTTATAGCCTGCTTAAGCGTTGCTAATTTGAGCATCCACATGAATTTTTCTCCCCATCTTGGATCATCTTTTACTTGATACGGTTTAAAAATCCAAAATATTTATAGAATTTTTATTCCTAAACCAAATTAAGTGTTGCTATTAAAATTTCCTAATGCTACTGTATATATTTCTGTACACTGTGTCACTTCAGAGGAGCAGCAGCATTCTTAAAAAATGGAAGTTGTTTTGCAGTGAATTATCTCAACGGCAGAACACAATTATCTATGGAATGTGTTAAGTGAAGCTTGGGAACAGAGAGTAATAGAAAATCGGTGTTTCTCTGACTGTTGAATACTTATTTATTGTGGAATATTTATTAACTCACTCCCAGTTACATCAGTTCACAGAAAACCAGGCCAAGTATATTACCCCATAATCTGAGTTTCCAGAGCTTGGTGGCTATGTCAATAAAGCAGAGGGACTGCAGAACTCAGACATAACTTGTGCAGCTGCTCACCAGGCAGGATGTTTACCCAGTGCCTTGGGGAGGCATCTGCTTTCTGCAGCAGCAGAGCTGGGCTGTGCCTGAGCTGCAATCCCCTTGGCTCAGCCCTACCATGGTCACTCACAGGGTGACAGAGGCATCATCCAGTCTGCATTTTGGGATGTAAATCCTTCTCATGGTGTGCTGGTTGGATTTGCTGCTAAGACACAGAGGATTCGATTTGTCAGCTTGGAGCCCGTCTCTGGAGTTTCTCCATGTGCTCTTGGGCTGATCCTGTTATGGCCATTCCCACAGAGAAGCTGGAAGCAAAGCAATGCCAGAGCCAAGCTAACAGCTCCAACAGGGTGGACCCACATGGACGGGCTTTCACAATCACCCCCCATCCAAAACCATTTCAATTTCCAATTTTGGACTTGCTGGATTCACAATAACCAAGATTTGCTTTCAATTTTGGTTTCCAACAACCAAAAACATTGACAGTGGAATTCCAACTCAACTGAAACACATAAACCCTTTGCTGATTTACTTCAAATTCTGCTAAAACTTTGGCAAGGGAGTTCTGAGCTTCAAACCCAGTAGTACTTGGCTTGTTTAGTCTAGGAAAAATATGTTCACTGTTTTCAAACACAGCAGGGAATAAACACTTGAGAGGGAGAAGAGTAAGTTGTGTTAAACAAAACTGACACGAAAAGAAGACCCATCAGTGGAGAATGTAGAGAATGAGATCAGTGATGTTTTCAAACATTCTTCTGATTCAACCAGGGAGGGCAGAAAATGCACCAACGTGTGGCACACAGCCTGATAATCCTGTTCCTCAAGGATTTGTTAACCAGAGCAGACATTCCCTGATCAAAGACACATGACAGGATATGCTTGAAGAAGAAATACCAGTGAAAAAGTTAATGATCAAAACACTTCGACAAACCTATTTCTGATTAGCAAAATTATACTTCAAACTACAGATGAGGTGCATTTGCAATCCAACTGCAGTCCCTTGTCTTCCCTTACAGGGATGAGATGTAAGATTTGGGGTTTCTTTCTCTGATTCTATTCAATGAAAGAGCTTTCCTACACAATTCCTTCTGATCAGCCATCCACTGCTCTGTGCTCTACAAGTGGGGTTGTTTTGGTAGGAACCTAAGTCTTACAACAATATTTAGAACAGTTAATGCTTGTGGCTTTGGTTATTTCATTTGAACCAGAGACAGGAGGAATCCCTTACTAAAACGATGTGATTTAATATGGTGCTTTTTACAAAATAATGAAATAAGAATGCAAAAAAAAAAAAATCATTCCAATCTCCATTTCCAAGCCTTGAAGAAGACATTTCCCTTAAGGAAGCTGTAGACAATCAAGAACTAGCTAAAAAAGAGACTGAAGTAAGACTTTAGTGAAGAATTTAAATGGCACTTTCTGTCTTGAGTGAGTTGCTCAAAGTTCCCTTTTCAGCTTTTTTGGGTCTTGGTGGAAAAAACATTTGAGGAGAAACCAGGGAATATGAGATTGTCCAAAGATGATGCATTTCCACAGCTGGACCAATCCACAGACAAACTCTTAAACTTTATATGAATGATCTGTGGGCAAGCAATGTGTGCTCCTCACTTTAAATAATTTCTGGTGTATGTATTTGTATCCTAGCTAAAACAAGGTCTCCTTCCTTGGGTACAGGATAAAATTTGAATAATGAACTTATCATTTACAAGACCTGTAGGATTGTGACCTTGAATACAAAGTAAAAAGAAAAGAAAAATGTTACAGCAAGTCAGTGACACATCTAATTTCACAACTCTGTGATCAAATTTCAGTCTTTATTAGAACAGTACTTAAAATAGAATTTCTTTTGTCACATATTTTGTTGTATTGCTGTTCATTGCCTGCATGGAACCATTTTTCTTTCTTAATTGGCAATTAGGGAGAAAACATATAAGCCTGAACATTAAACTAATAAAATTTTGGCAATGCCACTTAGCAATTTAGACTCTGAAGCAATATAAATTCGTTTTAAATTCAGATCATTTTTTCATTCATCTCCATATATCAGAGACAAAAAATAGCTGCAGCCACACAAATGGAAGTTTGTTGTGTGAAAATTGCTAGCCCTGCTCAGGGATCAATAACTTAATAATTTAATCCCTTGGAACAGTACTTTAAGTAGCTGAAAAACCATGAGATGTAACACTGTAATGTTGATTATTTCTTACTTTTAAAATTTATTTCTTTTTAAGTTTATTATTACCAGTGGAACTCTACCTTAGCAGAGCAACTCAAAAAGGAGGGAGAGGTCAAAGATAATGCAAGGAGAGGAGAAAAGAGGAAAAAAGGCAGGAGGAAACAATATTTGAACACAAACCATCACAAATCCATTCCACGATGGAATGACTGCAGACTCCTGTGCTCCTAGGCTGGTCATTTGAGTTATTGGTTTGCATTTTAAGCCACTCTCCATGGCCACAAGCGAAGCTGAGCTGTGTGACCCCCGTGCCCTGTCCCCAACTCACCGGTACGAGGTCTCGGGCAGCAACCCCTCGATGACGTGACTGGTGACGTTCCCCACGGGGATGCTGACATCCCCCAGGTCGATGTTGTAGGATGTGATCTCAGCCCCGTTATTGCTGGGCTCCTCCCAGCTCAGCACAAGGCACACAGAGGGTGAGGGCTGGCGGGCACCCACGTGCTCGTCCTCCAGCACACACAGGGTGGAGACGGCATCAGGCACGGACGCGGGGATTCTGCAGGTCACCAGCTCGCTGTAGGGCCCAGCTCCAGCCTGGTTAATGGCCTGGGGTGGAAACAAAATAATGTTTACCACTGTTCTCCTTCATGTGTGCATCCAGTTCATAATGATGAACTGGAAGAGCAGCCTGGAAGAGCTGCGTGAATTCTTGAGAGGATATGCACTGGTGACTTTCTCTCTAAAGCGTGACTCACACCTCTGCTATCCTAGGGAATTAGTATCCTCTTCTGTCACTCAGTCTCAAAAAAATGCAGATTATTTCTCTTTTCCCCGATAGATATTTAATAACTTTTTCATCAGTGGCAAACTTTGGTTAGTAAGGGTAAATCTCACAGTCACGCTGCCAGTGACAGGTGACATCAGCAAACTGGCTACCCAAAATTACTGAGCCACCCAGTACAAAATGCCCAGTATACTGCAGGGTGGCCCAACTGGTGCTTTATGCAAGCAAAATATCCCTGAAGAAAAGGGATATGTTAAAAACTACCCGGGTTTCTAACTTGGAAAATGGATAATTAATTTCATGCTAAAAAGCTTCTGATAGAAGAATATAGGACCTCAGCATGGTGTTAAGGTTATGACTCAACATCTCCCCAGAATCACAGAATCATTAAAGTTGGCAAAGTCATAATTCACTACCAAACCACAACCCAACCACAGAGCTCAGCATCTCCCACAAAAGAGGAGAGCAATAATTTATCAAGCTTCTCATCCTAAGTCGTAGCTCCTGAATCCCAGAGGAAACCAAGTTTCAAAACCTGGCCCCTTTCTGCTCATTAATTAAAGGCTGTTGTCTTTGCAAGCTCAAACATTGCACAGTTGTACAGGCCTGGGGTTTTATCAGCTGATGCTCAGCCAGTGGCAAAAGCTGTACCCATTGCACTGGAATTGCCTAGGGAATGACTGATGTTACCTCCTCAGGATTATTACAAACTCAATCACAGAACCATGCAGGCTGGAAGGGACTCATCTTGTCCAACCTGCTACTCCAGCCAGGGTCAGACAATACAGACCAGGTTGCTCAGGTATTTTTTTCCAGTTGGGTCTTGAAAAATTCCAGGTGCATATTGCACAGCTCCTCTGGACCACTGTTAGATCTTTAATTGCCTGCACAGTGATATTTTTTTTTCCTTTATATCTCATTTGAACATCCCTATTTCAGCCTGGAGCAACACTGGATGCAGCATCCCAGGTTGTCAGGAATGGCATGTCATGGGCAATACCCATTTTGCCTGTATCTGCTTGCTGGGCTCCTCCTGACACAGCCCATCCTGCCTGCACACCAGGTACAGGGAGAGCTTACAGAACAGGGTACAGGAGAAACTACAGGAGTCCAGAAGGCACAGACCTCCAGAAACAGCTTTGATACTGCCCAGCATCCCCCACATTTCCTTTACATTGGGAAAAGGTAGCCCAGAGGCTCCCATCAGGTTACAATTAATTAAAAAATCCAGGCTTACAATGTTGCCAGCAGGACTCTGATGGCAATGACAGGACACATCAAACAATTGTTTGATTTCTGATCTATGCTTAACTGCAGTGAATAACTTATTTCTGCTCTGCATAATACAAACACAAAGCCATGTTCTGTTTTTCCAGGAGATGTTTTGTTCAATTGAAGAAAGAGATAATAAAGTTACATTTGTCAGCCTTTAAAAAGCCCTTCAAAACAAATCCTGCTCCAGGGAAATCTTCTATTTAGTGCAGAGCTCCTCGAGCTGTTAGAAGGGAGCCCTGTTTTGTGCTCTGCCAATGATGATTTGTCTTGCCTCTAAACCAGTGTTTGGCCATTTGTATCTTGCTCCAAGCAATTTATTGTCAGTGCTGTTTTTTAACTGCTTTATTGGACAATCTCATCACCATAACTGATGGGGTTTTGCTGCCTAGCTGCTTTCCCCTGCCACCCCCAAATGACACAATATTTCCCTTTGCAGAAGCCACTATTGTTTTGAGGAATATTCATTACAGGAAAAAAAAAAAAAAAAAAAAAGAAAAAAAGGTAAAGCAATGGTAAAGGCAATTGTCTGCTCTGCAGTTAGATATGCCTGATTCCTCAATTCTCTTTTTTATTGAATTACATTAGATTGAGATAGCAATACTCTGTGTTTATTAGAAGGCTGAATAAATGTAGTTAGGGGATCTTTATTTTTAAAAAGGAAATTTTTCTGTTAAAGCTGGTAACAGAGAAAATAAACTAAAATTTCAGACACTATTTAACTTCCTTTCTTTGTCTGTTATATCTCCTTTGTGGGGAGACTTTTGTGTGTTTGAAGATTACAGTGTATCTTGTAAGAAATTCTTCTCCACATAATACAGAGCAGAGATCAGATCCAGAGGATGAAGCTCTGTAAAAAGTTATACCTGAATCACTGATGAACTTCCATAAAACATCTTGCTGTTGTGCCTTTCCTGTAACTTCTGTCTATGCATTAAACTATACTGGCTGCATCAAAAACTGAGTAGATTTGTGCAGCATTTTTGTGGCAGGTAGTTTGAAATAAGCACCCACTGGAAATCAAAGATGCCATACAGCTGGCTGTTTCCATTTTTAACACAAAATTTTCCTGGGGCTCCCCACAGCAGTGGTCTCAGTCTCCTCCCTGCCCAGCAGATGCTGAATGCTCTCCCTCTTGCAGAAACAAGAGGCACTTTCTGGCTCACACCTCCCAGCCACTCACACATTCCCTCCTTCTCCTTCCCCCACAGTGCCAGAGCAAGGTACAGACCAGCTCTGGCCAAGACACAAAATACATTTGAGAGCACTTGGAGCTGTGGGGCCTGAGCTCTTGGGCTGCTGGCCAGCTCCTCCAATCCTTCTTCCCCCCAAAATTAAAAAAAAAAAAAAAAATCAATATCCTGTTTAAAGAAAAACTATAAGAAGGAAACACTCGACAGAAGCACGTTGTCCTTGATCAAAGAAATTACCCTGGGTGGTCCACATGTTACCAGCTGGGTGGGTATTTGGGTTGGATTAGTGGTGGTGTTCTGTCTTCACACACAAATACATCTTGTGGAAGAAGAGTATCTTAGGTAAAATATTTTTACTTCATTCCCAGCTGCTTTACCTTCCATTTATTTATCAGCAGACATAAAGGATGAAAAGTCCTGGTTTTTTTTACTTTCATACAGATATACATAATGCTACTTTGTACTGAAAAGAATAGGAGATGAAGAGATCAAGGAAAAAGAAATCATGTAGAGACTCTGTTTGAGTTTCAGTCTAACAAATCTGATAGACAAAATGGCTAAGATTGGAACTCACTTTCTGGCTGGTTCCATGTCCTGTACACACAGGAATTTACTCAGCTGCTTTGCCTTACTTGATAAATTAAGCAGATGCTGGAATTCATTATTTAAGCCAGGGAAATCTTCCATATCCAGTCGAGAGGTAGATATCATTACATCTACAGATTTACCTCTCCTTACCATGAAGAAAATGTTTTTTCTTCCTTTCTTTTAAATTTTCTAAACCACTGCCACTTTGTTTTGGTGTCAGAGGGCAAGGTGGCTGTTACAAGCTTTAGTCACTGAAAGTAACAAAACACAAGAGCAATTTTTAAGTAGCACATCAGTCTGTATTGCTCACAATAAACGTGCATTCCTCCTGCCTTACAGAGCGCATAACTTCAGATGAAAATGATAAAAATAAGAACAGCAGTGGAAGGGAACTCTGTTTGGATCTCAGAGGGCAGTGCATGCAGCCTTGACATACCTGTAGCCTGCAGCAGTAATGCGCTGCTGCTGACAAGTCACTGATTTCAAAGCAGGTTTCTGTGCCACTATACGCAAGCTGTAGAGATTCCTCCTCTTCTCCCCACTCTAATCTGTATTCAGAGATGTCAGTACCAGAACATTCAGGACTCTGAAACACAAATATTTATGTGGTTCAGTTCAGAAACGAGCACTTCGGATCGCTGTGTTTCACTGGGGAAGGAATAAAGTACATGGAAAAAAAAGCCAATAACCACCCTTATTTTTAAATTAATACACCATTACTGCTGCAAATGGAAATGTACTGAGTTAATGTTCCCTAAGAGGTTACTGAAACAGGACAATTCTGCACAAAAATTACCTGATTGAAATTCAGAGAAATGAGTGAGTGTACGCAGCTACTTTGCTTTCCATCAGGACACTCAGGAATAAATTGTCTCTCCACTGGCTTGGCAGAAGCTCAACCATGGAGAACATAAAAAAAGCATCAATCTAGTGCAGCCCAGGTGAGAGATCAAAACACAGCTCGGGAAGCCCTGGCCTTGGAGCCTGAAGCAGTCACTCACGTGCTGAGAAAAGAACCACCTCAGCAAGGGAGGAGCTGGCCTGAGGTTCTCCATGGAAGTCATCCATCAGTCCCAGAATGGGACCTGGGAGTGTGGATCCTGGCACATTCACATCCACAGTGAGATCCCCACAGCATCACAGAATCATCAAATGGTTTGGGGTTGAAAGGGATCAATCAGCTCATTCCAACCCCTGCCTTGGGCAGGACACCTTCATCAGACCAGGCTGCTCCCAGCCCCATCCAACCTGCCCTTGAACACTTCCAGGGATGGGGCAGCAACAGCTTCTCTGGGCAAACTCTTGTAGTGTCTCACCACCTTCACAACACAGAATTTCTTCCTTAGATATTAGATATCTAATCTAAATCATCCCCTTCCACATATCCCCAGCAATCCCTTTATTTAGGAGAACACAAATTCAGTGCCTCAGTGTGCTAGAGATGAGCCAGTACAGGCAAAACAGCAGAGTTCCTAAACCAAAATATGTAGTGTTTTTAACAGAACTACCTAGAGCTGTTCTGTGTGGCCTGAAGCAGCTTAGGGAAGCACTGCTCTGCCTGCACACGTATGGCCCATGAGGACTTTGTGATTTGGACAGGCAAGATGTAATTTCCACTGCAAGGATCCAGAGCTTTGCTGCACACCACAGCAACCACCCTGCACAGGGGCTTCTCTGGCTCAGCCTCAGAGCTTCCAGCTGCTCGAGTAGGAACATTCAGAGCTCATAAGCCAGATTTCGGAACAATGTGTAAAATAAAAAGCATCATAATAGGCAGCACAGTGTGCTCTGTGTGCTTCACTGCTTTTCCTTCTTATTCGTATCAGCCAAAAGATGACACTCTAAGAAAACATAATCATTGTAAACCACAGGTTCATTTTTAGCTAGAATAAACAAACATATCCTTCAAATAAGTAGAGAACCTACCAGCTTCATGGCTGGGGAGAGCGAATCCCTGACCATGAAAAGGTAACATCTGAAAGTTCAATGCAATTTCTAGTTGTGAAAAATATTAATAGGCCAAAATTGCATCACATACACCTGTTTGTTATAAAATTAAATGCAGATTATGTTTGTATCTAGGTATGTTGTTGGCACAATTTATTTGAGCACCTTGTGAATGTCAGTGACTTCTTTCTCAACAGGGGCATTGTTTTGGGGAGGAGCCCAACAGAAGCAAGGCTGGAATGGCTGCTGGATTTTCACTGAAAGTCTATGGCAGAACTACAGCCCCACTGAACCACATCACAATATTATTTATGGTAACATCCTTTCTTTTCTGCCTTAATTACACAACATTTTTTCTTTAATGGCACCAATCATCCCCACAGCAATTCAGCTAACATTTATCTTGAGTCCAATGCTTAAGATGCTGGAGTACAGAGGAGGAATGCACACAAACTAAAAGAGAAGTAAATATTTGGAGAAGAGACAAACAATTTTTGAGGGGGAAAAAGCCCTATATTGTAAGCATTTATGGGGAGTTCATTTAATATCAGAGACTTCAGTTTCAGCCAAAATCAAATATTTGTTTTTGCAATTCCAACTGAGAACATGCTAATGTTCTAAAAGCTTGCAGAGAGCACCTCTATCATCTAATGCAAGTGCAGGAGAGGCCTGGTCTGGAAGATTTGTGACCAACTTTGTGTAATTCTTCAGAGCAAAGTAGAGAAGATGATTCTCTACAACAGAATAGTTTCTCCATAAGGTAAAACGATATCTCCAGACCAGTAAACAGCTCTGAAGCTCAATTTTGAGTTCTGTGGTGAGTGTACTGCTTTCAATCAAACAAGCAGGGCAGCTGACTTACCTCCCAGCTGACCAGGACTCGTGTGTCTGACAGGAAGGACAGGGAAGGGGCTCTGCACTGGCCTGGTGGTCCTGCTGCTGTGGTGACCTCTGTCGCCTCCGAATACAGCCCGTACTAGAGGGGAAAGAGGCATTATTATTATTATTATTATTATTATTATTATTATTATTATTATTATTATTATTATTATTATTTTGTCGTTGTTGTTGTTGTTATTATCATTATTATACAGGTGTACACCCACCTCAAAGCCCTCAAGGGCTTCCCAAGAACAGCACATTAACTTTCTCAGTGCACTAAACTTTCTCAAAGACAGACTGGAGCTTCCGACACCTGGCACCAAACACCAGAGCTCAGGATGAGACCACACAAATGACTCAGAGTTGAAGTGTGAGGTGAGCTCAGGAACAAGCAGAGAGAGTGTGCATCCTTTGTGCAGCCTCCTGTGTGGCAGCAAGTGCTCATGAAAGCAGAAACCATCTCCAATTTGCCCAAAAGTGAGAATGAGCACAGTAACTGAGGAACAGTTTGTGTCCCTCTGCCTTACCTCAGCACAGTGTGTTCACGTGTCATAACGGGGCTTCTCATGGATACAAAGAGGAGCACAGCAAAAGCAAAGCACATATTGCAGTCCATTCCCAGCTTCTTTTGCATAAAATGCCTGTCCCAAGTTACTTCCAAAAGGACAGGATGTGCTGGAGCCCCAGCCTGGTACAACGTGCAGGGACACGCCGTGGACGCTCCGCTCCACGGGCAGCTCAGCTCAGGCAACTTCTGAGCCCGTGGCAGGAGAATCATTTAAATGCAGATTAGCAAAAAAAAAGCCAATTTTCAGCAGACAGGGAACCAGGCTTCAGCCAGCAGTGTGAGGACAGGAGATAGCACTGAAACAGCCTTTCTGAGGCCTCCTGAGTGGGAGAGTGAAGTTTGCTCAGCACATCCCTGAGTTAATTAGAAATCGTTCTCCAGAACAAAGCAGCCTCACTTGGAAGAAATTAGAGGAAAAACACTGATATTTACTTATTTTGTAAGGCAATATTAGTGAGCACGACAAAAATGAGCCATTACAAAAAGGCAAAAGGACACAGAAATGAACCCCAGGAAACTTCTCAGCAGACATGTCAGTATCTGCTATTAAAGCAAGGCCAACACCGATTGCTTTGTCTCACAAAGAATAAACGTGTCAAAAAAAGTCAATAAATGACTTCTGCAATTTTTGAGGAAGAATCTGGTAAAGGACATCCTCCCCTATTTTGCACCTGGTAGAAAAACCCAGCCAAAGCAGAATCAGCCCCTCATTTAAAAAAAGGGTGGAACCAGAAATGCTTCACAACTGTTCTGCCAAAAAAAAAAAAAAGAATAAATAATAAAAAAAGGCAAGGCATCATATATTCAAAGCTACCAGACAGGCAGCGGCTTTCACTCCAGCAAGCAAATCTAATCTTTCCATGTGCATTTAATTAATTTTTCACAAAAACAAAACAGTGGGTATTTTTAATACAAAAAGTTTAACAGTCTTGCAGATTTCTCTAATACCCAAGTTAAATTTTAACAGAATTTCTCCCTGTAAGTGAATAACTTTAAACTTTTGTGTTATGTTCGTCATCAAGATTTCCTGGGGAGAAACACATCAATGCCTGTAGCTTAGTTGGGACTTTATATAACACCACTGGAATGACACAAAGGCAAGCATAGTCAACCCAAACCTCAATGAAAAAGATCTTTCTGCAGATCTCCATGGACATCAGACAGAATTTCTGATGTAATTGGGAAGACAGTTCTTCCAAGGAAATAATTTATTAAAAAAAGTCTTACTGAATCTATAAAGCACACATTTTTTGGAAATTAAAACAAAAAAATCACTAGGAATGTGAGCTTCCCTCAAAACATACCACCTGGGTGAAACTGCAGTTCTTGTTTTTACACGCTTCAGATTTAAAACAAAAAGAAGGAAATGCAACAGAATAAGGATAAAGAGAATCCTCCCTGCAAGCAGCTATGACTTTTAGCAGGGATTTGGCACATTTGGGATCAGCTGATTCTGGCCAGTGAAATCGTATCAGCACCCAAAAATCTCCTTTTAAAGGAGACCCAGGTCTAAAACTGCAGCTCTTCCTCCCAAGCTCCTTTCAAGCATTTATCACATGGTTTTTCTTTTGCCTGAGCCTGCTGATGAGCAGCTCTGAGAGCAGCCAGACCAGGGGACCAGGGCAGCACCCAAAGGGGACAGGGCAGCACACACAGGGGGCAGGGCAGCAGACACACAGGGGACAGGGCAGCACACACAGAGGGGACAGGGCAGCACAGAGAGGGGACAGGGCAGCACAGAGAGGGGACAGGGCAGCACACAGAGGGGACAGGGCAGCACACACAGAGGGGACAGGGCAGCACACAGAGGGGACAGGGCAGCACACACAGGGGACAGGGCAGCACACAGAGGGGACAGGGCAGCACACAGAGGGGACAGGGCAGCACACACAGAGGGGACAGGGCAGCACACACAGAGGGGACAGGGCAGCACACACAGGGGCAGGGCAGCACACACAGGGGACAGGGCAGCACACACAGGGGACAGGGCAGCACACACAGGGGACAGGGCAGCACACACAGGGGACAGGGCAGCACACCATAGGGCCAGGGCAGCACACCATAGGGCCAGGGCAGCACACACAGAGGGGACAGGGCAGCACACACAGGGGCAGGGCAGCACACACAGGGGACAGGGCAGCACACACAGGGGCCAGGGCAGCACACACAGGGGCCAGGGCAGCACACACAGGGGACAGGGCAGCACACAGAGGGGACAGGGCAGCACACAGAGGGGACAGGGCAGCACACACAGAGGGGACAGGGCAGCACACACAGAGGGGACAGGGCAGCACACACAGAGGGGACAGGGCAGCACACACAGAGGGGACAGGGCAGCAGACACACAGGGGACAGGGCAGCACACAAAAGGGACAGGGCAGCACACACAGAGGGGACAGGGCAGCACACACAGAGGGGACAGGGCAGCAGACACACAGGGGACAGGGCAGCAGACACACAGGGGACAGGGCAGCACACAGAGGGGACAGGGCAGCACACACAGGGGGCAGGGCAGCACACACAGGGGACAGGACAGCACACACAGGGGACAGGACAGCACACACAGGGGCAGAGCAGCACACACAGAGGGGACAGGGCAGCACACACAGGGGACAGGACAGCACACAGAGGGGACAGGGCAGCACACGTACCCCGCCGTCGTTCAGCGCCCGCACACGGAACCTGTACGTGGCCCCGGGGAGGAGGCTGCCCACGGTGCACTCCAGCTCAGGCCCCTGGTACACCTCAGAAACCACTTCTTCAGGGGCTGTCATCTCCACGCTGTACTCTGAGACAGGGCAGCCACTTTCTGACTGAGGGACATCTGAAAGAGATCAGGTAGTTTGTTAATGACGTTAGGGAGCGTGCCAGGAAGAGCCATGTTCTATTTCGTATACCACAGAAATGTGTATTTCTTTTCCTGTGTATAGATAAACAGATATAGATATCTCTATTTTGTTGTGGGCACATTTGTTTTTGCCCATGAAAACAATGTATTTGATATATATCAAATATATACTTATCTGACATGAATACCTGCATGTTACATGACAAGTCAGTACCACAGAATCAAACTGCCTGGGGACCAGAAAAACAGCAGCCACCAAAATGTTTCCAAGGAAGCATTTGGGTGAATTTTTATACTGTTGTTGAAATATATTTGACAGTTAGAAATTTTACTTAGCCAGAATTTGGCTTAACAAATGATGTCACAAAAATACTTGGATGCTGCAAGATTATCACCATAAAGAAAAGACTCTGCTGGAAACTGGCAAGTGCCAGTTTAGTGCCATGACTGTACTCCAGCATCTGCAAAGTAACAGGAGTCCAATAGATTATGTGTGTTATACTGTGGATCAGGATGTAAATGCCACTCAAACCCCTCAATGTGTTCCAACTCAAATTTTTGAAAGAAGTTATACATTAGAATATACCAAAACGCTTCTGCCAAGCCAATATCGCAAAAGAATAAAAAAAAAGACTTTGAATCACACTGTGTTTTTGAAATAAAAGGATAGATATTCTAATGAAGCTGATACTTAATAGCCCTGAGAGGGATAGGGGCAAAAAAAAAATAAAAGGGAGCAGAGTGTAAGAACTAAAGGACAGCAGAGCTCAGAAATCCAACACTGAGCCACCGCACTTGATGAGAAATTGCACTTGTGGCTTGCTCAGACTCCACTGGACTTTGCTGTGCACTTCCCAGTGAGCAGGACACGAGCAGCAGAAACAAAGGCTCAAGGTCAGCAGCTGAGCAGCACAACCAAAGCTTTTAGAGCAGCAGGATGCTGCACTGGCTTACCCCACTGCAGCTGCACCTCCCTGTGCCTCGGCTTGCCCAGGAGCCGGGGCGGGCGGCAGGGCCCCGGAGCGACGCTCAGCGTGCGGACAGGTAAACTCTCGGAGCACTGGGGGAGAACACAGCCCAGTTACCCTCTGGAATGACCACAATTCACTTACCCCTCTGCCATGATCACAGCTCAGCTACCCTTGTGTGCAGGAGCACAGCTCAGTTACCCCTCTGCAGGAACACAGCCCAGTTACCCCTCTGGAATGACCACAATTTACTTACCCCTGTGCAGGAACCCCTCAGTTACCCCTCTGCAGGAGCACAGCTCCATCACCCCTCTGGAATGATCACAATCCAGTTACCCCTCTGCAGGAACCCCTCAGTCACCCCTGTGCAGGAGCACAGCTCAGTTACCCCTCTGACATGATCACAGCTCAGTTACCCCTCTGACACAACCAGCACCTTCAAAGTGAGCCATGGCTACAGAGCAGCACAGGAAATTGCCTTCTACACCCACCATTTGATGGAAATTTATATAAACAGTAAAGGAGAGGAGATGCTATCAAGCATGTTAGTACAAACACAATTAACAGAGTTTCTTCATTAGCATTCTCAATACTGGGTTCTCTGTGTTAATTTTCCTTGGTTTTAAAATAATGTCAAGGCCTAAAGTACTCAATCTTAAATGAGAAAAAAACTTATCAAAGCAGGAGAAATAAGTGTATAGGTACTGAAATGAATTTAAATCAAAGAGGGGAATTTCCTCAAAACAGGAATCAGGGTCTGAAAAAAAGAATCAAAAAACTTAAAGGATTCAGCCATGTGAAAGATAATTGTTACAACAAACTACCTCTTTCTGCATCTCCAGTCAATACAAGGTCAAGCACGTGAGAGTCTGTGGCCTTTTTCAAGCAAGTGGCCACATCAGATAAACATGATCTTTTCTGATGTAAATATAAACAACTACAGATTGGTTTTGAGGAAACCAAATCTCACTAAATTGCAGCTTGCCGAAAAGAAAATTATGTACACACAGAAATTTAAAATTCAGCAAGTTGCAGCATGAGATTAACTGCAATCAGTGGAGTTTTACTGTGCTGCAGGGAAAACGTTTCCCTTCTTTTGAAAGCAGAAGTATTTTACCAAAATTAGCAGATAAATCTCTGAAAATACATAAACCCAACAGCCTTTGTTGTTAGGTAATACCCACCTGACTGTGTCCACCAGTGCTGATACAGCACGCCCGGAGTTTATACAAAGTGCCTGGTTTCAAGTGAGTACAGGTGTATTCTGTAGCTGAGCCACTATAGGCCACTTCCCACTGATTTGCTAAAAAATAAAATACATCCAAGTTTAAAGGAGAGGAAAGCAACACATTTAGGAGTGTCTAGGAGAAAGGAAAATCTTCCGGTCTTCCACAAATGATGTATTTCAGGAGAATCATTAGTATTACTGTGAATGTTATTTCCCAGCTGAAGACATAACACTTAGACATACATGCAAATACATAGACTTACAAATATAAATAAATATGAATATTATATATAATGTATAAATGTGCAAATATATGCACACAAATAAAAATATTTCTAGATTTAGACACAACCTAAAATTCTGTCATTATTAAAAAGAAGATACCTAAAACCACCACTACAACACCTTCCCAAAATCCTACCCCAGCTCACCCAGGAATCCTGCAAAGTACATAACTCTGTTTCAATCATATTATTAGGGCATTAATGATAATAACAATAATAATCTAAAGAGTCAGGACTTCCATCTAGTAGCCACAGTGTTTTGAAATTGAGACAACTTTTCTCAAGTTTACCTTCTGGACTTCCTTGAGAAATCTCCAGCAGATACTTTAGGATTTCTGAACCACCATTATCCTGTGGAGGATCTGAAATAAGAAAGGAGTGGAAGATAACAACACAATTACCAAACCTGTTTCTGATCCAGCTCCTTCTCCACAAACTTCTCCACATTAACTCCACCAAGTAATGTGCAGCAGAAGTGGGTGACAGACATTTGCTTTCAGCATGAACCAGAATAAGGCAGCTGGATAACGATGATCCAAACAAAATTTACAGAAAAAGCACTGCAAGAGAAGCTGTGTGGAGGTTTGCCCCATTAGTAAAGGAAGCAGCTGGAATGAAGCTGCAATGGGACATGAAATGGAGAGTGAAAAGCCTGAAGAGGCTCCTGAGTGCGAGTTAATCAAAACCAAAAACTTCTTCCTTCTGAACACACAAGAGCCTCTACACACCTTTTAGAATATTAAAAAAATTAAGCTGTCAAGTTCTCCAAACACATTCAACTTCGGACTGAGAAGGAGCACGAAAAATCTAAGTCTTAACACATATTTACACGACTTTATTTAAATTTCTTACAACCCCAAAAAGCTCTGCTATGGCAATCTGAGCTGGCTTACCCCACTTCACACTGAAGCCATGAGATGTTACTGGCCCCTTGACCACGGGTCTGGTTGGAGGTCCTGGCCTGTCTGGGCTGGTTGTGCAGACCAACACTTCGCTGGGAGAACTCTTCCCTTCCACGTTGGAAGCAAACAGCTGAAAAGAAAACACAATGAGTTTGCCCTTGTTCACTGCAGCTGGTTTTCTGGCAGCTCTGCATCAGACCTCTTTCATTAATTGCACAAATGTCACCCAACTGAAAAGCGTGTCACATCCCAAAATGTGTGGTGTAGTAATAACAGATATTAGATTGTCATGATGTTTCTTTACAAACCACAGTGATTTCTTCCCCTCTCTCCATCAGCAACAGCTTATGACATGTTTAAGATAAAAGCAGTGCTCGTTTTCCCTTTAAAGAAAAAGTCACTTCTTAAAATAACTGCCAATTTACAGTATTTTTCTCATAAAAGAAAAATAAGAGAACTATACTTTGCTATTTTGCCAGAACAATAACTTTGCTATTTTTGTTTCGGAGGTTTTTCTAACTGCTTTTTACAACAAAGCAATTCAGAGTATCAGTAACCACACGATTAAAAATCAGATCAAAATTGTGCCTGTAGCCAGTGACACCAGGTTACAAATTTGTCCTGATATCAATGCAGTTTTGTAAAATCCATGTTTAATTTGAAAGCAATGCTGCAAAGAAACACTAAGGGTTCTCTTCTCTCACCAGCCACGGCAGCCTTTACAACACTAAGCTAAAAGGCATCATCTCAGAGTGACAACACAAAAACTTCCCAATTTTTTTGGCAGTTCAGGCAGCTTCACAAGGTCATCTGTCCCAGAGAGTAGGAAAAGAGTGTTCTCATGAGGGTGGTGAGGCCCTGGCACAGGCTGCTCAGAGAATCTGTGAATGCCCCACGGACAGAAGTGTCCAAGGCCAGGCTGGACAGGGCTTGGAGCACACTGGTCTAGTGGAAGGTGTTCCTGTCTGCAGCAGGAGGCTGGAATCAGGGGATTTTCCAACTCAAACCATTCTATGACTCTATGATATTTTTCTTTTTGTTGCTCCTGAATATACCAAGACCTAGAGAAGCCAGGTGTTGGCCTCACACACAGCTTCTGGCCATCTCCAGAAGGACACCACACTCGGGGTGGCACAACTCATGGAGCTACTGCAGGAGACAGTCAGGGATGGATGGACAGTGCCACCACAGCTGATCCTGGATAAACCCCACTGCCTTCTCCTCAACAGCAGCACCCAGCACTGTGCTGTGCTCAGAGACCTCAGCACCAGAGAGGAAAATGACTGAACTTGGTGTTTGCAGGAAGCCTCCAGAGCATCTCTCAGGGGCTCTGCATTTATGAGCATCCACGGAGCAGAAGACACCAAGACCTGCTAAAATCCAGCTCCACAACCAGCCACACATTGACATGTGAGACAGAAAAGCTTCAATCTGTGGCTGCCAGGGGAACACAGGCCCCTGTGCTGGCTGGGCACCTGACAGTGTTTGCTGCATTCTGTACCAGTGAGATGGGATTTGTCACTAGGGACCAAGTTTTTGGGGGCGATGCAGCTGACTACAACCACCTCAACACCATGAGCTACA
Source organism: Sylvia atricapilla (assembly GCF_009819655.1). Taxonomy (NCBI): domain Eukaryota; kingdom Metazoa; phylum Chordata; class Aves; order Passeriformes; family Sylviidae; genus Sylvia; species Sylvia atricapilla. The sequence goes on along the minus strand of NC_089149.1, from coordinate 4,740,829 downwards.
CTTTTACAACATCCTCCCACATGGTACTGAGAACTGTAATTGTTTCCTAAAGTCTGAGCAACAGTATCTCCTGTGTGATAAAAGCAGAAATAAAACAGTTTAATATATAAGGTCACAGTAAAAATCAAAATTGCATTTGATGACTCAGTTTTGGAGGGAGCACTAAAAGATTGCAGTGCCTGGAAAAAACCCAAACCAGAAAACACTACACACACATTAAGAGGGAAAAGACTTTACCCTGAATTTATACTGTGTGCTTCTTCTGAGATTCTTCACAGTACAGGCTTGCTCCTCTCCAGTGTACTTTGGGTGAAACACGCTATCCTAAAAAAATACAAAATCAAACAAATTCCCATGACTGAGGAGTCTGAGAAAGTGTTCCCTGTGTTAGTCCGTACCTACAAGACATTATAGCAAAGGGGATTTATAGCTGAGTGCTTTTTAAAAATAAAAATAAAAATAAAAATAATAAAAAAGTATAATAGTATTAATTGTTATTACTACTACTTTTAAACTACAAGGCCATAATACCTTTTCTTTAGAAGAAACATGTTGCAGCTGGCCTAAATAATGTACTTTTGCTGCAAAATAAGCACAAAACCAATTGTGGCAGTTTAACCTGCTACAGAACTGGAAGTGGCAGATGACAGAACACAAACCCACCGAGGAGCAGCCAGGAGGACATGGCAGACTGACCCAGCTCAGGACAAGCTGCCCTGCACCTCACAGAATCCTGGGTGGCTTTGTAAGTAATCACAGAAGACAGCAGAGATTTTTAGCTAATGATTCCTAATTCTGCTGTGCAGCAGAGCAGATCACACAGCTCCACCCTGCCAAGTACCCAGGACTCCTGGAAGGCCCTCCAAAGCAGCAGTCCATGCTCCTTCCCAGTGATCTCCAACTAATAAATCAAAACTCAGCTTAAGTCATGCACTTTACAGCAACACAGTACTTACATTATCTTCTTCCTGAATTTCCAGGGTGTAGGAAATCACTTCCTCTGGTGTGCATCCTTCTACTTTATTCCACTGCAATGAGATCCACGTCACACCGGCTCGAATGAGCCGTGGTGCAGAGGGGGTCTGGGGAATATTGCCTGCAGTGTAGCAAACCACCTCCTGGCTGTACCCACTGCTCAGAGACAGAGCAGAGAGAGAGAAGAATATTAAAAACAAATAAACCCTCCAAACACCCCCTAAAGCAAAGAAGCAAACAAACAAAAAACCATACCAACCAACAAACAAAAAACACACAAAAAAAAACCCCCTTACCACAAAAATCCAAAGCTAAAGAAACATAAACCTCAATGTACTTAGAGAAAGATTTCACATTTTCAAAAGATTTGGACAAAAGTTCAAATTTCTCAGGTGGAAAAGATGAACATCCAGTTAGGAAATGCCAAAACTAAGAATAGAAAAAAATGCAGGATAACGTGTCCTCACAGTCATTTTTACAGATCTCACCACAACAGTACTGGAAAAAAATATTTGAATGCTGAAAATTCTAACTTAGTATTAACTGTGGAGGAAAATCTCAAAGGGGAACTAAAGTATAGGAAATAAAGCCTCAAGTGTTCAACTTTTCAACGTTAGACTGGAGATGTGCAGAATACAAATTCTATAAACTCTGGTCAAGCTCTCAATGGAAGGTGACATTCTTCCAATTTTCAGATCAAAAACACATTTTGTGCCTTAAAGTCACACCATGAACTTAACACACAGAAAAAGCCAAATCTCCTTATTCCGAATCTTCTTCCTCAAAAATAACCTATTTGTCGAAATACGCTTATATTTCAATAAACCACCTGTAGCTAAAACCCAAACAAGACAAAAATCATCATACATGTGAAGTCCACAAGCATTACAACAAACCAAAACCATCTCGTGACATGAAGTGTTAGATGACATTATCATGCCTTAATTTTGAGTGCTGTCTATAAAAGTAAGGCACGTGTTGCTGGGGCTTATCTCACAGATTAGCACAGAGCAGCTGACCATAAATAGTTTTTAGCTCACTCCTTCCTCAATACCCTGAGGGGAGAGAAAAAAGGGAGAAAGAGAACAACAACAACAACAAAAAAAGTGGGGGGGAGCAGTGGGGAAGGAGTGTTGAAACATGCACTAAGGTATTTTAAAAATCTGGAATCTGGCAAAGAAAAGAAATGCCAGAACTGGGAACTCTGCACAAACCCAGTTCCCTTCCAGTTACACTCAGCAGCTCCAGCTCAGCCCCTCTCTCTCTCCCCACATTCAGCATTATTTCAATGGGGAGGGAATTAATCTTGGGAGAGGTTGGGAAAAGGGACTCTGTGCACACATGAGTGGTCTCAGTCCATGTCAAGGAAAACACAGGAACATGAATAAAGAAGTTTTCTAAAGCTATAAATTACCGAGAGGCTTGTGTTTCAGAAGAGAGAACAATGCAGGAATCTCCCTCCACAAAACACATTGTTACATACCACTGGTGTTTCTTTTGTGTCCTTGTAATAATGATTAGATCCTGTTTAGCTAAGAAGGACAATAAAGGAGTACACAAGGGCACTGGATGTTTGGCTTCTTCACAGCTAAACTTTTCCTGTCCTGCTCTGCTTGCCTGAGCACAGGAGCACACAGTGCCCCTGCAGCACAATGTCTCTCTGGGCACACTCTGTCCCTCAGCTGCAGAACATTTCATCCCAGTGCTCCCAACAGCTCCCAGAGGATTGAACTCAGTCTGATTTCTCACCCATCTTCAGGTGAGTGCATCAGTTCATGTGCCAGGCAAAGCAGAAGCTAAACCCCATCTTTCAGTGCCTTGGATGTGCCTGTCCTCTCTCTCTCTTCTTTCCCACCCCATCAGCCAGCCCTGCCAGCCCTGAAGAAGGAAAGGACTGTACTGCTGAAAAGAGACAGAAGGGCTTTGCTTTAAACCAGAAAAATAAATATATCAAGATTCCTTTCAAAATCTGTAACTCAACTTCCCCTTGCTTGTTTTTCTTGGTTCACAGAGGTCCCTAGTGGGAATTTTACATAACAGATGTATTCTTTTTGTATTAGGAATAGACCACAAGACACCATTTAACACCTCAAAAGGAGCCTATCTCCTTAGGCTGATCTCATCATGCTGAAGATACACAGCAATTCCCTGGGGGGGTGAAGGAGATCACCAAGGAAAGCATGACTTACCCTGAAGCATTAATAACAGAGCAAATGTCACATATTTACCTCAAAACCATGACGAGAAAAAGAACAAAAATCCCCCAGAAATCCCTCTTTATGCTGGCCCTGATAGGTGAACCTTTCAACTACCACTTTTTCCACAAGAAAGCGTGCCCCCTGAGGAACTCACCTAGTACCGATGTCGTTCTGGGCCGCCAGGCGGAAGGTGTAACCCAGAGCTGGGCACAGCTTGGTCAGCTTGCAATGCTTCTGGCTCCCAAAGTAACATTCTCTGAAGCCACTGTTCCTCTTGCCCTAGAAAGAGAGAAATCTGTCAAAGGATTGCTATGAAACAAAACCACGACACGCTCATTTTAAGAGGAGCTGTTAAATGGCATCCGAATTCCAAGTTTTCGTAAAGGAAGCTGTGCAAGCACTGACAGCACTGCTGTGCCCTGAAAATCACACAGATGAGCACAGTCTGCCTGCTGCCACATCCTCCCCTGCTCACCTTCTCGTACTTGTGAGATGTGGCTACAGCTCCAGCTTGAAGGAGCTTTACCCCAGGAAATTTATCCCACTCACGAATAAAAACGCGGGAAAGTTTTGAGTGAAATGATCTCTGACTCGGTCCCAGGAGCACGGGCAGCCAACATTTCTCTGCAAGCTCCATCCTCCTCCACACGTGCGTGCCTGGCTGGGATTGTTTCAGCAATTCCCAGTCCCACCAGAGGGCTCTCGCTCCCCACGGACCGGCCAGAGCCAGCGGGACAAGCCGGGCGTGACCTTCCCCGTGCTCCCCGGGGCAACATCTGCTCATCCCAGAGGAACAGTCCAGATGTCAGAGTCTGCACCCACCCCACTGCCCGGGGCACACGGCGTGTGATGAGTGAACAGGGTTTGTAACTTCGTTAAGGGGGATGGTTTATGGGAGCTTCACATCACCATGACCTGGAGCAAGGAAGCATCCTGGCAAAGACAACACAGGCAGCAGCCCAGAGGGTATGGAGACATTTCTGCAGCTCCCAAATACTTCCTCAGGTACTGCTTTGTACCTCAGCACGAGCACACTCAGCAGTTCTCTCCCCTGCCCCATTTATAACAAAATCAAACCCTTATCAATCCGCCCCAGCTTGGTACACCCTGGGGCAGGAATAAAGCCCAGCTGTTTGCAGGACACAGACCCTAAAGTAACAGGGAAGATCTGGACTCATTCTATGCCACACATGGAAAACAGTCAGTTTGAAATCTTCCAGGAGAAAGGGCATGTACTGCTCAGCTCCTCATAAGTTATATCTACTAGAACTGAAACAGCTGAAAGGAGTTTGATTTCAATACTCAAACACAAAATTATTGGACAATTACATTACGAAGTACCCAAAGCACACCAGAATGGAAGCCTGACAAAGCACATGACTGGGCTCCAGCATGTGCAGAAGACAGGGGTTTTTGCCCATCTCTGCAATAATTCTGACTGAAAAGCTCTGCTGAGCCATTTACTAGTTTTGGCACGTGTCCGTGGAGTTTTTAATTTTTGTTTTATTATTTACACAGGAATCCCTGCCTGAGGCCAAGAGCCTCACCTGCTGTGCCTCCCTGGGCTCCCTGTGCCCTCCCACACACTGTTCTCCTCCATGCTCAACACATCACCACTGAAGATCTCAAAGACGCCTGAGTGGGACATGCATTTTTCACTGGCCCATTCTCCAGCCCCTGCCAATTCCCACTGCTTCTCCCTCAGACTGTGACACAGAAGGAAAAACTCCCTGAAAGGTTTGTAGTGAATCTCCAGAATGTGTTTACCAAGTTAGAAACAACCACACAGACCTCCAGCACAGCACAACAATGTGGAGGCACTGAAGGGACATTGGCAAACAGCCAGAACTTTTATTTATACAGTAGGAGCCTACACTTGTTCTAGAACTCCTTTACACACCATCTCCTTCAACTTCACCCACCTGCTCCAGATGTAGCATTACTGCTCAGCTCTAGTAAATTAATGAGTGGAATTGGAAAAGAATCATGAAACTCAAAGCAAAAGCATTTTGTAAATGAGGGAAACCTTTCAGATCTAATATCCCTAGCCATAGAGGGCTACGACAGAATTCCTAGTTACAGAGTTCTATGATGGAATTTCTTCAGGAAAAAAAGAACAGGTGTGCATACTTCTCAGCTCAGCAGTAATATATTTAAAATGCAGTCTATACAAAACCTAATTAGAAATCTTGTTTCAGTAAAATATCCATTCATCAGTGCAGCACTACTAAAAATAGATTTTTTTTCTCTTATGCAAACTGTCTTTTACAGGTTGAGTTGCCTTAAATTAATTTTTCCTCAACTCTATAATGACTTCACTGCTTATAAATAATTGAAAATGTTTCATTTATTTTGGATTTCTGTTTAAAAATGCATTTAAGAAAATAATTTTCCTATGCTTTTTTCCAAGAGAACAAAGTGACCAATTGCTAAGCATGTGGCCAATGAAACGATGCTGGCTAAAAAGGGAAATAATGGAAAAATCTCACCTATAGCACAATGCCTGAACTGAGAGCAATGGGCCAAGCAAACTCTCATTTCTCAGCCTGGTTGGCCAAAACTTTGCAAAGACTGCCAAACATTTAAGGTATCCTTAACTTTATAACAGTACAAACCCTGATATTGTATATATTTCTCTTCTAGAACTGGTATTGTACATTCCCCAGACTCACTCAGAGACCAACTGGTATTCAGATTACTCAGACTGGCTGGTATTTTGGATTCTATTGGCACTAATTGGAGAGGCTGGCCGATATTTCTAATTATCCTGGCATTAATAGCCTGGAAATAGCCTCTCTGCTCCTTCTCTCCCAAGATTTATGAAAGCACTAATGCTGGCATAATTATAGACAGGAACAACTGGCAGGCTGGTACTGGCTGCCACCCAAGAGTCTTACAGCTTTCCCAGAATCCTTCTCCTATTCTTTGTACACTCGGCATCCAAGTTTTTAATCCTTCAAATAATGTTTCGTAAGTTGCTTAAAATACACTGTATCATTTCTGCAAGTATTTGTAATCCCCGGATTTCAGAGGGAGAGCGCTGTGGGACTTCCCCAGCCTGGAGAAATCTTCTCCTGCCTTCTCCAGACCTGGGTTCCCTTTTCTTCTCCAGGACAGCCCACCCTGTGATGGACCATCAGCGCCTGTCTGAGGAAACAAGGACAATTCAGCTCCACAAAGCCATTCTGAATTGCACAATGCTCCAACACAGTGTTTAAACACAATTAAGAGCTCTGCCTGCTATTTCAGCAATATTTCAAGCTGCACACTCACTTAACACAGGGTCCTTGAGTGTCTTTGGAGAGTGCATTTATTGAAGAAGAGATCTGAGGTTTGAAATGAGTTTTGTTGACTGAGTTTCCTTGCAGCAGACCCAGTAAATGAACACAAAAGGAGGAAGGGGCCACTGCAGGTCCAATGCAGGAATGCAGCAGTCCTGCACAAGGACTGAAGCAAAGCTCAGCTCCACATCTGTGACCAGGATGCAGGACTGACATCTGCTGTGGCCACACCAGCACAGGCTTCTGTGTTTGGGTCATGTTGGCAATAAAAAGGAACAGACTGAAATTCAATCTGACACAGAGCTGCGGAGCAAACTGTCAACAATTAGTGTAACACACCCTCAGATCTCTGCAAAGCATCCACTGTGCCAGTTCTGCAAGTAACTGAATCTCCTCGATACACAAACACTTAGAAGGCAGCAAAGGACCTACAAAACATCCCTAAATTATACACAAACCCCAATTTCATCCAAGGCTCTCCTGTTGCATGTCTCAGAGGAGTGGCACAGCTACAGAACAAACTCACACCACAGGTAAGTGAACAAACACAAACATGGAGCTCCCTGTATCCAACTCTGCTGGATCACCACTGAGATGCCTGGCTCAGATTATCAGCTGGTAAAAACAAGCACATCTCAGCTACCTCGAGGAGTTTAAAACTTCGTGGTAGGACAAAATTATCCCCATTTATCTCTGTGTAAACTTCATTATTAACTATCCATCATCAAATCATTAAATAGTGTGGTATTGTATCAGTCTCCCTCGTAAATGAAAATGAGCTGCTTACTGTGTAAGAATTAAAGCTGCTTTGAGTTCTACACAGAGCAGGGACACACACTGTGTGAGAGGGATGTCCTTGTCTCTGGCTCAGGAACATTCCTGCCCTTTCCCATCCAGAATGAATAGGATACTCTTACTATCCATATACACAAGAGAAACATTTATTTACTACCACTTAATCACACAACAAGCATTTCACATCTAATTAGTAACAAAGGCCTGGTTCTTACAGCAGTGCCAGCAGCATTTTTCAGTGCAGTTACAGTTTACTGATTTTGATGGATGCTGGCATCAAGGAAAGCATCACCTCCTTTACAGTTATGTTTTCTGTTTGGTATATTTTTAATGCTGTTTTTTCCCCAATTAGCTTTTTGCTTACCCCGAATAATCAATCCTGGCACCAAGTCATTAATTGATTAGCTCAGGCTTCTAAGTTCAAATTTCACAGCAAAAGAGCCAGAAGGTGAAGTTTTCATTAATTACTAATTTTAACTGATTTTATTGTCACACAACTAATGCACCTGTGGTGCAAGCATATTCCAATCCCAATGAAATCCAGAATACCTGAGACAGGGGCTGGTCTTCACTTCATCAGAGTCACTGGAAATTTTCCTAGGGTACATCCAGCAGATCTGAGTGACTGAACTGAATTTGGTGAACTGATATTTTACTCTCCTACTAAAGAATTAAGTGTCCTTCATAAGTTCTTCAGGCATTTTAAGAGATAAGTTTGCTAGCAAGGTATTATAACTCTAATTCAAAGACTTGGATCAGTAAAGGGAAAGCATTTGTGTTTTCTAACCAAACGTGGAGCACCACTTACATTACAAACCGCTTAATCCAAACTGAAATAGAACAAGGTAGAATAACTGGAATAGCTTTATATACTGACAGTCTTCCAGAGTCTGCAGGTCAGAAAAAACCCCAAAGCTCAGAACTGAACTGAAGGAGCAGCTGGGTAGAGCTAGCACGGGAACATATTTAGCAGTATAACCTTCTAGAATTTCCCACCCCACCTAATCCTGGGCATTTCTGCTGCCACTTTCCAGCCACAATTCATTTTCTGCACATGCAGGTGATGCCACCTACACTCCTGGGGGCATTTGGGATTATACAAATTGTGCCTCTGCCCCCTAAAAACAGGAGGAACCAGGTGAGATACTGCTGAGCATCTGGCACACTCTGAGATCTGAGCTGTCCCAGAGACAGACAGACAGACAGACACCCGTGACCCCCCAGCCAGGAGCACAAAGGGGCTTGAGCTGGGGGAACACACTGGTGTGACTGGGACACAACTGGAAGGGTTTGCCTGGATGCCTCCACCCCTCTGCACCCCTCCCATGCCTGATGCCAGCTTTGTCTCCACAATCTGACCTGCAGCCTTTCCACAAGAGCCTTCCAGACCTGCCTGCCACGACTGTGGTGAGGCTTTCCACACCATTCTTTCCTAGGAAGGGACTCAACTTCCTAGGCAGGCTGCCACTTTAGGGTGTTCTTCCACCTTTATCATCTGACAGATTTCTTGCTCTCTGCTCTTGCAAAGCCCTCTCTGCTTTGCAGCCACGATTTAATTTCCTCCTGATCGCCGATTTTCCCGTGTTTGTATTTTATCCTGTGCCTCACAGCTAATGAATGCTGCTCTAGCTGAGATCTGGCAGCGTGTTCACTGCTGCCTGGCAAGCCCTCTCCTGTGCCTTGATGTATGTATTCCTTGATTTCACCAGGACACAGTGTGGCCTTGTGGAGAAGGCAGTGCTTTTGCTTACGTGGAGTTTACACAACCAAGAGCGAGGCCATGGGGCACTGCAAGTGAATTCTCTTTTGTACCTGGGTGCCATAATTCCAGCAGCTAAATGCACTTCACGACAGAGGCGCAGCCTGCCATGGACATGGCAAAGTGAGTGCAGCAGCCTGCCAGCCCACCACTGCATGTGATGAGGCTCCTGCAAACCCAGGCACAGCCATCCTGCATCCTCAGACTCTTCCTTTCACAAGCTTGAATAGCAGGCTTTAATTTCAGTGGCTTAAAGTTGCATTTCTGTCTCTTATCAGAGGAAAAAATTTTTAGAGAAGCTACGCCCGTGGCATTAACTGTCTCAGAATCTGACAGCTACATTTCAGCCAAGAGTCCTGTCAAACCATTGGAGATGTACCAAATTAATTTGTGCAGGGCCATTATTCTTTTATCTCTGCTGGCCAGCTATCCATTATAATCTCAGATTTCAGGGCTGTTACTGAGAAAACAAGGTAATTAAAACAGGTAGACTAAGGGAATCTGCACATCTTAGTTTTTTCCCATTGGCAGATGAACTATCCTAAACCCAACTGCTTCTGCCCTCTGAAAAATGGGTGCCATAACCATTCTTTCTGAAGAAAAAACCTTTTTATAAAGGAGTTTGAAGGACAGAAGGATTTTAGAATTGCTCTATATATATCTCCATAATTACGCCTATACTCCATGCAGTCAAAATTAACATTACAGTATTTGCACTGTATTAATTATCTGCTGATGGTCCTTTTTCTGACAAGACCTTCTGTAGCTTCCTTTGTAGGCTGGAATCACTCATGTTTCCACTGCTCTGTGCTGCTCTGTTCCTTCAGCTCCAAGTCACTGGAAGCTTTGGAAGAAATCACAAGTGCACAATCAAGGTGTCACGGGTCTAACAGGATCATCCTGGCCCACCCTTTTGGAGAAATCTCTCTTTATCTCCTTTCCCAGACTTCAAACTCCCCTTTTTCCCTTCTTCAGTGACCTTTGGCTTTCCATTATGTGCAGAGGGACAGCAAGTCATTCTGAAGTTATTGTTCCACTTTAGTTCAGGTTCTGAGGGTTTCCCATCGTGCAGACCCCACCAGCTGTGACAGTGCATACAATAAATGTTTGCACAGTTTGAGCAGTTCCAAACACCCAACACGTAGCAGAACGAGCAGGGAATGTGTTACTAATGCCATGGTGGAAAACTATTCATAACAGAATACTCCCTTTAGAATGTTTTTAGGCTACAAAAGACCTCAAGAGATGTTTCTCCGACTTTACAACCGAACACCCTTTCACACCCCTTATTTCCCAACTCGTGACTTTTATTTACATGTTGTCCAAGCCCTTTCTGTCACCCAATGCTTATTCTTTTCCTTCAGAGATAATACTCCCTGACTCATGCTGTCTGCAGTAATATGGCTTGCACGAAGGAAAGGAGGCAGAAATTAGGGGACAGAGGGAGGACTCAGAAGAACACACCTCCAAAAAATCCTGCCCATCATCTGTCAGGGCACTCTCCCAACACTCCAGTGCTCACTAACCATGGAAGATAATTAGAAAAAAACTTATTTCCTTTTGTGTCTGGAAGGAGGCTAATTGTCACTACACAAAGGACACTTATTTTGACCCTGAGTACATTCTCTGCAAGATCATGGCTCTCTCCTCTAAGACAGGAACAAGTGTTTATTCTGCACTCAGCAGCGGAAGAAAGAGATCATGAACAGAACTGTAAGAGACATCACATGAAATTAAATAGTAAGTACTGTGAATTAACAAATAAAGTACACCAAATGAGTGATAAAAGATTGCAAGGGTACAGAAACAGAACACTGTCTATATATGAAGTACACTGAATGGAAAATTTCCCCCCTGCTGCCTCTTTCACCTTTCCAACTCTTTACCTAATGCCATCAGGATTTGATTTTCCCATTTCTACTTTCTCCTGTGTTTAATTACTTTTCTTTACTCAGCAAATCCTTGTAAAGTCTGAGTGCCATTTATTTGTGTATTTATTTCAACTAGTTACTACTTACCTCATCCCACTCCAGAAGGTAGCTGGTGATTTTTGAACCATTATCAATGGGTGCCTACGAACAAAAATAAACAAAAGGTGATTTGGGGAATAAGAGAAAACAGCTTCACCTCCCCCAGGCAAATGACTAGAGTTTCAAGTGAGACCAAAGCTTTGCACATGGCTTGGCAACCTCTTAACGATGCCGGGAAGAAGCTGGACATAATGAAACACATACATTTTAAAAGTCAGGTTGGTGCACAGGAAGGGATTTGTCAGAGTACAGCAAGTTCAAGTCCCTTACTGAAAAATGACTGTCTCAGCCTTCCATTATTTCCAGCATTTATGCTCACTGTCAGTACTTTTTCCCTGCTTTTGCCCGAACCAAGTGTTACCTACCTTCCACTGTAAGGTTAAGGAGCTTTTGGTCCTGTGCGAGGGTTTGGGTGGGAAGGGACACTCTGGTGCTGAGCTGTGGGTGGTGAAGCTTACTGGCTCTGAGCAGGATCCCTTTACTGAGTTGTACATTGCATATACCCTGGAAACAGTATTCAAATGGGTTATAAATGTGCTGACAGTTGCAGTGGCACTGCCTCAGCCACAGTATTTGACTACCAAAGCACCCACGATACCATCCTCTAACTCAGGCTTGTCACAGACCAATGCCTATCCTTACTTTACTTCACTTATACAGGAATGCAAAAAAATCACAGCAGAAGAGGAACAGTGCAAATATTCCCACAGACCACTGAGTTATCTTCATTATCTTTTCTTTCCACCAGTATTTCCTTGCCTACTGCCAGGCTTCCACACACTGTGGTAAAATCCTCCTTGAGAAACAACAGGAAAAAGGGTATCAACTTTAATGCCTGGTTTACACTTCATCCACATGTACCATGTTGAGTGCAGGTATCTGCTGGATATCTCCTTCCATGGGTACAATCTTCTCCTACATAACTCAGGCATCAACATTTAGTGGACCTCCATGGACTAGAACTAACACAGGTCAGCAACATTGCTGTGATAAGCAAAAAATCTTCAAAGCAAATCTGATCTCAGGCAAATCCTCTACATGTCAGCACAGAACATGCAACATCAAATAATATGGGAAAGCAAATAGGATACAGTTGGGCACTTCCTCATGAGGTGCTTTTCTCTGAAAAAGTAATGGTGTTATTTTTTTTTCCCCTTTACATTTTCCATGCAGAAAAAGTGCAAATTGGAAGTCTTCTACTCAAAAAAAATTTCAGGCCATGACCAGACAATGACCTCTGAGCTGGCTGTAGCTATTGTGTGCTTGAATGCAGAGCTAAAGAAAGGGCAATTTCTAAATTTGTTTTCAGTAGATAAGAGTAATTTATGTACAATGGCCACCTACGTAGAATCAAACCTTCTGGGGGAGGCAGACAAGAACTGCTCTGGTGGTGCTTTACACATCACCTGTTAGCAGGCAGGAGCAACAAGAAATGCAATTCATTAATTGAGTCTGCATCTGGCAAGTGGCACATGTGTGTGCTGGAAATGAGCGTGGCCTGGCATCCAACACACACCACAAGGGAAATAAAACCTTGTGAAAACAAGCTCAAGGGGCATCTTCTGCAAGCCACTGGAACACTGAGCACAGCCAGCTCTGAGGGCACCAAAACAATGCACCTGAAGGGAAGCAGGTGGTGGTTCAGAGCAAACCAGGTTGTCCCAGGGCCCAGCAGGGCAGCAACGAGCACAAGCATCTTGTCCAGTAGAGACAAAGCCCTGAGACATGATGCCAAGGTCAAGGAGACCCAAGGCGATCTGCCCAGTAACTGCTGGCCCCATAAATTTCTTTACTCAACAGATTTATTTCTTCACAGTCATTAATACATAATGCAGTTTCAGTGAAGGAACAAAAAACCCCCAAAAACGATGGTGGAAAGCAAACAGATGCTGTTTCAGTTTGCTGTTTGCTCCACTACAAACAGTGCTGCTGCTTTGCAAGCCTGACCCTGGTATTTAGTCACTCCTTTTTAAACAGAAGCTATTGTTAACTTTTCACAAATGACCTGTATTGTGGCAAACCTGCAAGGAGGTGGAGGGAACCATAGGCAGGGAGGAAGAAATCATCCAGGAGCTGGGGCAAATAGCCACAACATCCCTAAAACTGAGAGCTCAGCCCAGCTGTGCACGGTGACCTCTCTGGTGTTTGAAGTTGGCTTCAAACGAGATGTTCAATACCCAGAAGGAAGCTCAACAGTGTTTTACAACCTTCTCCTTGTTACCATCCCTTTGCTGCTAAGGCCAAGACTCCTGCCCCACTCAGGAGCTGCATCTTTTCCTCATTTGAGAAAAGTTCCTTCTGGTCTCGGACTTCTACTTGAAAAGTTCATTTTAGGACTTCACTAGAAACAATCCTTAAAAATGAGAACAATCTATAATATCAGAGCTAGATGGTCACATTTTGGTGTTAGACTTTTTTTTTTTTTAGAGGTCAGAAGCAAGGTATTTGTTCTTCAAAGTTTTACAAACAGGAGCAACCTTGATGGGAAACAGTGTGCCAAACCTAGCCCTTGTCTGGAAAAACAGAAGGGAACAATAGACAGGAGTGAAAGGATGTTTTTTCAAAAGGATATAGAGGGTAAGTGAACAGGATGTTAATTCAAAGCCTTGGTTCGTAAATAAAGTCTTTAAAAATAAAGCAACATGAGCAGGTAACACGGTGTTAAAACCACCAGAGAGCAAAACTAGAATATGTTAATAAATGTGCAGAACACACTTTCAGAATCAAAGAGAAGTATGTTATGAAAATACCAACACGGTTCAGTGTAAACCCATTTTTTTCTTGGAATAAATGCTGAAGTGACTATGGTCAGATGGATCTGTGTTCAGCAGATTTACTTCCCAAAGCGTGGCCTACTTATGAAAAAAGCGTGGAGTACTCTCAGTGTTCATGTTACAGGAACTGAAGAAACATCAGTTGCTTGAATCAAATTTTTAAATGACCTCAGATATCCTCCTTTCATACACAAGCACTTCCAGGTCTGTTATCCATACAGAAATACAAAAATTCTTTCTGTCTCTTACTACAGCAATGACAACAGAATGATATTGTTCAAAAAGCACTCTCATAGTCCAAGATAAAATCTATGATAAATTATTTAGAAACCACTGAAAAATACACCTACAGAGGTGACCATGAAATTCTTGAACTACACTGTATATTTACTTTACAAACTTTCCCATTTATTCTCATAGAATTGAAGAGTTTATATTTAAGTGACATTCAAATCATGCTAACTCACCTGACGTGATAATCTGTTGCTGGCCTAAGGTCCTTCAGGTGATATTCTAATTCTTCTCCACTGCAGGAAAGGAATCCAAACCCAACCAATTAATAAATTATGAAAAGCAGTATCACACTTAGCACAGCTACTGGTTTTCTAGTGATATAACTTGAAAGAAGAAAAATAATCCTTCCGAAGAGAAACAGCAGCAAACCATACACCAACAATTCATCAACACACTTCACATTTCTTGAAAACTTCATAAAACCCCATATGCACAAGCAGAAATAATTCATCACAGCAGTTTATTCAGTAAACTAAATATATGGGTTTATTGTGTCTTACATTTTGCTGATATTTGTATAAAGCTCATTGTGGTTTTCAACTCTCCCAGAGCTGGAAAGAGCGAAACCCAAACATTATTGTTGCAGTTTCTGCATATTCCCCATTCAAAATACTTTATACAAAGTGACCCATTGAACTTCAGAGGAAGAAGCAGAGTTTCTTACACAACTGTTTCGCTTATTGCTTTCTCCTCCAGAACCACACTCCCTGTGAGGACCACAGCAAGGAGACATTTAATTAACACCCAAACAGCTGGACTCAGCTCTCTTTCAATATCAAGACAACTTAAAGCAAAATGTTTTAGACATTTTAAGAAAAAAAAAGAACCAGCATACAATCTATTAATTTCAAAAGCAGCCAACATAGTTAGGGCTATTCTTTTTCCTTCTGGCTTGTTTGCTGGTAAATGAACACTGGGCTCAGTCATGTGTTGCCAAATCTGTGAAGATTAAGGTACGGGTCAGTGCTTAATAAGTAATAGCCATCTCATGTAAGAGCTCAGCTTATTCATGATTTTAATAAAATATGGGAAACAAGAAAGCTCTCAATTTAGCATAAAGAAATATTTCATAGCTAGCTGGACAAATACAGGGAGATGGCTCAAAATCAATAGAACAAAATGCACCAGAAAGCATATGCCTGCTGGGTTGCCAGAAATCCACCAGAAAGCCTTCTACTTTTTATTTCATATAGTACAATGCTCTGCAAATCCAGTTTTTCACCTCTGAAATGAGTGCACCTCCTCCCTAAGACAATGCATTCAACATATTGCAGACTCTCTTTTGCCTATGGTAATAACAATTACTGCTGCTCCTGATGGAACATACCACACCAAGCTAAAGGCTGTGCTCTGGCCAGCAGCAGGAGACACATCACCATCAGCAGCTTTAAAACAGATGCACAACATTTCATAACCAGGGGAAAATGTGCAGCCATCAAGCACAAGAAGTACTAGAAAGTGTCCTCCTCACTTTAAAAGCTCGGCAGCACACACTTGACTAGGGAGATGCTCATACTGGCTCACAAACAGCTGCTGTAAATGCCAGAAAAAAAAGAGTAAAATCAGGCAGCCTTTCCCTGGTTAATTCACCCTTTTTGTGTTATCCAAGACCTGCCTTCAGCATACCAAGAGGAATACCCTAATTCACAGGACATCTTAAGAAAGGAGATGGCTTGGTCTCAAGAGGTAATTCCTTAAATGCTCTATCACCTGGACTTTATTTAATGAGATTTGGGAAGGATTAGCTATTTCACAATAGCCAAGGTCACATCTCCAAATTCTCTTTCCTAGACGTCATTAGCGGGGGAAAAAGAAAGGCCATAACACCATATGCACTTGATCACAGAATGAGCTCAGAGGATCACTGCAAGGAGACACAGAGAAATCCCTCAGAACTTTTACTGAAGCCTGCTGAGGGCCAAGTATTTGGGTTTTTCTGGGGAGCCTCTGTAACCTACTGACTAATGTACTCGCTCCTCTGCTCATCTAAGACACTACAAAGCTGCAGAGCCCTCGCATTTTTCTCGTTAGCTGAAAATAACAGGATTTTACCGCTCTAAATTCTGCAAGTCCACACAAAACTAGCCCATTAGGAAGGCAGCTCTCCTGCCTGCATGGTGTACACGAGAGGTTTTGACATTTAGCATAGGAGAAAAAGTAACCTTTTCACTGGCAACAAGAGCAACAGCATCAGAGGCAGGATCTGCCATGTGCAGGGGAGGTGGGACAGGGTGGCAATTAGGGACCTTGTGACACGCACTCCACCAGCTCCCTGCAAGCTCCTCTGGTGAGGAAACAGGATGCTCCAATGTGCCTTTCTTCTGTGAGTGATGGCCATGCCAGGATACACCCTGAAAATCTCAGAGAATTTACTCCTAATGAAACAAAAAAGTGTAAAACTGATGGTTTTTACCTGTAAATGATCTTGTATTTTCCATCCCTCCCTTTATCTGATAAGGCAACCTCGTAGGTACAGGTGTAAGGCAAACCGTTGTTGTGTCTATCTGCATTGAGAAGGCCAGTGGGAGGTGACCAGGAAAGCAAAACTGTTCTTGCTTGAATATTTGTAACCTGTAAAAGAAACATCAGTTAATCTGAAATCCGAGGAAAAGCCGCTATTCTGTAAGCATTTGCTTTTTCTGCTTGCACCTTTGCAACTGATTTCTTGCAAAATGGAAATTTCAAGAGCTAGAGTTGAAAAGTAAAGGGTCAGAAATGATTAACAGCAGAAACAAAAACACAGATTCGTGGCAAGAAGTGATCTCTAACAGATGAGGAATACAGAGAGAGGTTCCCCTGCAGTGAACTGGCTCGTCACTGTCTGAGCATCCAGCGGTACCTGCTGCTGTGGCCATTCCCAGAAGGGAACTGGAACTAAGTGGAACAAAGACTTTAACCTATAGATTGTTTTATACATGATAATTTTCCTAAAGTTTTTGTTGGGGAGCTTTTTCAATGAAACTCTGATGGCTTTTTCAGTCATCCTGTTCCTTCTTGCCACTTGAAACCACAATAACTCAACAGCAAATAAGTAGAAAAACCCAATCCAACCTGAAAAGTTACACTGGCTCAAAAGCACAAGGGAAAATCATAATAGAAGCCCAACCTGCTAATTAAAAACCACATTGCAAATCAATCACTTTGTGCCTTGATAGAAGGACTGTGTGTGATCTGCAGTCACCACTGAGGGCAACAACTCTGTGGCAGAGGAGTGAAGAATCTTTTTTAACAAAACATGGAAAAAGTACCTCAAACTTCTGCACCAAACCAATTTTATCACCCCACCAGTGCCACTGCATTCTTCTGGAGAGGCAGGTTCATACAGCTTACAGAACTAGCATCACTTTGCTCACCAGGAGAGCCACTGGCGCATCAGCTGCACACAGCCAACAGCAACTTCCCAGAGAGGAGCCTACTCTTAGGAGGCCAAGAAAGAAGAATAAAAACTCCCCCCTGCCACTGTCTCAAAAGATAACTAAATAAAAAGCAGTAGCTGCACTGGTTATCTGGGAAAGGCTGCACATTTTCACACAAGCCTGCCGAAATATTCCAGGGAAGCTCTGAAGTCTCAAATGCTCTGTTCACCAACTCTCCACTTTTTATCATGAAAATAATGCTGGTTTTTCCTTCTTAACTGTAGTGAATATATAAAAAATATTTTTTAGTTAGCCTCCAAATGGAGGAATCAAATTCTGAGCGTTTATATTCTTTATTTTTCATAAGCAACAAATTTCACTGCCTCTATAATTTTGACAGATTTTTGCAACACAAAGAGCAAGATGTTGTTATTTCAGAAGGTGTAACATGAATGCTGCAGGTGCTCAGTTACACATTTTCTAACTTTTGTTGAGGTAAGTGAAACCCCTCACCCACAAATTACCTGGGACTGAAGGACTAGCAATCAGCTTTTAGGGATTGCTTGTTTACAAATCCAGTTTCTGGAGTCCAGATATCTTTATATAATGGAGAATATTTACCTTCTCGTGTGAAAACACATTATTTCCAGCTGATGAGCACTGCAACTATTGTCTCTGATACTCATACATCAACCAGATTCTTTCTGAGCAAGTCATAAATCCATTTTTAACAGGCTGACAAGTAGGTGACACCATGAAATGTCTCATCATAAACACCATGATCTCAAAAGTTAGAGATTTTAATTTATAGCAGCACATTCAAGTCTTGCCAAAAAAAAAGAAAACCTTTGTTCAACCTAATGTGAAAAATAAGTTTTAAGGCAAGAAGGCTTAAGTAGCATTAAGTTTTCTTTGTAAAAAACATGGACATGCAAATTATTTTATTATAAAATTCTTGTTTTCACAGCATTTTCTTATTATATTTTTTTGATGCTATGAAATCAAGGTTGATTTTAAAATCTTGGAGCAGTTAACCCTGATGCTGGATAAGATACCTTATAAGAATCTTGAATGATTCAAGTAAGACAAATAAGTTAATTTTTTTGAGATATACACATATACGTATATACAAACACACACGTATGTACATGGAATTGTAGCAAAATACTTAAGAGTTAAAAATCTGCATTTAAAATAATATTTTGATCAAAAACTGATTAACTAGATCCAAATAGATTTTAGGGATATTTTTTTTTTTAACAAACATTACTACTATGCCAGCTCAGCCCATCAACATGCAGTTTCTTTTATTATGGAAATATGCTTGCATAATTGTTTTTCATAAATTCAGACAGACTTGGAGCTGGAGGCACGATATCCTGCCAATGTTCTATTGAAATGTTTTTCTCTATGACTACTCCCAAGGACACACGTATATATTCCACATACGGCAAAACTCTGGCCCTCCACGAACTTCAGCAATCTGTAAAAAGTTAGGTCTTGGGTTTCTTAAAATAAGAAGAGAAAGTATCTTGTGGGCTAACTGCTAGAAACTCAGACTGTTACTCTGAAGCCAGCACGCAGAGGATGAAAGTCCAAAGGCAGTTGCTAAGCTGCTCCAGCTACACCATTAATTTCAGAGGAAGGAGCACCCAGAGTGGCTGCCTTGGAGATCGTGGGTACACAGCAACTGCTGCTGGAGGTTTAAAAATAAACACCAGAAATTGTTAAATACCAGTCTTAGCTGCACTGAGCACACACAGCAAGTATAGGAAAGCAAGTGAGGGGTCACTGTCTGCGAGATAAGTCAGAAAAGGCAAATCTACTCCTTCTCTGGGCTGAGCACGTCAGCTGGGAATGGATTTATTTGTGTGGCTGGAGATAACCCTATCTGCTGCTCCCTGACCGACAGGCTGATACTCTATCACAGTTACCTGCCAATATCTCCTTTCATGGCCAAAACCACCACTTAGTATACCCAGGAACTCCTACCTGGAGCAGGAAACACCAGCTTTGCTGTGAAAAAAGCTAAGTTAAATAAATGGGGTTACGATATGTTGAAAATAACAAGCAGGCACTTGTAAAACAGTTCGGTATCTTTACCTCCAACTTTTCTATTTTACACAAACACCATTCCAAAGGTACAGATCCGGACCAGTCCTCTCCATGCTGTGAGAACAGCCCAGCTACCACCACAATGGTGGGCTTAATGGCCCTTCTGAACTTGCAGACAGAAACACTTCACCATCAGTAAAAAACCAGCCTATTGTTCATTAGCGGTGCACTAATTCCATCTGACAAAATATAAGCAGCCAGAGCATCTCTTCCCAGGCTGGGCAGGTAAACCTTCGTGCTGCTTCTGAGTTCTCCCAGCCTGTCTCATCTGTCCCCAAAATCCCTGTGCTTGCTTTGAAGAGGGCTGGCTTGGCCTTTTAGCTGAGACCTAACAAAAGATTCTCCCACAAGGAGTTCTGTAGGTCTGGTGAAAAGCACAGTTAATTAGTTTCTGAAAACTTCTCAGTTTACACAGTAAATGCCTCCTTTCTGCTCTATCAAAACTCAGTGGTGTAAATAATTATTCCATAAAAGCCCCTGGGAAAGAATCCAACTCCTGCACCACTTCAATAAGGGTACAAGACTGATGAGTACCAGCCCTTCCCGTCTTTCAGGTAATGAAAAATGTTTCTGTACAACTTTCATTATCTTTCAAATTCCGGGTTAGCATTCACAGGCATCGTGTGGTTCGGGGGCTCATTGTATGTGTGAGAACTACACTGCAAGCAACATTCATTTACTCCCTCGAGGGCACGGTTTGAAAGGCTTGGGGGTCAAATGAATTCACAGTTATTACTGGGTTGAGATGCTGCTTTTAAATTATGTCTCTAATCCTGCAATTTTAGGCAAAAAAACCCCCAGCGATTAAATATGAGTTTCGCTGCCGAGCGAGTCAGCGGGAGCGAGGCTGCCTTTTGGACAGCTGATGTTTGAGCTGTGGTTTGACAGAGCCCTGGTGATTCCCCACGGGGGGGTGATGTCCCCCCAAGCCCCTTGGCTGTGGGATGCAGCCATTTCAGATACCCAGAGTGAGGTTTCCCCTCCCTCACCGAGGTATTTGCTCCAGAGAACGCTTACTTTGCGATAATGTGAATGAAAACCTTATTTCAGTTGACACAAAACCATGGGGGATTAAAAGCAAAAGGTGCCTTGTAAAATTATGGCTGTTCAAGGGACAAAGCTCTGATTAAATTTACAGCTTGGCTGCACATCTCTCAACAGGTAACAGTATCTATTATTGAAAACAGACCTTCCATGAAGTAATAATTTTCAAAGTGTGTATATTTTGTGCTCAGAAGAGGTACCTGTGTGATCCAGACACCTCCCAGTGACAGTTGTCCTGCAGGAGTTGCTCTCAGGGCTAATCCCTTTGGATGGCTTCACCACCCCATGGATGGAGGGAGCTGCTCACTTGGACAAATCAAATCCATGTGCTGCAGACACAACATCACTCACTTGCCACTGACTCACTACTCTGCTCTTTTGCTTCGTGTAATTTCTTTCTTCACTGTTGCTTTCCTATACATTGTTTTATTTTTCACTTGTGTATGCATAAGATTTGCCAAGAAACATGACCCAAGATGATTATTTATGCATAATATGTTTCTATCAGATGTAATACTGACTATACACACACAGAATCATTCACAGCAATTCATGATTTGTGAGAGTCCTGTGAGCTTAATTACTCACAAATGTCAAAGTTACAGACAGAGAATAATAGATAATCCCCAACATCACCTCAGTAAATGTCGTTATTATTGAACCAGCATTTGCCATGGTTTAGATTTTAGAAAAAAAAATCCTATTTTTGGTATGATTAAAGGAAGACTATTCTTGTCTTTTGCTTTGTTTTTTTGCTTCTTCCACTTTAAAGGCTCTGGTTACCATAAATCTAATTGTACACATCTCAGAATCCTGAAAATGCTCTAATGGCTTCTCTTCTTACCTCGAAAGATAAAAGTATAAAACAACACATTTTTCTTGTCAGCTCTCTGAATCTTTGTAAAGCACCTGGCTGTGGCTATTGACCAAATAAGTAACATTCAGGTGGTCCATGGTACAAAATTATTGACTCCCTCTGTAAAACAAACGAGCCTAATTCTGTGCTAAGTGCACTTTCTTCCTTTCTGAACACCCTGAAACATTTCTTTTAAGTCTTCAGCCCAGTATTGTCACTTGTTTCCACACACAGTGAAGTGACTTCCCCCTTGTGAAGAGGAGCTCAGGCTGATGTTGACCATCTCTGCAGGCCTGGCTTAGATTGTGGCTGGCTCTGAACCAGCTCCTGCCCATGCCAGGACACCAGCACCTACTGATGGGGCAACTTCAGACCAAACACTTTTTGTATTTATTCAGAGCAAAAGCATGCATCAGATAAATAAAACTCAGCCTGTGCTCATGCCTGGCTGTCCCTGAGCTCTGCCACTTCTGCAGCCAAGACTCCCACTGCACAATGTCTCTGCATCAGCCTCTATCAGCTGCACCAAGTCTTCCCATGAGCTTTCCACTATCGTTTTTTATTTATTTGCTTATTTGTGCCCTATCTCTCCAGCTGGACAGAGAAAGGCCTGAGCTCTGGAGACTAAAGGACTGTGCTTTGGGATTTCTGTCTCCCTCTGCCCCATGAAAGCTTCTTCCAGTGGCTTGGACCATTCATTCAGACCCACGGTGCTCTTCTGGCTTTCATTTGACACAGCAAACAAGAAAAGGGCTTACAACCAGATTTATTAATAACCTCACCTGACTGCAGTCACACTCAGCATTAGGGTTATTTACAGGGTGATTCAATTCCATCATAATTTACAGGCTTTTATGGCTCAGACAAACACAGACTATAGTAATTTGCCATTAAATAACAGAATTAGCTTAATTTAATCATGATTAAAGACATAAATTGCTCATGACAAAATTAAACCCAGAGAAGAGGGGGTAAAGAGCTATGCAAGTCACCCCAGTGCATTGAGTTCCCCACTACAGTATGAATACTGGGAACTGTCCTCTGGAAACAGACAACTGGTGCATTTCCTGGAGTGGGCAGAGCCCTCAAACACTCATGAGCACAAAAGATCCTTCACATTTATATCCTAGTAAAGTTAGTGGCAACAATCTACTAAGGGAAAAAATCAGAGGTGCTCCCCTGTGAAATCACCAGTATGTTGTGGCACAATCCACCTTTCACATTTGCTATTGTACACTTGTGTGGCATTTTGGGATCACATACCTGTGGTTTCTCCATTCCAGAAAGAATGTCCTGAACCCTTTTTGCTTCTGAATCAAATTCTGTAAAACAGAGAATGTGGAAAGAGGAGAGAAATAAATGACCAAAATTAAACAAAAGCTTCAGTTACATCAATAACTCTTTCAGAATTTCTAAATAGGGGAGGGAGACAGACATTACCTGCATATAAGCATCAGCTGCCTTGTGAATTTAAGGCATGTGGTTACATGGATTAATATCACAAAAAATTAAAAGAGAAAAAGGAGGGAATGAAACTTCCAGTGATTGCAGATATTCAGAAATGTGAGACTGAAATATTTGTAGAGGTGTCCTCCACAAACAGTGCTATTAACTGTGATCTGCATTCAGAGAGTTAAACCATCCTGTTTCCAGAACTCAGCTGTGACAGAAGCCCAGGAGTTTCTCAGCTCCTGCTGAACCTGACCCTGGTTTGTTAAACCAGAGCCGTCCTCACTCCAGCAGCTGCAGACTGAGCTGCCCACCAGGGCTCTGGAGAGGACAAGTGTCCTTGTCCCATGCAGGGAAAACCCAGGGGAGGCACACAGGTGCCTGCCCTGAGCCCCAGCACCCACCCTGCTGCCATCTGTCCTTGACTTGAGCAATGCCCCAGGCTCTTTCACAGCCACCTTCCAGCTGTGGAGGCAATAAAGTGATGCCAGGCAAATCCCAAAGTCTGACCAGCAGCAATCCATCCTCCCTGCCTGAGCCTTGTGCCTGGGACAGCAGCTCTTGCAGGGGCTACACAGAGGCACAGAGGGCTGTGACATGCTGCCCCTAAATTAGAGGGATAATTGTTCAGAAGGTGCTGCAGAGGCCATCCTCTGAGCAGGGGAATCAGCCTTTCCCTCACTCTCCCCCCTCAAAACAAGCTTGAGGTAAAACATCAGCTTAGAGTAATGAGGTGACACAAAGCAGCTTTATTCCTTTTGGACGACAGCACAGAGAGGCCTCACTTTCCACTACAGTATTCTCTAATGGAAAACTAGGAACATATTTTCCTGTTTTTTTGGGTTTTTCTTCTTTAAAATGTTAATGCAAAAAGTTTGCTCACCAAAGCAGAAGAACATATCTCACCTAAAGCAAAATGAGCCAGATGTACTTGGCATAGGAAGCAAAAAACATTAATAAACAGGTGGGATCAGATCAACAGCTTTCACTAATGATTCCCCCAAAACCTGACCTAGTTCTCGTAGCCCAAGAATGTGTCTTTATTTTTGTCTGTGACCTGCTTTAAAAAAGTAGATCTTCTTTTTAAAAATTCCATGTGCTCGACTGCCAAAAAATAGAATTGGCTGAATACTGGTGGCAGAATTCCAGTGTAAATGCCCATCTCTCCCTAAAGGAATGCACCTTGGTGTGGACTGGGAATGACAGATCTCCTGCTGCACACATTCCTGGATTCCTTTCAGTCTCAGCCACTTGGAAAAGAAAGGAGCAGTAATATTTCAGGAGAAGTTGAGGATAGCAAGATTGGGGTTTTTTTCCATAGCAGACAACCCTCAGAGTGTATTATAAAGAGCATAAACCAGCAGGATTGAGCCAGAATATTATAATACTGATTTCAAAATTACACACATGGACTAAAATGGCTAAAGAGAAGGCTGAGATGATAATCCAAGTGAAAATGTCAAAATTTGGGGGGTTTCAGATTGCAGGGTTCCTTTCAGCATCAGTAAAGAAGTTGAACTGTGCCACAAAAGCCTGGAGCCAGATCTGCACACTGTGGAGATCCTGCAGGTTTATCCCGAAGGGATGCTAATCAGAAGCAGCTTCTGCAGCTCTGAGTGTAACAAAAAAGCTGCTACTATTTTATCGAAAGTTTATGGTTATTATGTCACCCCTAATTACAACCCCCAGAAGCTGAGCGTGAATCACTCTCAACCTTAAATCCCAAACATGTGGACTGAATTTTCCTCCCTCTCTCTGCTTTCTAGCAAGGATGCTCTGTCACACTGAGCAGGGGAGGAAAACAAACCCTAAAGCCCAAAGAAATCTCATTTCCCTCTCCTGTGAAAGGTGTTGCTTTGTACAGTAACTGAGTCCTCTGACCCTCTGCACGTCAGGGCTGAGGGCTCAAACTGCTCCAGGCACAGGAACTGACTGCAAGACTTCAGGGAGGTGGCTATGCCCAGCAAATAAATAATTTAATTACTTCAATCAAACTTCTCAACGAAGAATCCTGCTCAGGGAATTTTTTTACATCAGTGTCCCAACTATGTATCTTGTTCACACAGAAGGCTCTAGGTACCAGCTACAGAAGCCTTGGCTTATTACAGACATGTATGGCCATTTATGAGGGCAATAAGGCATTATGAGGGCATTTATGTGGTCAATAAGGACATTCATGTCACCAAGTGTTCATACAGATAAGCTGGAAGAAGACAAGTCTTCTTCAAAGACTTTGGGGAGAGGGAGAGAGGGAATGGGATACATAAAACAAATACTGCCCTGTGGGGGGGAAAAAAAAGGCAGATATTAAAGGCAGAAAGCAATAAATATCCCCAAGCAGTGTCTATAACAGCATCAGAGAACACCACAGTTTGAAAGGGGACCTCAGCAGTGGTTATCAAGTATTACAGTATTTACAGTACCTCAAATACTTAAGTTTCCCATTTCAAGAGCCATAAAAAAAAAAAAAAAATCTCAGGCTTCTATGGATGGCTGACTTCCTTTCTGTAATAAACATGATTATTCACAGTCTCCTGAACTAGACTAAGCTAAGGAGAAGGAGACCTGTCCCAAATCCTTCCCTCAGCAGGGAAGTTGCTCTGACCTGCCAATCTGAGTATCAAGCTCAACATCTTCCTTCCAAGCCAACAAAGAGGAGAAAGCCTTCTGAAATAGAAGACAAAGAGAAAGAAAGGAACCATCTGATAAGCTCTATCTGATAACACAGCTGCTGGAAGGGCTTTACACCTGTATTTCTGCTGTTACTCAGCAGCCACCAAGGACTGTACCCTACATTAGCTCACTGGAGTATTTAGGGACAGGGAGCATCTGCTGGACATCACAGATGCAGTGCTGGAAAAACGGGCAAGAACAGCAGCAAGAAATGGGCAAGTCTTGATGTGAAACAGGCAATTGAGATTCAAAAAACGACCTAGAGCTGCTCAGGAAAGGTGGTGGGTGACTGAACATGATTCACCTACCTGGGACTGACTGTCCCTGAATAACAGTTGATTTGCATCTCAATCTTTGTCCCTTCCTCTCCCTCAGCTGACTGAGAGTTGAGTATCTGACAGGAAGACAGAAAATCTCTGTGTCAAAGCCCCCAAAGGCTGGGGCTGGCAGGGGCAGGCAGCAGGAGCTGCTTTCCTCCCTGGCCACGGGGAACAGAAGCTCAGACACGCCAAGGAAGAGCCCAACTAACACTTCAGGTCATTGTCCCATTTTAACTTTTCCTCTCAACATCTGTTCCCCACATCTGTCATGCCAAAACTCTTCCTCCAAGGAGGAAGCTGGGGGTGTGGATGGATTCCTTGTGAATGCTCCGTGGGGTCCTCTGAGGGACAGTACAAAAATCCGAGTTACCCTGCTTATCTCACTGTCTGAGAGATATTACAGCACTCCCAAGCTACAGCATTAGGTTCTAATTCCCAGGCTGAGGGTTCTTTGGATCCAATGTTTCAGACTAACCTCTTATTGCAGAAAAGCCAGCTGAAAGACCTGGACCACATCAAGTGCTCTCTCTTTTCAAAGTTTTGAATCATAAACAAAACTCTATAGATACAACCAGCAGCAAATGCCCCTAAAAACTAAACACTTTCTCAGCAGCTGTTTGGTGCTAACAGGGTTTCAGTGTCAAGTCTTGCTGAACTAAAGCCTTTTATTCTATGCTCCTGTTAGCCTGTGTCTATGTTCCTTTCTGCACGTACAGCACAAATATAATTTTCAGACCTTTCCAACCATACTTTTAAACACCAAGCTTTAAAACAGCTTTTAAAAAAAAATGGAAAAAAATGTCAGTTCAAGGTAAGTTTGAAGTTTCCATCAATAGTTTACATGTTTGCATGAACAGCAGCTGTGTATGCAAATGGTTTGAAATAGCTAAAAGCTCTAAACTAATTAAGATTTTCCCATTGCAAATACACATTTTAGGTTTGTTCTGCATTCTTTCCTTCGAAGAGAGGAAAAGGTCCAGCTCAAGACTTAGCTTCTGGCCACAGAAAGTATTTACTGTTTCAACAGCCTTTCCATTCCAAGGGAATGACATCAGCACTAGCACTTTGCAAACTCTGAGTCTTAATTCTGCAGCAGAGCTCCATGCTCACAGATATGCCAGTCATAACATGACATGCTTTCTCAGAATTTGTTCCAGATTTATCGGGGCTGTGACCGGCTTTAGTGCTGGGAAAGATCTTTCATCAGTCACGTACTGCACAACCTACAGCCCCCGAGAAAATGAACTCCTCAAAACACAGCCCAGCTCCTTTGTGAGCTGCCTGCCGATGTCAAAGCTTAAGGCACCAAGAAGAACACATACAGACTTTCAGGGCACTGCAGAAATGTCACTTAATAAGCTCCTTGTAGGAGAACAAACCTAAAGCTGCAGCTGTCACGCAGCAGCTGAGTCACAGGACCAGAGGGGATGTGACACAGTCACCGAGTCCATCCTCCTACACTGAAACATGATCATCTCTCCCCAAACCATTTCTCTGAGATGGCTCCCTAGCCCATTTTTCCAAAATAAATGACAATTAGATAAATGACCTCCTGCCCCGTGATCCGGTAATCTCCAAACTTCTCAGCTAAGCCAACTAGCAGAGCATCTAACTCCTCATGGCAGGGAAGATGATCTCAACTCTCCCTGCTGCATCTGAAACTTATTCCTTCTTTCTTGCACATCTGCCCCAGGCAAGTTCATCACCCCTTTCTTTGCTGCCATCTTTCACATATTTGCAGGAATTTCTCCCTTTAACAAAACAAGCTCATCTCTCCATACCTGTCTTTAAGAGAAGCCACCCGCTGCTGTCCTCTGCCACATTTTCAAATTGGTCTCCATCCTTCTGAGGATGTGGCACAGCCCTGCCCAGCACATGCCAGCTGAGGTCCCTGCAGCACCAAAACTAAGGACACATTTACAGAGCTTGCTTAGAAGTTTCCTCTTCTTTAATCTACAGAATAACTTGACTCTTGGGGTTTGTAATCTCCTATTTCCCCTTGAACTACCACCTAATTTAAAACCCAGCAGGTTTGAGAACAACTAGCTGCAGCACAGTACATGGCCCTTGCCTTGATCAAACTTTTTCTCTGAAGGCCATTACAGAGCTCTCCTCCTGTCTTGTCCTCCTTCCCTGACCCATGAAGCACTCTCAACCCTATCAGAGCCTGATATGGACTGTAATTTAATAAGCCTCAATCCTTATTCCATCCTTCAAGCCCTTAATGAAAATATTGAATAAAATTAGAGCTAGGACCAATTCCTGCCTAATCCAGTTCGATGCAGCTCTCCAGTCTGTCAGGGAGGCAGCCCAGGACAGGGCAGGGTCAGGGATAAACTGCCAGGCTGCTGCTGGCTCACAGCTGTGACACTGGGAAGGGCAAATCCAGTGTCACACTGAACAGGGCTTTAAAAAACTCTTCCCAGCGCCACTTTCATGCTGGGAGCCCTTCAGAATAAAAAACTTGTGGAG
Organism: Sylvia atricapilla; assembly: GCF_009819655.1. Lineage (NCBI taxonomy): Eukaryota > Metazoa > Chordata > Aves > Passeriformes > Sylviidae > Sylvia > Sylvia atricapilla. The sequence continues at coordinate 4,712,438 of NC_089149.1, read as the reverse complement.
AAAAAATATTTATATTCAAAACAGTCAATCACACCATGCAAATCTATAATACACCAAGGAAGTTTATTAATTAGGCCTGGAGGAGATTTCTAAATGTTAAATATTTCAAATTTCTGTTCATTACATGAAAGCTAATAAAAACCACCAATGACAGAACACAGCTATGGCTCCCCTGACAAAGGCAGAGAGATTGATGTTATCCAACTTTGGATACAATTGTTAAAACATGTTCTAATCCTTTAAAAAATTACTGTGCATGAGTGTATCACAATTTTTTCATTTCTAAGTGCCTTCCCAGTGTTGCTATCTGATTTCTCCTGCTAACATACCTCAATTAATGTCTAGGCGCTTATCTTTCATTATCTATCCTTAAAGATTAAGCCATATATAGATAGTAGAAAAAACAAACCAACAAACAAAGCAAACAAAAATCCCACCCAAGTCACTCTCTGAATAACTGAAGGCAAACAGAACAAAATCTGTATAAAATCCAGAAAGGCACATTTTCAGATCTAAAATCAGAAAAACCAAAACTCTAGTCACCCTGATTCACTGAGACAATAAAGCAAAGGAAAACTGAAGTGCTTTGCCTCAACACCACAGTGATTTAGGCATGAATTTAATCCCACACTTCAGAGATGTCCTGCCCATAGTCCATTGACCTGCTAGTTTCACCTTGACTGCTTGAGTATTCTATTGTCCATTCCACAGGATACTCCAAAAAACCTGGAGTGCAAATTCACAGCTCATCCTTCTTTAACCAAAGGCACTTGCTGTCACTTGCTATGGATCAGGATCAGATGTGGAGGCATTCAGATGTACGTAATGAAGTCACCTGGGCTAAAAAGTGTTTTAAAAATAAATGTAAGTGTATCCAATCCTCCCTGCTCCCCATTACTGTTTGGATCGATGTTTTTCACTGGGATGGAGGAAGGAAAATAGGATCAGTAACAACCAGCAAGGGAAATAAAAGGCTGGATGCAAGGGACAAATGGAGGGTAAGTGACATGTTGGGTTTGTTTTTCTCTGCTCCTTCGCTGCTACTGCTGGAAGACAGCAAAAACAACTCCTACTTTACTGGCTGGAGATCTGAGTGAATTCCTACTGTGAACACGCAGTTGGTCCATTAGAAGGCAGAAAAGGGCTTTCTTAGTAAAATACAGCAACCCCCCATCTCCATCACATACATTTGACATCCTGAGCGAGCGCTTTGTACACGTCCCAAAGCAGATAACAGAGGCAGTGCACTGTGGATGGCTGCAGCTGGCTGGGTTTGAAGGAACACCAAATCAAACAATGACATAACCCACTGAAACAGAGGAAGCCCAAGCTGAATCTGCTGGAACAACAAACCACTTACACACAGGACCTCCTCTTGGACCGCTCTCTTTTCATCATTTCGAACTGCTTTAGCTTATTCTGTGTCAAAATATTTTTTCTTTTTATTTCCGGCAGCTTCCCTTTTGCTATTCTGTTAGAGCAGCTCACTATGTGTGGTTGGGAAGACAATAAAAGTTTTGCAGATAAACCAAGTGGTCTTAGTTTATCTTTTGGTCAGGCATCTTTTGGTCAAGTATCTTTTGGTCAAGTTTTTGACAAGGAGACTGCAAGTGCCTCCTAAAACCTTCTGACTCCCACTTTCCAGGTAGAAGGCAGATGTTTTGTTCTCACTACAGACTTTGCCAACAAACACTCACCTTTTCCCAGGAACAATGATGTTCCTTCACACTCCTCGGGATTTTGTACAATAGTTGGGATGTTTGGAATTTCCTTACGCTTAATTCCTTCCATTTATTTCCCTGCTGTTTCATGCTTTGTCCCTCTCATTTCTCCTCATTCCCTGTGACTTCCTGTCCAGCCTTTGCCACATCAAGGGTCATTCTCCAGGCTGAGGAACACAGTGGTCATTCAGGAGGGGATGTATCTTTTGCAGAGCTGCACCCAGGCTGCCCCAGGTGATATGGCCATAAAAACTCCACAGGCTTTCCCAGCTCAAAGCAGGAGCAGGGGCTGGTCACACACAGCTGAGACACCCATGCTTCTTAAAATGTGAAAATGGCTCTGACATCAGCCACGAAATTACACCACCTGGCATTTACAGAGATTTCCTCTCCAAAAGAAGAGGTTCCCTTCAGTCTTGGCACCTGACTGTCACAGCCAGGCAAAGCAGGAGCCTGAGCATCATCAACGCAATGAGAAGAGGTTCACAACTCGTCCTTCACTGACAAAAAGCACAAGTTTGACAGCACCAAGGATTGGTCTTCTCTTCCCAACTGGGTCACTGACAGCTCCACTACATCCCACCACAGGTGTGGCTTTGTCTCTGCCACTCTTGAGTGTCCCAGCAGGGACAGCCACACCAAGTCCTGCTGAGGCAGAGGGGAGTCCTGCACTCCACAAGAACTGAGGTGGAAAGCACAATCCCTAATGAACACACAGGGATAAATCTCCACTGTACCAGTCTGGCCTTTAAAATCCTGTGTCTGCTGCCCTATGCCAATGAGGGAATATTTTGTGTAGAGGGACAATGGCACCAGTATTGAACACAAAATAAAACTTACTTCTTCTTGATGTTCAAAAATATGACCATAGGCAAAACCCTGGCTGTAAAACCCTTTGCTAATCTGCCTCTTACACAATAAGAGCATTTTCCTGATCAAACACAAAACTAGCAAAATAACCTGCAGAACTGCATATTTGCACAGAAAAACAATCACAGAGCACAGCCAAAACAGACTCCATAGGAGTTCCAAACTTGCTGGGGATTAAACAGAGCACCTCAGCCAAAATTAACAACTTCCTTGGCAGTGAACCTCATAAAGCCACTGAGTTTGCTACAACAATAGGAAGGCAGCAGAGCACTTCCCCAGTGTGGAGGCACAGCAGAACCCATCAGGAACCAAAAGAAAATTTAAGAAAATAACTGCAGGCCAAATTTTGCCCTCAGTCACAACTCCTCAGCCTTGCTTGAATCAAGAAAGAAATGCCTCCTTTAGATTTCATGGTGGGCAATGCAAAGTGCTTTCTGATGCTGGGCTTTAGCAATAACCACTATTTCGGTCTCAAGAACAGAGTCAGAGCAAAGCAAGCTATTCATCCTCTATGAGAAAGTAAGCAGGGAAAACTTACCCTAAAACAGGATAAAAGTAGAAAATGTGTCATCTTTTACATTGTCTAAGCACTTACATTAAAGCATAAACTTTTATTTCTATGCACTACTTACACTATTTGCACGTCTTTAAAAGATGTTAGATTCCACAGGAAAAAAAGTTGGGTTTTTTTTTTTTTTTTTTAAATACAACCATTTCAAATCATGGTTCTAGAAAAGCAAAGATTTTTCATGAAGCCTGCCCTGGGATTTTTCAACGGCAACCTAGTGAGGGGCTGCAGTTACAACTTTCTTTGAATGAACCCCAACCTAAGCTCTTCTGTTACCAATGTAAATCACTGACCTATTTTTCCAGATGAAAAGTATGATACAATCAAATCACAATGAGTGGTGGAGGAGATCACAGTAATCCCAGAAACCAAATAACATTTTTCTCTTTCCACTCAGCCCAGGCACCACAGCTCAGAGATGGGGGAAGGTGAAGAGCTTCCCCTCCCTTCTTTAAATCAACCCAAACACCTACAGATTGACAGCAGAACAGAAATAAATTCTCTTCCTCATGACAGATGACAATCAACTGACTCAAGCAATCCCAGCCTAAATTGTTTTGCAGTCATGTCTGAAGGATGAACTATGACTATATGAGCTAGAAGGATATTAAACAGAACATTTAATAAAGACTGGAGGCTAAATTTCTACAATGCAGAAGTCAAAAAGGCTGATGTAATTTTCTCTGTGCCCTCTCATGCCTGAGATGGGAGGAATGAGCTCAAGAATGTTTAAAAAACCTCATCTATAATGTCTGTACCAACTTCCTACCAGTGAGCTGAAAGAAGTGCATGGGCAATTGGCAGTTCTGTATGGGACGAGGGCAAAATGTGATCTTGAGTATTGGCACAACCAGTTTCTCTACTAAGAACCCTTCCAAATATTTAAAATATTTCACAGAAATATCCACCTGATTACTGTTTGCTGGGAAGGATTCAACAAAGCTACAGGAATTTCAGCTCATTCTGGATTTCATTGCTGAGATGAAATTCAGGCAGAAGTCACATGAATCGCAGTAAATCAAAGCAGCTGCTTCTAAGCACAGCTCCTCAGAGGGGAAAAAAAAAAACAAGGGAAAAAAAAACCCAACACAAAAAAACAAACCCAAGCTTCAGGACAAAATCTTTTATAATAAACCTTGGAGAAAACTGAAATGGCTGCTTCATTTTAGAACAGTGTTTATCCTTCCTGTTAACTGCAACACTCAAAGCATCACCCTGCATTGAGATTCTTCCTCCCCTTAAAAACAAATATACTGAAGGTCACAAAAACTTCAGAAATCAAATTCTACCCTTCCTCAGAAAAGGAAGAGTAACCACTGGGATTTGAAGCACAGCCTAAGAGAGTTCAGTAAACAAAACCCATTAACTTCAGGGGGACATGAAATTTCATTTCACCACCTTTGCAAATCCAGCTGGAAATACAGACGGACATTGTTCACAACATCTGGCTATACAAATAAGTGTTGCTCTTTAAATCATTAGACTTAAACTCGTTTTCTTTTTTATAGCCTGGAGGGAGGAAATGTTCTACCTCTTCCCTATAAATACCCTCTCCCTTTTGGCTCCATGGCCCAGATATTGCCAAATAAGGGAAACTCAGTTCCCTTCCTTTGTCGGTGGTCCATGTTATCTCCTCCTAACTGGTGAGGATACACTTCTTTATCTTGCTCTGAAGCTCTGAGATCTTGGTGCAACTCTTCTCCCCGTCACAGGCATTTAATCAGCAAGCATTTAAGCAGGATGAAAACGTACTTTGTACAATAATTTTTCTTCCTGTTGGGTGGGTATCTATAAATTATGTAAACTCCCAGGAAAAAAGTTCAGATTTCAGTCTTCTGGACTTGACTGTCAGTTGCAGCAGAAGCTGCAAATTCTTGAGATAATATGAAGATCCTCTGGGGGAAGAGGTTGTGCCTTACGTCATTTAGCACTGACTTCCTGATAAATGATGGAGCAGACAGCTTATCCAGCTCGCCCTGCCAAGCAGATCCTGCTGGCAAAATGAGGCAAGGGAGGGATAAAGCAGATGAGAATAAAAATATGAGAGCCTACAGAAACTGATCAGGATTGGGAAAAACAGCTTTGGGGTACAACATCACCACTGCCAAAAGGGTTTATAAGCCCCAATAAGGTCAAACACAAGCCCCAGAGCCATAGTCCCCCTCTCTGATATGCCCTACATGTTTCTTGGTGGACTTTGGGCTGTGTTTCCTGTAGTTAGCACGCTTAGGAAGATTAGGGAGCTTCTAATGAGATTTATTTTGGCACAGCTGCTGTGAGGAGGCTGAAAAAACATAACCAGAACTGTGGTGACCCATTTGCCCCATGGATGGCTCAGAGCCACAGATGCCCAGATCACCCGTTCTCAGAGCACCTCATGGTGGATCATTTGTATCCACACTGCCCTGGTGTTCTCTATGCATTTTCAGGTACAAAAAGTCTGAACAAAACCAAGTCTGAGGCGTTTCCATTTGCCTTTAAAAACAGCTGACATTGAAGATGGAAGACTATTGTGCAATTAAATTAGGAGATGCTCCCACTTAGCTGATGAAGAGAATCTCTTATCTACAACTTCTGGTGCTGAAGTTATGAAGCTGGTTCTTTAGTCTTTCAAGATAAATGCCTAAAAATAGAGTGTATCTCCTCTCTCCCTTGTGTCAGCCCTTCCCAGCTTGCAGAACTCTGTGCTAGCAAAGCAGAGTGGTGTGAAAAAAGGTGGGACTGCCATGGCATTCAGGCTTCCCATAAACTATGGGTTTGTTCCTGCAACATGGATACAGCAAGAGAATACATCCCTGTTTGTGACAGGTCACACACAGACATGATTTCACAGGCTTGCAAATCCCTGGAAATTATCTGCACACAGGCAGCTTCTAGGAAAGAGTTGGTCAAGATGCCTGAGAAGGAAATACCCAGAGGCAGCTCAAAGCAAAACACTGCTGGGTTTGGAGCTGGGCAAAGCTATGGCAGAGGCAGGGAATGCACTTTCCAGCACCATTTGTGATATTTAGCTTTTACCTTTCTCCATCAAAGCCCCAATGATATAAGCTAAGCTTCAAGACAGCAGAGGAAACAGATTTGTTTCTCTCCCTCAGCAGTCTATTTCAGTGATGCTGGATAAACATTTTAGCCATTCTTTTTGCTGAGGAAAGTCACAGATGAAGCCTGATCTGGATAAATTCTTGCAGGCACACAGACTGACAATTTGGGAATGTACTCTACCTGAACCCTGCAATATGTTTCTAATACAGCCATCAGTCTATATAAAGCTCACTGAAGTGGTTACTTTACGTGACTATTAGGCAAAGATATTATTTGGTGGGAATCTGTGTGGCCCGGCTAATGGAGCTCAAGCTGGTACACAAAGGTGTATCTGACACTCATAACCACTTTGTTTACTGCCTGAATGAGCAATTCACAGCCTAGTATTTTAGAGAAAATATCAGAGAGAAAGACTGTTGAAGAAGCAGGCATATTTCCAACCAGAAACAAACAAAAGCACAAGCTCAGTCATGATGTGGGAGATAAGGTCAAGGCACGAGAATATCACACTGGAAATTCTGGGTGTCGCAATGAACACTGGCTTCTCAAGTTCAGACTATGCCCTAATTAATGCATCCTATTTCCTCTCATGCATTAAAACTTACAGGAAAACAGCACAGAGCACACAAAATCTATTACTAATGAGATGTAAGTCTGAAGAATTCAGACAAGTAGTATTAATGGCTAAAACTATTAACAAATGCAGTAGGAACAGTAACAGCATTTAGATTTCATGTATGATGCTGATCTGCGCTCTCAAGATTCAACACGTCTCTGGTTTCACTAAATATTATGTTTCACGTTGCATTATTTGGTGTAATACTAAAATTCACTTAACCTGACAGATGTATTTTACTCTTCCCTGTGTTTTTTTCAATGTTATTAATCAAATCACTGTGTCACTTTTGACAGGTTGTTTTCAGGAGACAATCTCATTGAAACTTCTTGTTTTATAGAAGCAAATACATTTAGGGACACCAGAGCAGCTGCATTTAACAGAGGGGTATTTTGTATGGCAGCAGATAAAACATTTATGACCAATTTTGTCTGCAGAACGTTTCTACATTGGTACAGCAAATGTTTATTAGCATCAGTTCCTGGCTAAAAGAATGTAAAATTTACATGTATTGCCAGTGTTTCTCAGCCTCTTTGCTTACATGGACCAAAAGTCATGAAACTACTCTTCTAAGCTTTTAAATCTATAGGATATACAGTCACAGATAAATGTATGACTCAATATGCAAAATGGATTCGAGACCAAAATAGAAAAGAATTGACAGGATCTAGAATGAGTAAGAAGAGGAACTTCGCCTGGTTCCTGTCTACACTGAATCACAGCTCCTACAATTTCCCTTTAATTCACAGGCTCTGGATTGAAACAACAACTTGAAACAGTTAAACAAAAATAGAAAAAAAAACACCCCACGTTTTTCCTAAGTACGTTTAAATGTTACATGGAAGATTCAGAGAGCACAGGATGGGGCTGTACAAGAACACCTCAGCTCTGGTTCATCACACGTCACCCACTCTGCATCACTTACCAGCAGCTTGCAGAGCACATCCCACCCCACTCAGGGATACCTGAGGGTACTTCTTCACCTCAGAACTTCTGCTTTGCAAAATTAAGCACTTTTTTTAAAATGTTTTCAAATTAAAAGCACCACTGTCAGGAAGTTCTCTTGCCAAGTCCATTTTCTGCATATTCCCAACGCATTGCTCTCAAAGAAATGAGCACACAGAGCTACCCACATCTCCTGAGAAACTTCAAGCAGCAGGAATTTGAAGCCATGGTTTTCACCTTTCAGAGTAGCTGGAGGCTGCTTCAGTGCACAAAATCAGATTTACAAAACCTCCATAATAGGAAAGCAACACCTCTGAGGCTTGTACACATACGACAATTGAAGTTTGTGATCTGTCAACAGTCTGCAACAACTCTTTGAACTATTAATTGATTCTAATGTTTTTTCCTCCCTTCTCCATGTGTAAAGCACATCAATGCCACGTGCAAGAAAGCAGCATCATGGAGCAGTGAAGTGCTCACCAAAGTCAGTTCCTCACTGGGAAAGCAAATGTGCTTTTCAAAACCGAGTTAGATGAGTTCACAGCCAACAGGTCAGTGAGTGGCACCCAAAGGACTCTGCCCTCTCTGGTGCCTGGCAGGTCTGGATGCTGCTGGAGGGATGTGTTCAGGCTTGCAGGCTCCTCCTCAGCACCACCATCATCATCACACTCCTGGGCTAGAAAGGTCCCTGATCTGAAGCCAGACCTTCCCAAATGAGGACAGAAACTTCTTTAGGAACCTTTCACAAAGGCACACACGACTGGCCTGGAGCCACCTCCCTGCCCAGGCTGGCTCTGTTTGTTCTGGCTCCCAGCTCCCACCCAGCTCCTGCACAGGATGCACACAACAATCCAGCACCCACTTCCCACTTTTTACCCACTTGAAGTGTTTTAGTTTTGGCTGTCTTAAGCTCTTCGAGCTACAATAAGGATTTAAAAAAAAAAAGGGGGGGGGGGAAGAAAAACGTTTTATCACATTTGAAGAGACAAAAACAAAGAAAAAGAGGTTTTATAAGGACATAGGCAAAAGCATTGTCAGAATGCTCAAAACTGCTTATGTTCCCACAGAACTTGCAGCCACACACAGAACTTCTTGAACTACCAGATGACCAAGAAGGGAGCCACTGAGTGCATGAGAAGGAAGTGACTCAGACTGAAATTCATAAAGGACAGCATGAATGGAACAGGATTTCCTCTTACAGCTCCTTTTACATGGCAAGGCTCCTTTACAAAAAAAAAATAAAAATCCAACCCACAAAAACCCCAACCCTGCTCTCTCCTCTCCCACTCAGTTTTTAAAACAGCACTGTGGAAATGCTCCAATATGGATTTTAAATCAGAATCCTAGTATCATACCTCCATGCCTTCTACTGGTATAAGACACCATCCATCATCCTACCAGAACACACAGAATTGCTAAATTTCCAGACAATTAGAAGCAATCAGTTTCTTCTTTTTCTTTTTTCTTAAAACATCCTATTTCCAACATAACTAGAAACTTTTATTTACAACTGCACCACCCAACACAGCATGATGCAGTCAATGGAAAAGGTCAGAACTGCACTTATATCCCCAATCTGAAACCAGAAATGTCCTAGTAAAGAGGGGATGTTGCTATGTTATAGAACCACCCTGGGATAAGGGTGCATTACAGAAGCACTAACTTATTTTTAATGTACCATCATGCTGTACAGAGCAGAGAGGTGCACAGGCTGGATAAATAACTGGAGAGGTGACTGAACAAAAAGTACTCCAGAATAATTTACTTCATTTCAGTACCGATCACATTCAGAACAGATGATCTATAACTGCATTTCTTCTACCAGTGGTGAAGCAGATTTTTGGGGAACCCTTTCTTCTTCTAATGTTGGAAGGAAGCTGGAAGTAATTGACAGATGGCAGAATTTTCCTTGAGCTCTGACTCAAATTTCATGGGCATAATACATGAAATGAGACTAGATTTGGATGGAAAACTCCATTTTTAAGTTAGATATCACACATACTCTGATTTTTCAGGGAAAAGGGTTGAATTGTCCTTGCACTGTATGCTGGACATTTTCTTCAATATTATTCACATGTTCCCCGAATGGTTTGGGTTGGACCTTAAAGATCCTCACATTCTATGCCCTGCCATGGGCAGGGACACCTTCCACTATCCCAGGGTGCTCCCAGCCCCATCCAACCTGGCCTTGGACACTCCCAGGGATGGGGCAGCCACAGCCTCTCTGGACAACCTGTGCCAGGGCCCTCCCCACTCTCACAGGGAAGAATTTCTTCCCAATATCCCATCTAAACCTGTCCTCTTTCAGTTTAAAGCAAATTGCCCTGTCCTGTCACTCCATGCTCTTGTCAAAAGCCCCTCTCCAGCTCTCTTGTAATCTCTTTAGGGGCTCTAAGGTCTCCCCTCCTTCTCCAGCTCAATCCTCTCAGTCTGTGCTGCCAAGGAAGGTGTTCCAGCCCCCTTATTGTTCCTGCAGCACTGCAATAACCTCAGCCTCAACAGAGGGGCTGTGCTAAGGAAAGAGCAACACACCCCTCAAAGACACCACTAACAAGAAACGAGGAGCAGGACAAGCACCACCTTAAGCACAGGGGCAGCAGATCCAAGAACAGAAACTCCCATCTTCCTTCCCACCAACGTCCCTGTGTGGATCATCTTTCTGTGCTGATTGAAGCCGACACTCCAATTGCTTCTCTGAGCATCAGCTCAGGAGCAGCTGGGACTGCTGGGAGAGGTGCCCCTGGCGAGCTCCCACCCACGCTTCCAGCACTGAGGCAGCTCCCAAACTTTGCCTCAGCCAGCCCAATCCCCCAGGACAGCAATCACTGTCAGGCTGTAGCACTGTGGACTGACACAGGCTGTTCTCTGCAGAAAACAGAGCTGAGGCTGTGCAAGTGCCTGCTCCAGCTGTGTCCGGGGCTCCTAAAGCCCCTTCCCTCGCCAGCAGCTGGATCCTGGGATTGCTCCACCATCCAAACACCCAAAAAGAAGCCAGTTCCACTGCAGGAGCACACACACCCCACAGCCAGCTAGGAAATGACAGGCTGTGAAGCATATCACAATCCCCATTAAAAAATTCACACAAACAAAGCCCTGAGCTCCAGCTCGCCTTACTCCGAGTTTTACTGCAAATTCATACCTTCTTACTTCTCTCCTAAAGACTTTTTTGGTTAAGTGGTTTTCTAAATAAAGACTTCTCCACAAGTTTTATACCTATATATACACATTTTTATATATTTATGTATCTAAAAATAGGTTTTCCAGGCTATTCTGCGATTTTGGAAGCAGCCACACAGCACCATCAAGTTTTTAACTATTAGCAGGCTTGAACAGATGCACATCCACAAACGCTGTAAGTTTAAACTCCTTTGCTACTTGCTGCTTCTGACACATTCTTTTTATCTGGCTATTCTAAAATCTGTCATCTTAGCAGCATAAATCAAATTAGCAGCTGTGCCCAGACTGCTCTTGACTCTTGCCCTAATTACCTGTATGGCCAGGTTAGTCAGGTATTCATCAATAAATCCCCAAATAATTAAAGAAGAAACAGAGATGATAAATATAAAACAACAGATATGATTAAAAGCTTTTAAGTATCAAGTGAGAACTTATTTTAGTGAGCTGCTCGATGAGAGCCTTTAAGAAACCTCTGTGACATTTCTGCAGAAACTCCCATGTAAATTTACATATATGACTATAATAATACACTGATGTCAAAAACCTCATATTTGAGCCAACAGCGTCTTTTTTTTTTTTTTCTTTTAATATGAAAAAATCTCCTATTCCTGCTTTGGCCAAGGACTTGCTGCAGGGCAGTTGATGCCACTTCTGTGTGCAAATTGCAGAACCTAATTTTAAAAGGCAGGAGGGTGGGACAAAGGATCCTTATTTGCACAAAAATCCTGTTAGGGACTTTTCCACAGCTGGGAGAGGACTCCATCCCTTGCTGTTGCCAGTCTGAAGGCACTCTCTGGCTGACAAGACTGGACGTGCTGCAGCCTTGACTCCACTGATTTTCTTGGCATTTTAAAAGCGCTCGTGCTCCTCGGCTGCAGAACAGCAGACCAGTCCACGGCAATGAATCAGACAAACACAAAGGTGGCAGGAAACCCTTAGACAAGATGCTTTTAAATTATTTCTAGGTTATTTCAGAAGTGATCTGCCAGGTTGACTCAGTACCCACTGAACTGATGTTGTAGAGACGATAACTTTTTTCCAGGTCTTTCACACACGTGCTTCAAACACCTCATGTATTCCACCTCAAATAAACACCTGAACATAAATAAGAGTCCACATAAGCTGATTGGCAAGAAATAACTAGAAAGTCTAATGCAGTGACTCATTTTCTTGGATTACAGCATTCCCAAATACAGCTCCTTGCTAATTCTAAAGACCCTGAAGCACGTCTGCAAATCCTCATTCCTTACCATGCCAGCAGCATTTTTCCCTCTCTTTGGCTATTGATACAGTTAATTTTCATAAGTATTTCTTTCAGTTATGTCTCACATGCAAAAGTACAGAGCCATATAAACACACAATATAGATAGATAATGGAACACCTTGGGTTTATGCATAAATTAACTCAAGATATTTCAGAGTGTGCTACATTATGAATATCCTGGACATGCTGCTTTGGTTAGTGCATCCAAGTTTTTTCAGGCAGCAGCTGCTGTAACAGTCAGCAAAGAGACAAGCAGAGAGGAGAAAGGCAGGTAGGTATAAGGGGTTATAACAAGTTACTAAACTAAATTTAGGTAGAAGTGGCTGTGGGCAGAATGTGCAAATCAATGAGATTTCATTACAGTAAAGCATTGGGCTGCTCATCTCAAGTTTTCAATTTTTAAATGGCAAGCCTCTGAAAATTCTGAAGAAAATTATTTCAAAAGTAGCCAGGCTTACTTGACCACCATTTCCAATGAAATTTCGTTTTGGCTTTGTTTTCAACTAATCTTACTTTCACCGAATTTTCACATTAAAACCCCTCCTGGTTTTTCAGTCATCACTTCTAAGCTTTCTAATAACTTTACCAGGTTAACTTAGGATATGCAAAGTAGTGGCTCCTACTAGTCAGGTTTTGGTTATAGCTTAATTGCCCATGAAGATTTTTGTGAAGTGCCAAGGCGCCTCTCCGAAAAGCAAAATAACACCAAGACCTCACCCACAAAACGCACTTCTGCTTCCAACAAGATAAAAAAGAGAACGATGCTGCATCTACCAGGGGAGTAGTCATGGAAAATGGGGAGGCACTGGGTTCACCTTACAAAACAAATACAGCCCAGCAAGCCCCAGCATCCATATTTAAGTTCACACCGTATTAACGCGTGGGTGGGAGTGTTTCTTGGCACGGCCGCGGGATCCATACAGAGGAGGTCACAAGCCGGAAAGGTGCAATAAAAAGGAATTAAAAATAAATAAAGCCCTCTTTTTTTTTTTTTTTCTTTTTTTCCCTTCTTACCATGTGGGTCTTGCTCATTTGACTTTGGGCTGCTCCTTGCTCTGCGCTCTGGTTTTTTCAGGGCTGGGGCTCCCCCGCCGCCGCTGCTCGCCCCGTTGTGGCTCTTGGCATAACCATTGTACACCGTGGCACAGCTGCCTATATGGCTCTTGTAGATGGAGGAAGGAGGGCTGTTCAGGCGGTTCTGGCGGTCAATCTGCCTGTCTTTGAGTTTTTTGTGCTGTGGTTTGCTGTACTGGTCTTCCCTGGTGATGTAGCTGGACATCCCGTATAGTGGTATGATTTCTGAAAGGGAATGGTTTAGCCCAAATTAACTCTTGACAGCAAAAATCACTGAGGGGTTGTTTCTCCCTTCAGAAAACAAAAATTCCTGGCCATCTCCAAATGCAATTACTCCAGCTGTTCCTGGAGATTTTTAGAAGAAAACTCTTTTTTGCAATTATTTTGTATTAACTGTGCTCCTTTGATGACAGAATTTTACTTTGGAGGAGAGTGTAAAACACTGCTATTAGGGTGATGTTTTTCCCTTCCTTTTCAGTCTGTGTTTCAGGGACACAGATTTCAAGGAAAAATCCAGACAGAACTGATCTTTTGGGAAAAGCCTTCATAAGTTCAGAGCAATTTAGTATTTTGTTCCTCAGGGCCTGACTGGACAGAACAAGCTGATATGTGCTGGTTTCAAACTGCCAATCCTGATTACATGCAATTTAATTTCCCAGTATAAATAGACTTTACAATCATGTCAGTTGTGCTGCCTAAGGAGAGAAGTGCAACGTGAAATAGAAGCTTTGGGAATTAAAACTATCTAAAAAAAGTTTGAGCATTATCATAAATATTATGTACACTCTTCAGATACACTTCATTAAATACAATCCCTGCTTCCCCCCTCCAAGGATGGGCCTTTCTTAACCTAAGGCAGGTCACCTTGCAGGGATCACAGTATTTCTTGATTTTTTTTCCTATCATTCAATCCTCCTTTTTGTGTGTGTTCACACTTTGAGCATGAACTTTGAAAATATCATGCCCAAAACAGTTTTTTCTTTGTTGGCAAAATAAAAATGGATACTCCTTAACCTAAGGCAGGTCATCTTGCAGGGATCACAGTATTTCTTGATTTTTTTTTCTATAATTCAATCCTCTTTTTTGTGTATGTTCAGACTTTGAGTGTGAACCTTGAAAAATATCATGCCCAAAACAGTTTTTTCTTTGTTGGTAAAATAAAAATGGATACTCCAGACAGCTACAGCCCCCCACTCAGTATATTACAGGAGGCTCCATCCATGTAACAAAGCCACTCAAGCTCTCCATTGCTACTCTTGGTTCCTCCAGCTGAAACCTTGCTGAACACAGGTGTGAAAGGCCGGTCCCAGCCCCTTCCTCCCAGCTCACCTTGCTCTCCATATATTGTTGGGGGAAGATGATGCTGCGGGAAAAACTGCGGTGGCATGTCCCCAGGTCCAGTGACAGGAGGGTAAAACGCTGTGTGGGAGTTGTGGATGAAGTGGGGATGGTGTGCCAGGTAGGGGGGCAGGTGATGGGTTGGTGAGATGGCCGAGGGGTAGCTGGGAGGGAAACACTCTGGAGACTGCGGCGTCACCACCACCCTCCGGACGCCCGTGTTGTCTTCTATCACCTGCAGAGAGAGGAGCACGTTAGGCAGCATCTGAACCAGGCACACCTCTAAAACAGCACTGTTTACAGCTTGTCCTCCCACTGGGAAACAGCTGGTCCTTGGGTTTAGCTTCATGAATAAACACAATTCTAAAATTAATATCAGCAGAAATAACCGGCGGTGGTGATGTGGCTTTTCCTGGAGACTCAGATATCCACACTAATCACTGGGAGCTGTACTGCTGCTAGTGATAACTATGTGGGTTAAGGGACAGAATAAATAACCTGCATTTAGGGAGGAAAACAATTGAGAAAGGAACACAAAGCACCAAAATAAGCCTACTCATTGCGACTGACCTTACGTTCTGGCCATAAAATTTCTAGCATGGATTGTGACAGTGCCCTGAGAACAGAGTTAGTAACACTTTGGAAAGCAGCTGGCACTGCTATTGTGGAGAGGCTGTGTGTGTGCACACAGACATGTACTCTGCAGGAGCCTGCTGTGCTGGCCTACATTTGCAAAGGAGCTGCTCTGTTCATAACAGGTAGCTGCTCAGGATAAATCATAGGGCAGAGGGTTTGTTTCTGTTACAGAGTCGGTCTATACAACCATACAAATATGCTCTGGGATATGCATAACTTGGCCCCCAACGCCATAGTCAAAGCATGTAAAAACAGATGTAGGAAGGTGGAAATGTGCTTAGGCTGAAAAATGTTTTTCAGGTTATAATTTTTCCAGAGTTGTATTTCTGGAGAACAGTCAACCAGCCAAATTTCAATCCAGACTTAGGAACCAAGCTTTTCTTAAAGCTCTGTCAAAAAACTTCTGCCATTTCTTAAATTAAAAAATACAACCATCTAAGAGCGATTACTATCCCTTTGACTCTGTATGCTGGCATGCACGAGGTAGAAAAGCATGAAGGAAGCATAATTTAATTCCATACAACAAACAGGTTGTTAAAAACCCCATTTTCTCTAAACTGACTGATGGCACACAGATGGAGCAGTGTCTGTGATGAATATGTTGTATGAGATAAGTGAACGTGCACCAAAGGCACCTGCTGCAAGATGCTGCCACTCTCAGCTGATTACCACACCATCAGCAGAAGAGACTCTGTCGTGGATTGCCCACACTCCAGTGGCTCTCATCACATCCCAGTGTCTTTGAAGCACAAAGAAAAACCTGTACCCTGCAGCAGAGGAATGGCACAGGCTGTTTGTGCCCCCTGTGCTGCACAGGACCAGCCCTGCCCAGGGGCCATGCCCACAGCCAGCCCTGAGCAGAACTGCTCCAGCAAACAGCAGCTCCTGCCTCAGGCATCAGCTGAGCAAGGATCAGAGGGCAAAATTCAGCTAGGAGCAGCTCACCCAGTTCCTCCCCCAGGCCATGGGTGCCCTCAGGTTATGTGCATTTCCTGCTGGTTAGCTGTGGATGTGACCACGGGCACACAATTTCTGTGCCTTGGCTGGCCTCTACAGAAGACAATTTTCTATAGAAAGTTAATTCATTCACTCGTAACATTTCACATTAAAAATGCGTTACTTGCTGAGTAACCAAAATAGTAATTGCTTGGCTTAACATACTTGATTCTACCCTCAAAATTTACGACTTCCACTAGCAGTTTGTCAGCTGCCAGCTTGAAATTTCAAAGACTTTACAGAGTCCTCAAAAGACAGCTGAACCTCAGAGATTTAGACTATCACATCCTTTCACTGCTGCATTTTCAGGCTTCCTATCTCTGCTACTGGTTCTGCTCCACAGCATCTCTTATCCTGCTGCCAGGTCTCAAACCTGCACTCTGAAACCTGGAAAAGAGGGAAATCTTTTTCCATTTAGCACACACTTGAAAAACAGAACTACTTATCGAGGACTGCGCACAGAAATGCTGGATTTAACTCTCAGACTCAGATTATGCTGTAACTTAACAGAGGGAGCAAGTTCCTACATTCTGATGTGAGAGGTTTTCATCGTGGCTTTAACTAGTCCAAGCCTCAAAGCCAACTCCAAGCTCTTATCTCTGCATCTAGACCAGCTACATGTGCCTTTTGTGCTCTGGTGAAAGATGAATATATTAAGGAACAGATTTAGACAGAGAGCTTGTACACTGAGCAGCACATAATGTAAACCATATTTAAAATTATTAGGATTCAGCTTCCTGAACTACCATCTGTAAAGCAGGGAGGAAGGCTCAGAGCCCTGTCAAAGACCTTTTTGATGAAATTACCCTGCTAGATGAAGCTATAAAATATCAACAGGACTGAGAGAAGCCGGAGATGAGGGGATAGAATAGAATATTTCAGCTGGGAGGAACCTACAACCACCAACTAGTCCAACTCAAAAGATGAGCCAGCCTTCCAAATTACTTTAGTTGAAAAGCCAAGGCACTAATATCTTTTATTTGTTTCCTCCCAGGCCATGAATGCTGACAGCATTCTTGTTATTCCGTGTGCATACATTACAAATGAACACAAAATCACAGGGGACCTTGCAAAACCCACTTTGTTTCCCAATCCTGCAGGGCATTTTCTGTCTAAACTAGGAATTATTGATATACATGTACATTTCTGAAGCTGTACATGCAACCTTTTAATACACTATTCTGTCCTTAACAAACTCAAGTTGGTAATCTGATTTATGTGTTATATGCCTTAGGTAGATATAAAGACTGGAGATACCCCCCTTGATCTGTAAAACCTGCAGTGAGTAGGTTGTAGCAGTGCCACTCTGGGAGACAATACTCAGTTCATCAAAAATAGATAAAATCAGCTTTGATCCATTAATGAAAAAAACATAAGCTAGCAGAGAGGCTCAACTTTGCTATTTTAAGAAGAAATCTGCAATTTTTTGTATCTGTTTAAAGCCATTTGTTACAAACATCAGAAATTCATCTGGAAACACTGCTAAACAGTCTGTACTTCAGTGCCAAGTATCAACACAATCCTAATCCTTGTTGAGGTCTCTAGATGCAATTGGAATATTAAAAGTAATTGCTATTACTAATTTTAGCACTTTATATTTAGAGAAAACAAATATCTGGTCATTTGGCATCTAGAGATAAATTTCCATTATTTTATGGGGTTTTTTTCAAACAGTTAGTAGGTAAATTGTCTTTTGCTGGTATTTTTTGTTCTTGCTGGTGTAAGTGGCATGCCACCTCAATAACAATACTATTATAGCATAGTTCTGTGTGGGTTTTTTCCCATATTTTAGGGAGTTTAATTGCTATGTGAGGTAGGTGATGATCTTTCAGGGCAGTCTGGGTTAACATTACTCATACACAATAAAACTGCCTCCCCCATTGGTTGCCACATTTTGGGAATGCAATTTTAAATGTTATTTGTTTTCCAGTGCAAATATCACTGTAGTAACTAGAGATAATTCATGTATTCAAAGTCACACTGCTCCACGTCGTCTCATTTTTCTCCACTGAAATTTAATACTACACTCTAAGGAAAAAGGCATGTTAATTGTGCACAGGTCAATTGTATCTGCATTTTGTGAGATCCAGTTAAAGAAACAACCACCCTCATTCTGTGTAACACCTTTACTGTAGGAATTTATATGGTAATGTGCAAGTAATTTCCAAAACTTACTTTCAAAAAAAACAACAAAACAAAACCCCAAAACGAACCTTATTTCACTTAAATTTAATGTGCTAGATTCAGCAGGGACATCTGGAGCATGGCCACTGGGTGGACCACAACCAATACTTCACGAATTTCATAAACTAATTTGACACTTCATTCATAAATCAATCTGTACCCAAAAACAGTACAGAATGAGCTCATCCACGAGGCACTTGGATGTCAACATTTTATTTATTCATTTAATTTCTTAAAGATGCCAATCCAAGTTCACGCCAGTCGTGGCAAGTTCACATCACTATCTTTAGAATCCATCAGTATTAAATCCAACACCGAATTAAATCTATACCTTCAATGTGGAAAATAGACAGATAAGTATCTAGAATGCTGGCAAGCATGTTGGGGTACTTTACATCCAGAATGATACAGTTCTTCAGGACCATGAACTCAAAAGGATCAGCACTTCATGGCGTGCTCCATATGAGATCTCCACAACCTTCCTTGTGTTCAAAGCTTTAATGAGGATCATCCTGTTCAAGGATGCCTTGACGGACTGCAAAACAACCCAGAGCAGCTCTGTGAGCAGTAAGCCACTCAAAAACAAGGAGATTGTCACTGAAACCTGATGCCAAGCAAATATGCTTTTGGAGAAGAACACCTTTCTTAGGGGACAGGATGTACCCTGGACCAAAATCCTGATTTTTTCAAGGATAGGATAAATTCTCTACCATTTTAAATGTCATTTAAAGACATTCCTCTTTCCAGAAGTTATATTTTAGCTCTGTTAAATGCCATGTACAGGAATACTTGGTGCAGAAATACTGAATTGCAGGACCATGGCTCAAATTGAACACTCAGACCATAGAAATCCCATGGCAAAAGGAGGCTTTTAAACACATGGGCACCTCATGGTCCAACCAGTAAATCTGTCCTTTAGTCTTAAAATATCTGTGGCAGAGAGCTTATGTTAACAAACCTGTAAATAAAATCCAAAGTGGAGTTTCATGACAAATTTTTATGTCCATCTACAGACAAGTAACTTCTCAAATTCAAGTGGAATAGCTCCAGATTTATTTCAGAGAGCAGTCCTCAGCCAGTAGCACTAAACAAACAAGTTAATGATCCTGCTTTTTGACATTTTCATTTTTTTAGTTCTCCTGATTACAACCCTGATTCAACCCCTCCTTCTCTCCTCCCAGGCATGCAACAAAAAGCAGGAACAACAGCCCATGAGGATGTCCCCAAAATTTAACACCTTAGCTTCCAAATCCTTGATCTCACTTAACAGTTGAAGCCAAAAAGTTGACATCCCACACATTTAATGCAGGTTTCTCTGCCATGTCACCTTCCACAACCAACTTTTACAGCAGAGATACTCTCCACCAAGAACACAGCAAGGAACTTCTCCCCTCATTTATATTTAACTAACCCTTAGCCCACAAAGAATTGCAGGGACATGAACCCTGATCTGATAGCTCATATCTGCCAGAGGTGCACAGAGGTTTGGCTGCTGAAAAGATAATGCAAAATACTGGCTCTTTGAAGAGCTGGTCTTTTGAGAGCAAAATCATAGCATGAAAGATTTGAGCTGGTGTATTTGTTTTCTATTATTTTCCTGGACCATTTCCTGCCCTGGCTAAGCCTCATCATTGGGAACATCTCCTTAACATTAACAAAAGCGGCTTCTAGTCACAATTATTAACATGGTCCTTGAAGTCTAGAAGCAGAGTCTGTGTTTGTGCTGCTTCCAGAGGAGCTGACCTTGCAGGGCTCACATCCTCCTGCCAATTTTTCCAAAGAGGTGATGAAGCACCACGTTAATCCAGGGTTGCAATCATTCGATAGCTCATGTAATATTCAGGGCTAACGCAGCTCACACAGGCTTGGCACAACAAAATGGAAATAAGATTTCATGCCCTTTTTTTAATAGGCACTGTTGCTTCTCTGCAGGGGTATTGCTTTCTGCCTGACTCTTAGATGTACACTTTGGGGACAAATCAAACAAAAAAATCAAATATATTTTGATTCATAACCCCGAGTGCATTAATTTGCTTTATGGCTTTTCCCTTGATATGTTAAATTTAAGTTGTGTTCTAATTGTTTATCATAAAAGATTTAACTACCAAGCAATAGACAAAAGCAAGAGCAAATAAGGCAGAGACGTTTATTACAACAAAGAGCTAATTTCATTACTACAGACTTCCAACTACTATTTAATATGAAGCAGTCTGAAAGGCAAGAGGCTCACTCACCACAGAAGAGAACACACATTCCACTGCAGAAAAGTGCCGAACACAGAGTTTCCCCCTAAACTTTACAACATATTGCCAGCTCCCTGGAAAAACTGCTTCAGAAGAGGGTTTTTGGTTGAATTTTTTCTGGTTGAGAAACTACTTAAAGGCTTCTTTAGTGGAATTATTATGGTGCCCCACAAAAAGCTTCACAGAAGAACTGGGCTCAGACAGAGATAGAGCTGGAAGGCTTTCATCCCTCTGGTTTGGAAAGCATTCCAATTATACCCAACCATTTATCTCAGCACAGAGGTGGAGAGGTATAAACATTTTAATATTAAAAAGGTGTTAAGATTATTTCAAAGGAAGAATAAATCTTTAGATAAACCTCTGCATGATATGGGCCAGTTTATTAAATTAGGTGAGCCCATGAGGAGCATTAAGCAGCAAATGCTCAAAACTCCAACCACTCCCCTTGGGAGGACTGAGGAGCAGGAGGACCACCCTGACATCTTGTCCCCTCTCCTAGGCTGGCTAACAAATTCCCCCTTACTTGAAGTGTGTTTTCACTCTGTTCAGAAGTCAAAATACCACAGAGTGATTGCAGTATTTTGTGGGATTTAAGTATGACGCCATCCACAATTTTTCAGAATTACACAAGCTCACATGTTTCCTGGGGAGGGGAAGAGGCTCCAGGACATCATCTATTTTCTGCTTAACAAGATGCCAAACTATATCTATCAAAAGTTCTTATGCTATCCATCAAGGATATCTGAAATATTTTGTGTACTTTTAAGGAAGCTTTTGGTCCAGGTCTCAATGAAAATAGTGAAATTATTGGATTTATTGTATTGTTCACAGCTGTTATGCCTTATATCACCCTTTTGTTTTTTGGGTTTTTTTTTCCCTTACCTCAGAAGGAGTCTAAGCTTTGCAGAAGATGGAAGTAACAGACTGGTAATCTGGGGTTATTTACATAGAAGAGCAGTAGCTGTCCAAGAGTTTCAAAACCTAACAGCTTTGCGAAACCTTTTCCATTTTTTCCATAAATAGATAGTTCAATCACATTTATTCTTGAAAATGCACCAAAACCCCCAGTTCTTGGTATGCTGCAGGATTTCTGCTGGGAAGATACTGAGGATCAACTGCATATTTTATAGCTAGAGTGGTTCCTCCTCTCACTTCCCTGGTCTCCAACTCCTTTGACTGGCACACAAGAACTTGAGACATTACCCAACATCAAGGATTTGTCCCCCTCTCACAAACAACACAAGTTGCATTTATATGCTCAGTCAGCAATGCAGAGTTTTTGCTGGTGCTCAAACCCCAAATCTACCACAAATACCAGGGTGTGAAGGTGCACATCACTTGTGCAAATATGAGTGTACTATCAGTGAACAGCACGAGCATGAAAATGTGTGTTACCACTATCATTAAAACTTCTAAAAGTAGACTTCTCTGTGTGGATCAATGCTTTTGCTTTTCCATTTTAAAATTGTTATTATTTTAATAATAAAAGTTTTAATTCTTCAAGAAGCATACCTGTGAGATATAACCAGGAGGCACATGAATAGGAGGAATGGATCCATTGGGTGACATCATGGGAACCTCTGCTGGTCCTAAAAAAAAGAGAGCAATAAGATATCAGTTTTTTTTAAAAAAGCGCATAATTGCTTAGAAAAGGTTAAAAATAGCTTTATTTTTGAAGCCTGCAATAACAAAATGAGCAGCTTTACTAATTTCTGGTATATGGAAAATGCCTTGTGCCATCATTCTGAGAATAAGATCATTGTTCAATGACTTTACCATATATTCTGCTGAAATAATATTTTCATCATAAAGCAGCTAGAACATAGACTTTATATTACCCACTGATCAACTTATACAGCATTAAGCAGTAACACAATATGTCCTTTAGCAGCCCACAATTCCTATATTGAACTCTGGTTAAGTTATTCTTGTCGAAGGCAAAGGAGCAGGGAACAAAGCAGAAACTGTGCAGCCTGGAATTCGGCAGCTCCCAAGGAAAGCGTCCAATTGTAGCAGGGGAAAAAAAAAAAAAAGTCACATATGTGAAAAACTATCTATCTATTTAAGAATGCACAAAGACCAAATTCATTATCTCAGCTATTCAGACTAACCTTGGAATGTGGTTATACAAGCAAGAAGCTTATGGTTTCCACTCTGAAATCCAGCCCTGAACATGCAAGTTCCATTTTGAGGCACTCAGTACAAGTACAACAAAGCAAGTGCCATAACCACTGTGCTTCTGGAAATGGAGCCTCACAGCTCAAAGAAAGTCGAGATAAAATGGAAATAGTTCTCTCAACTGCTCATTGATTCACCCATTAACTTCGGGAACATCGCATGGAGCAGTCAGTAAAAGCAACCCCCCAAACATCAGACAGATGTTTGCAATCAGAGTTTACTGCTTGGAAAAGAAAAATTAATTTCATTCCTTCCTTATTACATATTAAAATCCGACACTGAACTGTTAATTAGGCCATTTGCCCCCCTGGTCAAACTCTTGAGAGGAGCTCAGCAGGACTCTGCTTTTTGTCACTGCAAAATGAATTTCAGCTTTGACTGACAACACAAAAGGTAACTCCATCACTTTCTCTGATTGAGAAGCCATCCAACATCTCCAAACCATATCACATTCTAGGGAAGGAAGCTGAACACTAAAACATATGAAGCACTTCAGGCACAGATGGGATGCAATGGCCTGTAGGAGTGACTGCTCCTAAAATTTAGACTAATCTAATGAAATCTCACACAACAAACTGAGTCACAGTCTGTTATCTGATATCAGCAAAACCAGTCCACATTAAATTAGCAGTCATTCCCTATCCATCTGCATTTTTATACTCCTGCTGCTTCTGGTACAATCAGCAGAACTTCCCACCTCCCAAAATCCAAGCTACACACAGGAATCCATCAGAGTTATTTTTACTCCCTCGTATCTTGGTTTGTTTTCTCTATCCAGTTATTTACAGTCTAACCAGCCCCTACAGCTTTTACTACTCTAAATTTGATCTAGATATGAACTATGGTAAACCATCAAGTGTATAAAGCAAATAGGAAATCTGAAGCTTAAATTTAAATATTTTGGATCAGGTTTGGCTGGACTTCATACTTTCCTACACTTAACTATGTGGGGAACTTTACCTACACTACAGGTCCAGTAAGAGGAAAAAAATATTATTACTTATTATTCAGCTCATATGGTTTTCTCCCTTACCCTATGGCCCCTCACAACAGCATTTGTCTCCACAGACAGCCAACAATTTCAGTGTCAATGGAAAAAATTCAGCCTCAGCAGTAAGTGATTATTGGGAAGGAGCTGCCATGTAAATGGCTTTATTTAAATCCATCAAAAATATGAAGTGACAATTGGTTTGAAACAGAAATACTGTTTGAATAAATGTGTTTTCCCAATGAAAAAAAAAAAAACACCTCTGCAAACCTCTTTTGAGTTTTTTATTTCTCTCTGAATCCACTTTAGTCTGTACACACTGACAAGTTTTGCTCCACAGTAAGCTGGACAGTACATAAAAGGTAAAGGCTGATATTGTGAACATGCAATGATGCTTTTTTTGGGATTTAATCCACACTGGGTTATCAAGAGCTGTTCAGTTTTTCAGAACAGAACATGCCTGAAAATATGTAAAATGAATAGTTAACGGCTATGTGACACACTCCTTGTCAGTGACATCTCAAACTCAAAAAACTGTAAGAGAAACTGTTGACATAAATAAAAGAATCCTGAGTTCACCATTTAAATAGAAAATAATTTAAATACCGCCCGTTAATGTTGCTCAGTAGAATGAAGCTTTTTGCATAACCTGCTTCAGCCCCTCACCAAAACTTCTTACAGTTGCATTGGCCAGTCATTCTCAAAAACAGCTACTCTGATTCGGAAATAAACTTAAAAATGGAACTGTTTTGGAGTTTCTACACAGAGAGCAGACATCTACAACAAATAAGCAGCACGGCATGCCTCCTATCTGTCCTTCCAAACCTTGTGCCAACTGCTCATATGGAGTAGTGATCTACTTGCAGGAAGAAATCAAACTCCCACACTGATACTGTTGACTATAACACTTCCACTCCAATAAAAAATAGAGTAATATTGTGTTTTATCATCAAAACGTGCACCCTGCAAGATGAGTCTTAACCTTGCATATGACCCACAAACTGTTAAAGTCATTTGGATAACAGGTTTTAAAAAGACTGACAGCCTGGTGATTTGCAGCTAGATTTTGTTTCCACTGCTTTGATTTCAGGGTTAGCCAAATGACTTTAGCACACATTATTGCATTCCTCTCATCAATGGTATCAAAACAACTTCAAGAGGTAGTAAAATAAAGACCCCCACCTCCACAGCTCAGTGAGTCCTAGCAATTATTAAACACTCATCTTGTTGTCTAATCATATTCCCTAATTAACACTAAAACAAAACCATACCTTTTGTTTGGCTTGAGTTTTGTTTGGTTGGTTGTGGGGTTGGGCTTTTCAGAGTATTTTTTGTTATTTCAAAAAGTTTTGACCTGTTAAAAAGCAGAACTATGGAGGAAAGTGCTCCTCAGCTGCTTGTATTCACAGGATGGATATAAGTAATGTACACTCTTGGGAACCACAACTTTGTACGTTTTAATTGAAGCTTGTGGTTCAGTACAAAGTTCACTTAAAGTGAGAAAACGTCCCTCCATTCTATCGGAGATGCTGCACACTGAAGGGAGCTCGCTGGAGTACTTTTCAAACCTGTTAATAAATGCAGATTGTCTGCTGAGTTCCTAACGAAACTGGGCCAGCAGCGCTTGGCCACCTCTGCTGACAAAGGCAGCGGCCAAATTCCACCCCGAGCTCCTTTCCTGGGAATACAGCACATCTCCTCTGGCTCCTGGAGGGCTGCCCTGTCCAAAATGCAGGTGCAAGGAAATTCTTTCCCCTCCTCTGAAAGAGAAGAGCAGGAGCCACCAGGCAAGGGGCACCAATATCCACCTCCCCAGGCAGGGGACAGACCCCACTTGTCCCCACCTGGCAGAGCACAGCTTTCCTATTTCTAACACGTTGATATTTAACAGAGTTAAACTTCGAATAAGTAAAAGAAGCAACTCAGTCTCATATAGTGGCAGAACTAATTAACACCCTGACACCCCAGTCTGAGCCTTTCCTCCTCTTCCCAAACACCTATTGCCTTGTGCTGCTCTGTCATCCCTTTGACGGCATTAAAGCTGATTATTTTAACCATTTCAGATAATCAACAAGGTTTTGCAAATCTATTGCTTCTTAAAAAAAAAAAAAAACCAAAATGACAACAACCATTCTATTCCTTCCTATGCCATGTTTTATTGGGTGATTTTATTGCACATCAAAACAGGGCTCTCTTACACTTCTGTCTCTAACTTTCCCTGCCAAGAGATGTTTTCTGTCAAGCAGAGATTGACAGTTCTTCTGGTCATTTTATTCCTTCTGGAATAATGTCACAATGTACTTGAGAAACTTCTGTCCCAAGATTTTCAAGGCTAATTATAGCCTGGCTGACACTTTCAAGATGCTTGTAAAAAACCAGTTTTGGAATAAGTATGCTTTTTTTTTTTTGTCATTCCCTAGTGACCTTTAATGCATGCATTAAAGTGATTAAAGATCACTTTAATCAGTTTTCTTTCCTTAAATTATAGAAGCCAGAATCTGGCATTTCAGTTCCTCCAGCTACAGTAACACTTCTTTCCTATTTCTCTCCTTCCACATCACATTATAGGGCAAAGAAGTCTATACCATTTTCCTGAGTGCTTAGAGAGCTTTGCTTTTCTTTATTATGTCCCCTGTAGAGTATTTTTCACATCCAGCTCCAGCACATGGGCATATGTTTTACACAGAGTTTCTAGTGACTGTTGACAATGACAAAACTCTACCAGGCTTCATTATGAAGTTCCCATTCTGAGAGCAGTTACTGGAAATTTCCTGAAGTTCAGGAATTTCTCAGCCCTGTTTCCAGCAAACACAGAGCAATTTACCATTTCACACCACAATACCTGCCCTAGCAGAGAAACAATACGAAATTTAGTGGTTTTTGCAATTTGAGTCTGAAAATTAAGAAACCTGTACATTTTAATAACAAGAACCTACTGAACTAGCTAAGGGAAAAATTAAATCCAGGGAGGTAAATGCATTAAATGTTATAAATTAACAGTTTATAACAGTTAAAATTAACCCATGAAAAATTATTCCGCCTTTCTCTGATCCACAACAAAACTGCTATCACATCTTGCACATGTGGCATTCTCAGGAAGTAAATCTATGGAGCAAGAGGTGTGACAGAATGAAAAGGAGAGATAATTAAAGGGCAAATTGGTCTGCTTTGCTAAAACAAATGACCCAGGGCTTGCTGACCTTGGCTGGGACCCAAGGGTTTGCATTTTCACATGGATGAGCAGCTGTTCCGGAACAATTTCCTCAATGAAACAAGCACAAACAGGCTCCCTGTCAGGCACACGTGTCTTCTCCCTCCACTTGGTTATTCTCAAAGCAGCTTATGGACTAAACAAGGTGATGACAAGAAAAAAAAAAAAAAAAAAAAAAAAAAAAACTGGATCCTTCCATTCATCTTCTTTCCTCCACAGCAGAGCTGTGGTGAGCATTCTTCTCAGCATTTTGGCCACAGCCTGGAACTCTTTGTTAGCACAAGCAAACATGAGCATATCACAGCATTTCATAAAAACCTTTAAACCAGGATGTAGAGAGCTTTTCACATGCCAGTATCATCAAAATTCTGAACTGCACTCTCTCCTAGACAAGTGCTAATTCAGCCACTAACTTAACTCTGTTCACATACAGTACAAGGTAAAGCCAGCTCCCAGGTGTCCATTCAAGCTCCTAGGACACAGAGTCTTAAATCTGCTGTAGATCAAGATCTAAATACTTTGTCCTTAGATCAGTGTGAATTTGTAGATTAAAGCAGCTCCACATTAGAGAGAAAAGGAGTAGCTTTAACAATATTAAGTGCTTGAAGGGTTGACAGCTAAAAAAAAATACCTTTGTAGAAGTCTGAAATGGCAAAAAAAAGTCCTACTCATGCTGCATTCAACCTGCCAATGGCAGGGTAGTGAAAGGTGCTAAAATAATGTTACCTGTGCTTTGATAAATGCTAAGAAATGTGTCCAGCACTTGGCCATCCCCATGGCACCAGCTCATGCCTGAAATAAGCAGCAGGCAGAGTTTTATCCTGCTTATCTCTACAGATTTGTCAATATTTTTGAGACAATCTCATTTACACACCAAGATGTGAATAAAAGGATGTCTGCCACATGCCCATTCACATTCTGGCACCTCAACTGCTTATTTTCTATTCAGATCACACTTTAGTAGTATGAAGTGATTCCTTCACCTTTGAAGAGTACAAAAACATTACCAAAACCCTCAAGTCTAACAGAAATGGCTCCATGAATTTCAAATTATCTTGGATCCCGCAACAAATGACTATTTAAATGCAAATGGAACAGCTAAAAGAAAAAAAAAAAAAAAAAAAAGAGTCAGCCTGAGAAATCCTGCAGGTGCATGGCTTAACCACTGAGCACAGTCACCTTTGAACATGCAAACACAGGGTTTGACAGTAGAGACTGAAGCACTTTTGAGGTAGGTAGCCCACACTTCTTGACCTCCTTGTGACTTCTATGACCACTTCATGTTTTTTCTAAATCCCAGGACTACAAATATAACAGTTCTTTACTCCCTCTCACAGTCAAGTCGATTTGCCGTAAATATAATTAAAAATACGATGCCAAACCGATGCAAGTTATAAAAAACACTCTGGTGTCTTGGATTTTCAGTGCACAGTTACTAAGCCCAAACTGCAAACCCCAAACGCTCGAATGACACGTTCAGCCCCTGGACTCTGCAGCCACAGACCCGACAGGACCAGCCACGCTCCAGTCTGGGTTTGACTGATGCTTCCAACATGTGCAGGCGAACTCACTCGACCAAACATCCAATCAAACTGCTCAGAAAGCCGTGCCAAACGCATCCAGCAGACAGCTCCTGGAGCAGTCTCTGGCTTATTTACACGCCGGCACCTTTGCTGTTTACACTGGAGCCTCTTGAAAGGCGTTTGCTGCTCGATCGCTGCACACCGCGGGAGCTCGAGCACGTCCAACCTGCACTTCAACAACAGCACCCCAACGCTTTCATGTCAGAATCACCAAGATTCCTGCTCAGCACAGCGTGCTGGTTTGCAGTGTGTGTCTCCCAGATGTTGTATTCTGGTCTGGGGCATGTTCTAGAAATAATGCAGTAACCTGTAAAAACAGGAAATTAACTAAAAGCTATCGGTTGCCCTGAACATGCCCTGTCCAAAAGCTACCATGGTGCTACAGCAGTCACACAGCAGCACCATTTCAGCTGAATTCTGAGAGGAAATCAGGTTAAATGCTCACTTTTGTCCACCACAGAACTATGAATTAGTAACTTTTCAAGCATGGAACTTTTGTTATTGCAAACATGAAGTGGTTTGAATTTGGAGATAGTCATCCTGAGAGCATGAAGAGCTGTCCCGCTCCTCACCTGCCATCCTGCACCTTGGTTTTGGGCTTCACCACACTTCACTAACTTAACAAGCAGAGAAGAGTCCAGATAACGTCAACAGGCTGTTCAGCAGCCTGGCACATCCTCTCCTGGTGAAACCACAGCTTCTCCTCCTGCCATGGGGCTGGAAGGGAAGGAGAAGGCACCTGGGGACAAGGACCCGATCCCACAGCATACGGCTACCCTACACCAATGACAAAACATCAGTGAGCACACTCTGCAGTGGTGACATTTAAATTTACACATTATGAGAAACTTGGACAATCCAAAGCTCACCAAAGTCTTTCAAAAAGGTTAGGCAAGTAAACTTGTTCAGCCACAGAGAATGAAACTGGACAACGGGGATTCTTGCTATTCTTCAACATTCCCAGGTGGGTTTTGTTCCTTTTTTAAACTAGACTAATATATCTATCACTCTACAGTTTCAATTTACAGGCAATATTTTGGAATAGAGCATTTTTTGGTTTTGTTGTTTTGAACAGAAATGGAGTATTTTCCTGTCCTAATCTGAACAAACAAGTCGGAGTCTTTTGCTAAAATAAACCCCTTCTGATGGTTGGCTCACCAGCCGCTACTGCAAAAACACTTGCAAAGAGTATGTTGCAATACTTCAAGCATTGAAAATAAGCATATTCCCATGGCAATTCACCAGATGGGCTACAGATTGTAAATCATAAACGTCTAGACTGAAACACAAGAGACAAACATCTGTCTAAAATCAGTTGACTTGAATGGCAAATACTGTTAAATAAATTAGGACTACTTTGGAAACAAAGAGAACAACCAACTACTTGAAAACATCTGAAATTAATCCATTAGCACACAAGCCACAACACAATAACCTGAAACTGCAGAGACATTCATTTCGTGAGGAATATTAGCCCAAGAGGACATCCTGCCATCTGAGGCAGGAGCACAAAAGCGTTTCTGTGACCCAGCACCACGTTACCCCACGAGGACTCACGGATCCATCCCCAGAACATCTGGCTGGAGCAGGGATGTTATTCCCCTCGCTTCACGAGAGAAACTGTGGGACAAAGTAATGAAATGCCTGATGCAGGGTCACACAGGAAGTTTGTGGGAAAGCAACTGGACGCAAACCCAGAATAGGATTTAGGTCATAAAGCAATACTTAAGCCTGACTAAAACTTCAGACTGCAAAAAAAAAAAATTGTAGGGTGTTGCAAAAAAAATACTCTGTTTTGGGAAAAAAGTAAGTCTTCCTCATATCTACTATCTCCTTTTTCCTTAACCCTTTCCATAACCCTTTGCTTTATGACAGAAATATGCCAGAATGTCCATGGATGAAGAGAGAGAACAGGACTACCAAGAAAGAGACTTTGCACAGAAAACTGCAGCCTGGCCCCTGCATGAGGCTGCAAGAGAGAAAAGGAGACCACAGACCTGAATTCAGAAATGGGGAAAACCCATCATGTAACTACTGCCAAGCCCCACAGATGATGGGAGATCTCTGTCAGCATCAGGCTTCACTTTTGCGTTTAAAAAATGTAATTTATCAAGTTTTTACACTGCTAAAGCTATGAGCAGCTAAAGGAGGATTAGGATTCTCCAGATCAGTTTCTCAGCAGACTATATAACCAGTGGACTAACTTTTAACCAGAGCTTAGTCTCAAGGGAAACAGATGTCCTGAAATGAGAATTTTTTTTACTTTTGCACCAGTTAGCAACAGCATTTCTATTTGCATACAATATGATATTATTTGTCTGAAAGACAACAACAAACCATGAGAACATCATCACTAAAAATGTTATTTTTTCCCTTTTCAGTTTTGAAACAGCTCTTCAACACATTCTACTGATATAAATGCTTTTTGGGGAGTGTGTGTGTACATGTGCCAGCTTTCAGCCACCTTTATAAAAGGGCATTCACTTCCAGAAAGTTTTGTTCTCTGCAACAGGTTTGTACAAATACTGAACACTCAGCTCTGAGCACAATCTCCATCAAAGCCAGCAATAATTATACAACACCACTTTCCTGTAGAAGAAAACGCTCCAATTATTCACAATATAATTATTTCATTCCCATGGCAACACCAGAAGGACTGTACAATCAGCAAGAGACCCAAACCTGGCCAACAATGAAGTTACACAGAACATTCTCTTCCACCTGCCCCAAACAAGGCAGCAATTAGGTGATGGCTATTCTTCACCTGTCCACCCACAGGGAGAAATAACAGCCAGCCACTGAAAACAGAACTAAACCAACCCTCCAGCCCTCCCTTCCCACCCAGCACTGCCACAGAGCCACCCATCACCATCACAGGGCTGACGAGTTTTATTTGTGACACGTTTGGATCCTGAACTTCACTGAATCATCTGAAAGTCTCTGTTTGAATGTGCTCATCAAAAACACAGCAATTACTATCCACCTGTCACAAACAAGCACTCTCCATCGTGCGAGGGTGGAGAGGGAATGAAAATCATCAGAACTGGTGGTTCTCAGGTACATGTTGGGCTATTTTGTGAGCTGCCATCTCCCTGGAGTAAAAGCACATTTCATAGATACATAAGATATACATATTTTTCATTCGTGCATATATATGTAAAGTATTAAAATCAAATTTCACTCTATATTAATATTCTCTGTTCGGAGTTTTGTTACAGTACTGCACTTATACCAGAATAAACGTAGAAAAAATGCAAGCTAAAATGTAAAGCATGACATTCAGCACAGGGCTTGGAGATGCTGTGGGTGAGCCCAGGGCTTTCCCAGCTGAGGTTTGCTCACCAGAGGCAGAGCCATCTCCTTCCTTCACAGGAATTTCACAATTTAATTGCCATTAAGAATTGAAAAACTAAAAGCTGCATCTTAAGTGGAGAAGTCTCAACCAGAGCATTTTTCTCCTGGATCAGAGAGCAGCAGCCAAGTATTTCCATGAATCAGGGAGCTGCTGGAGCACAAGCTCTACCTGACCCTCTCCTGACTGATGCTGCTTCTTCAGCATCTCCAGTGACTGAAGCTCCATGAAATCCCCACCTGTGTCTTCCACTGCCTACCTGCCTTTGCATTGAAACGAACTCTTTCCTTTAACACTTCTGCTTCTTCACTCTCCACTCATAACAGAGCAGCCTTCTGCTATTTCCATTCCAACAGCCTTCCCTGAAATCCTTCACTGCACATCTCCTTTGAGCCTGCCCTTCTACAGCCCAAACAAAACCCATTTTTCAAGCTTTTTTCTCACAGCTTGCGTTCACAGAGCTCCGATTCTCCTGGCTGCTAGTCTCTGAACATCTTGGAATCATACCAGGCCTAAAGGAAGGTGCTCAAATCCCACCTGAGAAGCACCTGAACCCCAGTGAGGCACGGGAAGCTGGTCATGCTGGCTCTGGTTCCTCCTCACAGCTTTGACTCCAGCAGACTCTTCCTCAGCTGCACAGTGGCTGTCCCAGAAAGGCACTAACTCACTTTTTCACATCCTGCTCTCATTTATAAACATTCAAGGTGAGGAGGAAGGCTGTGAGTCACCAGGTTATGCTTGAAGGGCCCTGCCACCCTCCCCTCATCTTCACTTCTCTCATATTTCTAAGCTGAGCCTTTGCACAGAGCACGTTAGTTGACTTGTGTTTAAAACATGCCTCTGGGCTACTGACAGGATTGCATCCTTCAAAAAATAAGCCATAAATTCTTATTTTCCATGTCCCCAGATGAAAAAATCCTAGCACACGGTGTGATGTAGTGGCAGAGTGAGATTCTGCCCTTTCTAAATATATTAACTGTCAATGAGAGCCAAATATCATGTAATTAACTAAATTATTCTAATTACTCAAATAACACTTCTAAGCAGGAAAGTTCTAGGACAGTTTCCCCATAGCACATTTGCATCACTCCGAGTTTTCAGGTGCATTAAAGGGAGTTTCTCGTTGGCTACAGCAACTGCCAAACTAATTTACTACCCAAAACATTCATCCTGCAGCTTGCTAGAGATTAAAAGCCCCCTTTCCTCCAGGGAGCGAGCATTTCAACTGGCCATCACTCTTCAGAGCTTATTAAAAAGTTTTCAAACACACAAGTGAAAGGTTTTTCTTTCAGCGTTCCCGTTCTTGAGCGTCTCCGTGCCGGCGGAGGAAGGAGAGCCGCGCCTTGCCGGGGGCTGCCTCCACTCCAGAGGCTCCACGGGCACAGTCGTGTTGGAATAATCCCGTTTTTGGGGCCCTTCCCAGGCTGAGGAGGTTCACAGAGGGATTTACCCACCCAGCACAGGAGCCCGCCATGACAACTCCACCCGCAGGGCCTGGAATTTGCAGAAAGGAGCGGAGGCTCCGGGAGAAGGGATTTAGCCACTTCGCAACTATTCCAGGAATGCTCTTGATTTCCTCTTAACAACCTCAGGTTGAAAAACTGTCCTCTGAATTATTTGAATTTCTACTTCAGCTCTATTGTTGGGAGCTAACATCTCAGTTAGGAAAGGAAGAGTCCAATGGGAAGGGAGGGGAAGTGGCAGCTAAGAAAACATGGGTAGTGGGTTATTAAAAAAAAAAATATCCTGCATTTTTCAAAAGGTAAAATCCTAAAATGTATCTTTGATTGTTGTGGTTTGCACATGCAAACAAGTGGAAGGACTGTGTGTGCCTTGACAGAAATGGGGAGCACAGCAGCCTTAATTTCATCTTAGAATCATAGAATGGTTTGGCATGGATGGGACCTTTAAAGCTCATCCAGTTCCACCCCCTGCCCCAGCTTCCACTAGACCACATTGCTCCAAGTCTCATCCAGCCTGGCCTAGAACACTTCCAGGGCTGGGAAAAACTGACCGATTAAAGCACAAATCTCACCCACCTTGTTTCATTTAATTTATTTTTAAGCAATAAAAAACAAAGGAAGAAAATCCTTCTTCTTTGCATTTCTGCACCTAAACAATTATCCACCTTTGATGTAGGCAGAAACCATAAATTCTGTTCAAAACCTCTTGAGTTTAAATGGTGTTTCTAAGTCCTCAAAACTTCATACAGGTATAACTGTGCAACTTGAGCGTTCTACCCACAACCCAAGTGTTTCACTCTCAAAAGAAGAAGATTCCACAGGTGTGTTCTTACTTTTCTTCCTCCTCACTTCCACTCAAGCAGTGAACAGCATTTATTTGTTTCTAAACCATTTCAGCGACCAGGCAGCACTGATGAAGGTACAGGAATACCTGGAGCCAGAGTTGCTGCACATCCAAAAGTACCCAACATGGAGCAAAACAACTCACCGGGTCATACAAGTTTGTGCATTAGCCCTCCCAGCACACAATTAAAAAAAATAAAATAACAAAAACAATTTGTCCTGGTGACTCAGAGTCTCCATGGCTCGAAGAAAGCCCTGTTTCTGCAACACTGCATCATGCTGGCTTCTGATCTATTCTCATGGGGCTCAGGCTCGTGACTCAACTGCTTTCCCCTGTATTTGCTCATGCAGTTGCCCATCAAGAAGTTACTAAAATCTGCAGGCATCATAAGGTTTGGCTAAGAAGAAAATAATCTAGAGAAATTAGTATCACTGGAAAACATAAAAAAACCTCTGTATCACTGTGAATTCCTTTGGAAGTCCAGAAATTACCACTCACCAACCTTTCTGGTTAAAGATTGCCTTGTTTACCCACTAGTCTTTCTGATGTTAAGATTACAATGATGTTCAGCAACTGAGTTGGAAAATATCAGAAAAAAAGAAAAAAGCATTTTGGAGAAACACACCTAATGCAATGGCTGCTTTAACTGCTAGAAGTGCTTGACAGGTTCAGTTCATTATGTTAAACTCAGAGCAGTTCTACTCAACTTCTACCAGATTTCTAAGTCAGCTGTGCTTTTATTTCAGACCTAGAAATGGATGCTGGCCAAGAAAGATGATGCATTTAGAAAAAACGACTTCATGCCATGTTGTATTTGTCCAACAAGCTTCTCGTCTTTATTTGCAGCATCCCTAAAGACCTAATAGGGTGATTTTTTCCAAAGCAAGTTTTGGCCATGAGCTTCTCATCTCCTTTTCTTTCTGTGCACACTCTATCACACTCCTGATGCTACATTTTATGTCCAAGTTACCCCAGCCTTGGAAGGCAAATGAGCCTTTGGTTTGTAGGCAACTACACGGTCCACCAGAGAATTTAACATAAGACAGGAACTATTTTCTGCTGAACCCCAGACAGGAGCTGGCAGAACAGCCTGGCACAACAGAATCACAGTCTCATTTATTTGCCAAGAGAAAGCTGAGCACCAAAAATTATCCCTTGCACAAAAGAGCAGCATTAAAGCACCTCTAAACCCCATCACACATCATCTTGTAAGCTCTAATACTCCCTTAGAGGAGAGCACAGCAAAAAAGAGGAGAAACTATCAGACAGCAAGAGAAATAATTAGGGAAATAAATAAATTGCAGTGATGCTCAGCTCTCTAACTACTAAATCACTCTCCCTCAATACCTAAGATTCAATAAGTCATATGACAACTCAGAGCCACAGCAAAAGAAAACAACAAAAAATTCCCTGAAAAATGTGGTTTGTCACTTCACATTTTGCCCTGCATCTGAGTTATATTAAATCAGTATCGTTTGCATTAGGGAAAATATCTTTCCTAAAAACTTTGCTGTGTCAGTGCAATAGAAATATTGTTCCACGCCACCTGTTTTAGATATTCCCCTCCTTTCTTTCTCTGATGTCTAGATGTCTGTGCACAGTTATACTTGTCATACATGAACTGATTCTGAAAATTACAGTCAAATTTATAGTAAACATTTATGCTCTCATACATGTAATAGGTCTGAAAAAAATTAAGAACAGTGACATTTCAACCCATACGTTTGTGGACATAGATAATTTTCATCTACCCCATTCCTAACTGAAATCCCAGAGAATGCAAAATGTCCCACAATGATCCACTTAGAAAAATGTTTACAGTGACTGGATGCACAGCAAAATGTTCACTTTTCCAACATTCATCCAAACCCAAGGATATCACTATGCCAAATCGGTATGCAGCAACTTTCAGGCAAGCCGAAATCATTCTCCAACTGAGCTTTTCCTACAGAAAACACAAATTTGCCAAAATTAAACAATATCTCATGGAAAACTCCAGTGCTCCTCTGATGAGAACTGGCCAGGCTTTTCAAGTGACATTCAGTAGCTGCTGTGGAATCACCCTGTGTCCACCAGGAATTCAAAAAGACCTGACAAGCTGAAGATGCTTTCAGGATCTTCCTGCACCTACCAGAGCAAACCTGCAGCCAAACTGCCCTAGATTCAAGTCTTGTGATAAAAATACATTATGCTTTTGTATGTCAAACAGAGGGACTCACAGCCTGGCACAGCATGTGGTACCATCTTTACAGCTGCCATCACAGCCAGGCAAGGCAGCAGCCACAGCTGGAGCCCACCAGGCTGATCCTGTGTTTGCTGGTGGTGCAACATCTCTGGGGATAATTCCTACATTGCATGCTCACGTTTCAAGCTTAGCCCATTCTTCCTACAAAGGCCAGGTCCAAATGAGATTCTGGTGGGATGTGGCCATAACTAAACACTTCCTTATAGGTTGCTCTGCTTTAGGATTTGGCTTCTGACTATCAAGCCATATACGATAAAAGATAAGGGAACATCTGGTAAAAATTGCTGTTGCAAGTTAACTTTGCCTGCTTTAAGATAAATTTCTGACCATCATGCACTCACAGATATTTTACAACGCAGTACACCATACTGAATCCATTAGCCAGAGCCATTTACAGGTATTTCGTAAAAATGTGCACCACATCCGGATATTTTATCAGTATCTCATAGTACAGCAAACTACACAAATCTCAGAGGGTGAATAACTTCCCCATACAATTTATAATATACCATGAAGAGCTTATAAACACTCTTAGGTGGTTAATTATTTTTTTTCTTTACATTTTCTCGCTATAAATGATTGACTATAGTTTATGTCAATACTGCCTGGAGAATGAGCTGTCACTATAGAAACAGTGACAGCAGTGAAGTCCTTCCTCTCTCTCCTGCACACAAAAGTCCCAGAACAAACACATTCTTGTTATTTCTCAGATAATTTGTGCATATTGTCACAAGTCCTGAGCAAAACTCAGGATTTTTCACTTGGTTTTAAAGCGCCTTTTTTATTTCCAGTCTTCACAATAGCCTTTCCTTCCATGTAAAAAGCTCCCCCACTCTGGAATTGCAAAATTGCTTGTGAAGCATTCTGAAAACAAAAATAGATGAGCACTGCACTTAAAGGAATCATAATCCATGTTTATTTAAGTTAGATACAAATATAGTTCAGGAATGGGAGAATGCTGCTTGGGGGAGGGAAGGGAACAAGGGTGAAATTTTGCTTAGGCTGCAAAGAGCCTCAAGTTACTTCACTATGTATTAAAATTTTCAGATCAATTCACCAAAATCATATCAAGTTATCTACAGCCAAGTATCACAAGCACAGAATGAAAGCTTGTGTAACTTCCTTTGACTTCATAAGCTTGCACAGGTAATGGATCAATTAATGCACATGCTGCTGTGGAATCAGGCCTTACTATGGTAATTTTCCAAAACACAAGTATGCTTACAAACTACAGCTGAAGGCTTAGACGATGAAAAGAATTATTTTACAAGCTCTATATTAGTCTCCTAGAAAAGAGCTGGGATGAACTTGCTAGTGACAGCGAACATTTTTTTCAAAATAAACAGAGTGGTATGTTAAAAATGTGCATTTACTTTTTTTTTATTTCAAGAAACAGCAGATACAGCAACATTTTAACGCGAAGAAAAGTTTCAATCTATAAATACAGCAACAAATGGTAAAAAACCCATCCCTCCTTCTTAACTTCCTTCCCTTTCTGAACCCCTGCATTAAGGCAGCGCTCTCATACAGTCACTAAAGCTTTTTTTTTTTTTTTTTTTTTTTTTTTGACATTGCAGAAGGCTGAAAGGAATATTTCTCTCTCTCCCTCTCTCGCATTCAGAGCACAAGAGGAGCTATTCAAGCCGTGATGGAGTGCCTCACAGAGAGTGCAATATGTTCCCAGTTGGCAAGCAGGGATGTGTTTGGACAGTGAGCCCAGCCATCCCCTCGGCAAACACCAGCATTCCTGGGACGCGGCGCGAGGAGCACTGCGGCCCTTGTCGGGGCTCCCGCAGCCATCAGCTCCGGCCTCCACAACAAACACCCCTTTGTGCCCCGCTCACAATTCAACTGCCTTCACAAGGAAAAAGCTGTCTCCTTCCACTCAGCCTTAGGTTGGGATCCAAAAAAATATTCTGAAGCTGCAAGACGGTGGAGGAAATGCTCCCAAATGTAATTCCGCGGTGTCTGTAGTAGCTTAAACTTCTGGACAATGTTACAGATCTGCCTTCGGATGCTTATCTGGCTCCTAATGCTGTGGCTTTTTGAGTGTTTCTAAAGCAACTAATTACAATCGCCAAGTGACAAAGAGGCTGCAAGTTAGCAGTGGGTATTAAAACCAAAACACAGCCTTGGGCCAAGGAACAGCAAACTGCAGCTTCTATCCAGCATCAGCAGCCAGCAGTGGGAGCCTTCCCTAGAAATGCAGAGATTCTGCCTCTCCTGAGCGCATCTGCCTCTCAGGTGGGCACAGAGATGCTGACACACCTGGCCAGCCTCCTGGCACCCATTGTGGCAGGAGAATTGCGGGTTCATGTCTGCAGTCCCCTCTGCCCCACCTCGCTGCATCCCTGCAGGAATGAGCCAGGGCTTCACCCCATCCGTGGTTGTAACATCAGCTCCTGCTGCAGGAAGCTGAGAAGTCTCTGTAATACAGAGAGACTCTGACACACGGCCTCCAAGCAATCAATGAAGTAATTAGCTTTTCTCGGCCCGACGTGTGCTCCATCTTAACTATTGCTGTTTTGAACTTGTGGAATTCATTAACTCAGCCCTAACGGAGAGATCCGCAACTTCTACATCCTTAATCAAACGTCCTGCTTCAAACAGATTCATAGAGCAAAAGATTCTGAGAAAAAAAGCCCTCAAAACTACAAAATTCCATGAGAACAGCCCTGCTTGAACACACTGATGCTACAAAGGGCCACAGTCCTTGCATCAGCACAATCCCACATCCTCTTCTGAATCTGATGCTTGACCCCATTTCAGTCAGTACCTGGGATGGAGGTGGGTTTTCTGGTTAACCTGTTGTTGGGATTTAGGAGGGGAGAAGCACAGAGTGAAAGCAGGAACAGTTTTCTACTCTGATACACCCCAGTTCAAGAATAACCTTTCCATGAGCTCCTTGACACGTTCAATGAAGATGGGTAAAACTCCTTCTTCTTGAAGCTTCAAAAGGCATTGTGCAAAGGAGGAGCAGGAGGAAAAGGGCAAGCGGGAACCCTGAAACTCATGGGATGGTTTTTTCATTTGCCTCCCAGCTTCCAAGGCTGCCTGCTGGCAGCCCCACGTCTCTCAGGTACTGCCCTGCAGCCCTCAGCAGAGCTCCATAAACGTTCGGAGAGCTCTGTACGTATGGAAAAAGTCTGTATTTACACAGCAATAATACACCACTCACCATAAGCCTAAACATGAATCCCAACCAAAGGGCTTTCCCTAAATGAAGGGGATGGGGGTCTCTTTAAACATTAAGTGCAACAAAATTATACCATGGAAACTCTGGGACATTATTCAAATCATCCACATGAATAAAACATCCCACTTTTGCCAAGTTTTGTTCAAGCTGACTTCAGCTTTCTGCTTAAACAAACCTCAGGCAATACTGACATCATTTGTAGCAAAGGCAGCATTTTATTTAAGCTTGAAATCTGAGGGTGTTGGGTAGATTACCAAATAAAGAGTTGATTTTTCATCTAAAGAATCTCAAATGACCTGACTTCAAAGGCTGGATTTAGACTTACTAAGCCAATGGAAAACAAACATCTTTAATCTCCACACTGACATTAAACTCAAACAGAAAATAACTCTGGGAAAAGCCCTTTATCATCAGGCTACTACACAGAAATAGGGGAAAGGTGGGGGGAAAAAATCCAGATTATTCTACATGAATAGCCTGCCTCACAGGCAAGGTTACCTAGTTCCTCTCTTCCTGTTATATTTTTCCAGCTCATTTTACTCCCCTCTTCTTAAAATGTTAAATTAGGCCAGGCACTGAGCCTCGATTTAACACACCTGAACACTGGAGAATTTACTCCAGGGCAA
The DNA here is from genome assembly GCF_009819655.1 of Sylvia atricapilla. Lineage (NCBI taxonomy): Eukaryota > Metazoa > Chordata > Aves > Passeriformes > Sylviidae > Sylvia > Sylvia atricapilla. The sequence goes on along the minus strand of NC_089149.1, from coordinate 4,672,078 downwards.
ATCCAGTCATTTAGACACACATGCAAACACCTAAATTGCCCATCCTGTGCATTTAGATGCTACTGCACTTTAGCTAAGAAAGAAGTTGCACATGAAAGAAGACAGGTCTGAGCACCAAGTGATCATTTTTTGGCTATGGAGACACAAAGTTATTAGACCTAAGTCCTTATTTCAGTCCAGGATTCAACTCTGCCTGTTCCTTATCTTTGAAGACTAGAAACCATGTGCCTGGCTAAAAAAAGACACACTAATATCAATTATCTTCTTCCCCATCTCAAAAACAACTGCTTTCAGTAACTGCTCCGAAACCCCAAATCCACAATACTCCCCAAAAGAAGAGAGAGAGGGTGGGGAAGGAAGCCATCTCCTTTACCACAGGGACACAGCCACCAAAGGACGTGTGGCCCAGGCACACAGAGGGGACAATCTGCCACTGAGATGAAGCAGGCTCTGGGTTTGAGAGCCTGGCAGGAACGGTTTAACGATGAACAATGGAAAACAATATTCAAAGAAGACACCACAAATTGTTTGAAATTACGAGATGAAATCTGTTTGGGGGAATTCCAAGGCAGAACCCAAGGCAGAGCACATCTATCCTTTATTCAGGCACGAGAAGGTACGTGATCTGCTGAGAGCTGTTGCAAGCCTCTCGACTCAGACTTACAACAACATATCCACAAGTAATAACATGCCATCACATTGCTTTTTTAAACAACAGCACTGCCCTTCTTTTGAAAGGGAATATCAAGTTTCCTGCTGAATAAATTGAGGGAGCCTCATTATTTTTAGCATGCTAAGTGAGCCTGTCAATCACTTATATAAATACATACAATTAGTTTGATCCAGCAAGATCCTGAACACATGTAATTCTCAGACTTTAGAAACCTGACCGACCCACAAAGGCACACACAGTATCTCACAAGTATGGAATTACATGTACTGTGTGTAGCTTAAAAATACAGAGTGGAAGAAATACTGCACTAAATGGAGAAGTCCACGTGCTTCCTTTGCACAGAGGCATTGAAGCATCCATCCAAGTTTTTATTTTATTAATTTTATCATTCCACTGTTGTCAGGTGGCACATGGGGCTGAATTCCACCCCATCTTTGAGGTGTAAACCATAAATGAACTTCATTTGGTTCAAAGAACAGCACATTCTTGAAAAGCACATGATCTTCTGGTGAACTTTTGGAAACTTTCCTCCAATTCACCTTCCAGTTTTAACAATGCAGAATCCCAGTCTCCACGGGGCAGAACAACACAGAGAAACCATTAGTTACCAAATGCAACTGGCACTGGGCAGATGCCCCAGCAGAACACAACAGGAGCTTCTGCCAGCTCATTACACCTTAATTTAATCTGCAGCCTTGCCGACAATTCTGGGTAGGTGTCTGAACCTGACTTGCCAAATTAGAAGTTTGAGAACACAAAACGCACAATGCTGCTAACGTGGAAAGCATTGTAAAAATATTTATTGAATGGAATTGTTGAATATTTATGGACAGAAGCAGATCAGCTGTAACTGGAATGGAAATCCACCCACATTCCACCCCCCACCTTCAAAACATCAAGCTGGGAACTCGTGATGTATAACTTCAGAAAGGTCTTCAAGGAAATACAGCCCGGGGTTTAACTACCAATTCTGCTTTTGTCCAGATGGAGAAAATAGCTTTTGTAACTAAAGGAAAACCCATTACTACTGAGGATATGGAGTAGATGGAGTCAGACTCTTTTCCGAAGTGCACAGCACTGTGATGAGAGGCAACAGACACTCAAACATGTGAAACTGCAATCACATATAATGAGGACGTTTTTCTTTTTTAATTCACTCACCATGAGTGTCATCAAATGACAGGTTGCCCAAAGAAGCTGTGGGATACCCATCCTTGGAGATGTTCAAGACTCAGCTGGAGAAGTCCCTGAGCACCTGCTCTTTTTAGCTTTGGAGATCCATCTAACCTAAATAATTCTATGATTTCATTCTGCAGGAAAAAGTGTTAATACTGCACATAAGCCTGGAGAGTGCTGCCTACAAAGGCTTCTTAAAAATACAAGAATTAAAAAACAAAGACATGCAAACAGCATGAAATGTACCATAATAATGAGGAAAGTTTACACAATACAAGGTTTCTACTCATGTCTGTTAAGTGAGTTACGGTCTGTTAATTACTCCATGGCAGCCAGTTTCTTATGAACCCACCAGGCATGAAAAGAATGTGAGGAATATCAGGTAGAAAACACCTGGAAATTTCTTCTGCCACAATTGGTTTCAACACTTACTAATACTGTGTGAATTATTTATAGAAAACGACAGGAATGCACCAGAGCACCAAGGAAAGTCTAAGAATCTTTGAGACATTTCATTTTTGTAACTTTAATCCTGCTCCCTTCTCAGTTTTCCTCTGATGTAGGGTAAACAGTGTGGGCAAAGCACCTTTTCTCTTGGAAGCATTGCTTCTAAATACTCCTGCTATTAGCAAGAGCTCCTAAACCTGGCAGGTCACTGTTGATATGATCAAACAGCACACAGTTATTTAATGAAGTCCACTGGATAAAAATTACCCAGTCTGCATTCATTTTTGAACGGTGAAATTGTTTTTGCTTTATTTGCTTTTAAGACTGCTGGTAAAAAAGCCTATTAAAAAAAAATCTTTTTAAGCTCTCAAAAGCATAGCTGGATACTTTGTACCACTGCTACTCATGATCAGCATTAAAATCATTATAATCAGATAATTTCAGGGCTTTAGGGAACCATGCTCTACCATCTGGGGACTGACCACGCTCCAGTAAATCAGGCACAACTCTATAGATGTTGAAGGAATTTGTATTATAAAATTATTGAAACTAATCTTACAGGCCACGTTTTGCTACGTACCAATTTGAGTAACAAGTAGGGTCCAAATGATAAAAAAAGCTCTTAACAACTAACAGCTGATAGCCAGGAACAGTTTGCAGGTGGCAGGACAACACCAGGAGTGGGGCTCACGTGGCACAGGCTGAAAACCTCCATCCAGGAGCCCTGTCCATGCATCCTCTTCTGCCTGAGCATCACTGGAGCACTCACAGCTCAGGAAACAGCTGGAGAAATCACCCTGCAGGGCTGGGGAGGAGTGGGCTTTGCTAAGAGTCTCTTCTGCAACCACTAAAGAAAGAGGAATTTCTCCATCGCCATCACACAAATATTTCTCATTCCCCAGAAATACTTCACTCAACAACTGGATCAACCAACAAAGTCTGTACTACAACATGAATGTTGTACATAAATGTTATGTACTACAATATAAATGACATTTCACAGGATTGGGTAGAGACCAGACTAAGAAGACCCAGAGGGTTGAAGAGTTTGGCAATAACTGTGTGAAAAACCAACCACCTTGAGACCGATCCCAGTAACATCTGTTCAATTAATCCTGTATATAAAGATGCATTTTATTATACTCAAGTTTCTTAATGCTTGGAAATGTTTCCAACACAAGCAGTGCAAGCTCATCCTGGTGGACTAACGCATAAATAACTCAACTTACACTTCTGAAAATTTACTTTTATCATAATTCTGTGAGGACTCTTAACTTTAGGAGAAGGGGTGCTCTAAGTGATGGCAGTATTTAAAATCCTCCAGACCTGGAAAGTGTTCTGACTGCACTGAGGCATTCTTCTACCCCAAAGAAAATGTTCCCACCCCAGCACAGTACAAGGTTCCCCCTGCACATACAGGCTGAATCAGAAGAGGCATCTGCTTCATCTGACTACTGGGAATGTTTGCTGGGTCAGTGGTTATTAAATAAACCAGGCATTCAGACTTCCAGTCACTCCAACAAACCAACCCCCTTCTCAAGTGTCACGAGACAAGCACAGCTCTAACGAATTTGGAAATGAGTCTTTGATCAGCAGTTTCTCCAAGTTCAAGATTCTCCTGGTTTGTGGCTCTGACTAGGCAGAAAAAGATGATTTTTTGGTTTTGTTACGCAGAAGTTCCATGAGATGCTGTTTTAAAAGGTAATGCTGTATCTTTTAATCATAAAATATCTGAAGTTACCAACAGTTGTTTATCCTGGGTTAGCACTAACCTGTGATACCCCATGTCCATCCCTATTCCAGCTGGGAGAGCCCCATAATGGACAGTTACTTTGCTCAGCAAGAATAGGTAACGTGTGTCCAAAATATTAAATTTTTAATAACAAAACTCTTCTGTTAGGTTTCCTGTGACACAGGACAGAGTGAGTGATTTGCAAAAATCCTGCACATCCAGCAGCAGGAAGATTTCCAAATCCACCTGGTAGAAGCATGACAGGCAAATCCCAGAAGCTGCTGGGTGTCAGAGTCATCTCTGTGATAAAGCTGCCTACAAAGGGCAAAACACTGGGACCAAAAATCCCCCGGGTGCTGTTTTATAGCATCGTTGTGGGATGTCTCCATCCTGCCAAAGGCCCCTGGGAAAGGCATCTTTGGAGGGGGAGAAATGCAAACAAACAATAAAATCACCCAAGGAGCTGCCCACAAAAAGTAGTTAAAACTGATGATGCTTTTTTCTAACATTAAAAAACAACTCTCTCCCAAAAAAAAACCAAAATAAAACAACCAAACCAAATCTAGCTGAATTTTCAGTTCTCTCTTCCTCAGCAGTACTCTTCCTGCAAGTGAAACCAAAGGATGCATAAATGTGTTTTCATATAGGAAAATAATTTAAAACTAAATTATTTCCCCTAAATTCTGTTTATATTAAATCACTTTTACTTAATAAAAATGGAAATAAGGATGCAAACACCTTTTGAAGACGCCCACTTACTTCTGCATATACCCACCAAGGAGAATTGTCTACCTATTTTTTTAAAAGAACAAAAGGCTTTTCCTCTGGTAAATAAATAATTAATTTAAAAATTAATCTTGTTTATTAATTGTTGCCTTTTGAATGAGCAAAGCTTTTAGTTGTGTCAAACCTATTAACAGTGGCAGTTGTACATTAAGCAAATTAAATATTCAGCAGCCTCACTTCAGTGCCCTTTTGTAATTGCAGATTGGTTACCAAACACCTAATCTCTTTGGTAAATAAAAGGGTATTTCTGCATTTATTTTAAAAGCTCATTTCAGAATTCAGAAGAGATTTTATGCAAATTATTATGACAATTATGTAAATATCTAAGGAATTTTTACTTTTACAGAAAATCATGGCAGGAGTGCTTTGCCTAGGAACTGTCCCCACTCCATGTTTAGAATTCCCTGGATGCTTGAGCACTATCATTTCAGCATCAGGGCAAAAGTAACTGCAAGAATACTGATATGAGGCCATGTAGATAAAACATTGTGAAATAAGGATGGTCCGAAAGGTTTTGAAATCAACAGATTCCACTGCACAGCAAAATAACAGAGCACACTAAGTGGAAAGGTCTGCTCTATCAATGAAAGCTTGAATGTGCACTAATTCTCACAATTGCTATTAACTGGGGAAAAGACTCCATATGCTGTGGTTTCCAGTGTGACCAGCGATCCAGCTGGAAAGAGAAACCAGGAACAATTTTTGTGCCCTTGACTTTCTTGGAGAGCATTCCCTCTGATCAGTGAGCAGCTGCACCAATTTCACCTGTATTCTTCAATAAAGTTGGCTCAGTCACCACAGGACTGCTCCCAGGGAGAAGGAAGGTGGTACCAGCATCTTTTTCTCAAGTTATTTGATTGTAGCCTTGAGAAGTGAAACATTTGAGGTCCCCCTCTGTGCCAGGAGGGACCAAGAGCTCCATCACCTCTTGCACACAAGCCCTCACCTTGAGATTAGTGCTCATAATATCACACCAGGCAAAACAATTTGTGTCTCTAAATTATATTCAAAAGGTCTGTGAGATACAGAGAAGGTTATAATACAGAAGCTGAGGGTGGGGCTGCTCTGGGTAATATGTGGGCACAGTCTTGTGGAGAAGCAGAAACTCATCAGTTCCCTCATCACAACCAGTACAGCCCACTGTGCTCTGCATTCCCAGCTGAAGCAGCCAGTGGGTGTGATGTCTAACTGGAGAGCAATGGAAATAGACTGCTCCCAGTTTGGATTTGGTATGAACTGTCTGCAAGTGAGATTCACCAAAATAATCCGTATATTCAAGCTGTTCTAAGGCACAGTACATTATATTATATACATTATTTCTTACGTGGAGAGATGTTTAATGGACGAGAAAAACCTGAAGTCTCAGAAACCTGAGCTCAACAGGTATTGAAGCTCCCTAGTTTTAATTAACATGACATTATTTTCATGGCAATCTGTACATTCCATACTAGGTGCAGATTAAAAAAAAAATTAAAAGCACTGAATAAAAAGCTAAACAGACAATGCGACATGCAAGATTACAAAGAACACGGAAAAGCATCCGTGGTTGAGATTTTAGGAAGTCTTTCTGGGTCACTCACTATTACAGCAGAAGCTAAAATTATACTTTAACCTGGCTTGTCTTGTAGTATCTAATAATCAGCTCGGATTTCAGGTAATGTGAACCCGCCTGCTAAGATACCTTTGCAATATGTCATTCCAGATAACACACCCAGTGAAACAGGTGCAGTTAAGGCACAGTTTTATGTTTAATTTCATAAGCTCACAAAAGAAGAACTACCAGACCAATTCTGAGCAGTCTGCAGCATCTTCTACACTGCCAGGGCAAAGACAGGCATGTGGGTCCACTGGTACACAGGCAGGATGTGCTATTTTTGGAGTCACCCTAAGCAGACATAAAACATTTCTAAGAATTTTATAAACAATTTCCCCACACAGATGAACTGATATCCTTAATTTGCACTACTCACCCAAAGAAATTGGAAAGTGAGAATACAATTCTACACAGCGCCGTCACAAAACTCAAGCAACAGCCTGAGGTTGGAAGCAGATTTGAAAACTGAAAATTAACAGCATTAACACACAAAGGAAGTGGAGAAGAAGCCTTAACACTTTTAGTACTATTTCTAAATTCTTATTACAGAAGGATGGATATCAAAGAGCTGATTATCTAAGTTGATTCACACATGAATCAACTTCTCATTCAACTGAACCAACTGCTGCAGACAGAATTGTTTCATACACAACTAATGTTTGTAAGTTTTGACTTCCACAAATGAAGGCTATAAAAATTTGCTCTTCTCTCTTCACCAGGAAGGTGAATCCCCACAGGTATCAAAACCATTTGACGCCAGTCTAAGCAAACAAGTGATGTTTTCTAGATGCAGTGAGTAGGGTCTATGACACTGAAATCACTATTAGCATAATAGATACTCTGCTAAGGTAAATATGTAAAATTGTACAATAGAAAAATACCTTTCTCTTGGATTAGACATTACACAGTACTGGGTGGTGAGGCACTGCAACAGCCCAGAGAAGCTGTGGATGCCCTTGGATCCCTGGAAGTGTCCAAGGCCAGGTTGGACATGGCTTGGAGCAGCCTGGTCTGGTGGAAGGTGTCCCTGCCCATGGCAGGCAGTGGAACAAGATGGGATTTAAAGTCCCTTCCAACCCCAAAACCATTCCATGATCTTAGCACAGCATCCATTTATTGCATTATTAAAGAGAAATGGAGCTCTCAGCCCAAGGTCTCTTGCAAGGCTGTTACACAGACTGGTTCAGTATAATTAAAAGATTTTATATATTTTTATATTACATATAGTATGTAACTGACCTTGTGGTATGCTCATCCACCCTCACATATTGCATATAGACCATTACAAATGTTGATACATTCTCTTTTTTCAGCTTGCCCTCACAAAACACAAGAAATCTTCAACCAACAAGACAAACTGAGGAGCTCTGCCAACAAGTTCATTTTCTACTCCCTTGGTCTAATGATTTAGGTAAGTCTCTAACAAAGTATTTGTTGGCATATAGTTACAAAAATTTTCATTTTTTTAAGGTTGTAACAAGCTGCTGAAGGAGAAGGGAAATCAAAGGTGTAAATAAACCCACAAATGTTAAGTGAATGTCTGGTATTCTGATGTTGGACTTAATAGATGCATTTTTCCTTCAATGCAAACCACAATCCTTGATTTTTATTACTTGCATGACTCTGTAAGCATGCATTTCAATCTTCTACTTTGTATTTTGAACCAATCAGAGATACAGATCGTGATCCATTAGCAGCTTATAGACTCAACATGATGAGAATGAGTTTTACAAATCAACCTCACTTTGAAAGAGGAAAGTAGTTTCAGAGGTTTATTTAAGGAACTCCATATCCTTAACACAAGAAAACACCAGACAAGTAACAAAAGGAGTTAATTGCTGCAGTCTAACTTCCTTACTTTTAATATCATTGTATCATTAACAATCTCATTACCAGCTTACGCTCCAAGTCAAGCAACTCTTACTGTTTGAATTCTTATACTTTAAAAGGAAATGCACATAACATTTGGCAGAATAATAAAGGAAAATATGGATTTTCTGGTTCAAGTCTGTATATGTTAAATTTTTTAGGCTTTGTTCTAAGAACATTGTCCTAGAACAGTTAGGATGTCAAATCTTATTAGAAGGCTGAAAAAAAACCACAGGCAGTAGACAAAACTCTAAACAAAGTTTAAAAAAGCATGTGCAAGAAACAGCTATGCTTTTAAAGAAAAATAAAGCCTTCAGCTCCTGAGGACTCCTGTGGATAGTAAGTCAACAGTAAGACAACCATTGCTATGCATTTGTTTGCATCAGCTGGACATCAGAAGAAAACACTAGAGCATCACAGATGTTGCTTTCCAGCTGCACACACTCTCCCATTAAAACTCTGTATGCATTCAAAATGTAGATAATGCTGTGAAGGAGGGAGCTCTAACAGAAATGGGTTCATCTCAGCATGTCAGTGGACCTGCAGTATGGATTTGCCATGATGGCTGGTCCAGCTGACTCATATTCCTGTTTGAAAACAGGTCTCTAGACCAAAACATGAAAGACCACCTGCAGGCATTCCCCACTTTCTCTGGCTAACTTTTAAATAAATGGGTCGTTTGATATTGTCCTGTTTCAAAACAACATACTTTTGTCTCCTCAGTGGTGTTTGTGAAGCCTAGGGTTGGTTAACAAGTTTGAAGGACACATTTTTGCCACATTACTGAAGGAATGTGGCGAGCTATCCTGGCAACCTGATCACTAAAAGTAATTTACATTATAAAACCTGGAAGCAGGAATAACCAGAAAAATATTTTCACATAATTTTGCTTCCAAGTATCAAGTTAAGGATTTTTTTTTCTTTATTAACAAATATTTGCTTTATTACAACTTTATTAACATCTGCTGAAAAAGCTCAAGGTGAGGGAAATATGACCACGCTGAAAGACAGTTTCTTTCAGCCTCCCTTGTGACAAGGGTTTTTGCATTCCTGTGCCAAGAGCATGTCTGGCTAAGGATAGTGATCTGGGCTGCTGTGATGAAAGCAGGCACCGTGTTTGATCTGCTGAGGGCTCTGCCTGGGTATTGTCCTGCTCATCTCCAGAGCCACAGGAGCATTTACTCCTGGCATTCCCCAGCATCCCACCAGCACTGTCCCCATGTGCTGTGATTGTCTAAAACTGCTGCCTCTGCATGCAAAATGTGTCTCAGCAAGAGCTGGGCTGCCCAAAAAGCCCACGCTGGAAAGCTCTTTGCACTCTCAAGATTCTTTTTTACAAGTAACTAAGAAGGGACTTTTTTTTTTTTTTTTTTGTAAAACAACATGCTACCAAGACACTCAAAATTATTGGCATGTGAAAGGAACTTGCTTTACACCTTAACTGTATTGTGTTTAATTGATGGAGTATGACAAGTACATCCTGACCTCTCTGGAAAATGAAGTGCCTGTGTCTAGAGCAGTGGCTACACCTCCTCCTGGCTGTGCTCCTCAGTTTGTGCCAAAAGAGCAAGGACTGAGCATCTCCACCAGCTTCAAATACACCAACTCCTTGTAAAGGCCTTAATCCAGATCCATCCCACCAAATTTTCAGATGCTGAGGTGCCCATGAACACCTTTGCCCACGCCTTCTTCCATTGTCCAACACACCCTTTGGGATGCTCTTCCTGTTTTGGAGGGAACCAAGGTGCTGGATCCATCCCCAGTGACTGCCTGGAGTTACACAAAACACTGCAAGTCTTTGATCACACTCATCAGACTAACAAGTGTACCTGAAGTAAAACTGTCTCACAGTTATTTCATTTTCAGCTTCCATGGGATTTCTCATATCCTTCGGATTTCTCACCTTCTGTGCTCTTCATTTCTTTCCAGTGAAATACTTACTGACAACTATTGGTAGGCTAATACAAAAACAAGGGTTTGAAACTATTGGCTTCTAAGACATGGAAACCAAATATCTGAGAAAACTCTCCTGAACTCAAAAATCTGAGAAATTGTCCAACTCTCAGCATGTTAGTCAGATAAAAAAAACATTACTGCAGGGACATGGGAAAAGGAATTGTCATCTCAGTGCTTTGATGCACAGAAAAAAGTATCCTAAATTCTAAAAAAGTAACTGTGATCACATTCTGCTATTCAATAACTTGCATTTCAACAAGGAGGACTGTTTGATATTTTTAACAAATAACAGAAATAAATCAAAGCTCTAGTTCTGAACTGTCTGAAGCCACGTGTCTTCCCCAGCTCCCCACACAGTCCCTGCTGCTTTCCCTCCTCCCTTCCTCTTACTCCAGAGGCCAATGACCTCCCAAAGGCAATAAAAGCTTTCTGACTCTATTTAGTATGTTTAAAAACATACTATAATATAGTAGTTCAATTGTAAACAAGTTATTGTAATCACAGGTGCTTCTACTGAGAACTGAAACATGGACTAAACAAATTGACTTATGTAGGCAGAGAAGGGAAATGGACCCTCATTGTCCATAACCTCAAGTTATTTGGCTGTAATATGAAATTTCCCATCTGTAAGCTAAGCAACAGCTCCACTGCTCTCAGGGAGAACCTGAGAGGCGTAGAGTGGACCACAAATCCTTTAGTGCCCGTTGAGCAGCTGACAGCAAGAAGAAAAGGAGGAAGTTCAGATGTGCTTGGCGTGCGTCGGGAAGCTACAACACACTCGCATCCCCAAAACGCTATTATTAAGTAATAAGCAATAACAAGGCAGAAAGATTTTCGTCCAAGCCGTTAAAATTTTCCAGCCGATGGATGCCGATTAGTCACAACATAACTATTTCATCACACGGATGAAATAAACGCATCCACTCTGGCAGGCGCTCCGGCCACGCCGCACCTCGGAGCATGACATGACGCACAGATGCTGGCAATCTGGGGAGGGGGTGGCAGCCTGCTCCACACATCTGTTATTGTGGGAAAAAGCCATGTTGGTGTTTTGTCAAATCGCTCTATTAGTAACGAATACAGCTGTTTCACATCGGATAATCTGTGTTGCAACACTTCGCTAAGTGACTCCGCACAGAACTATGCCCCGCTGTTCACGCTCAGCTGTAATTCTGATTATCCAGGGAGATGCCACTGTGCTTTTAAAATGAAAAAGGTTGAGCGCAGCTGTTTGTGCTTCAAGGAATGTCAAAATAAATCGCTTCTCCCTGCCATGTATGTATTTTTCACTGGAAATCACAATGTATCCTGGCATCAGGGCGACTGCCCACTGGTAACACAGAGATGTGCCAAGTGTCTCTTCAGCCTTGGCTGAGAGCAAGGGTAGCGCTGACCAAGGTTTTAGCATAAAGACACGACAGCCTGAGAAGTTATCGCCACCTCAGGCTTCAACTTAAGGCTCAAGTAAAGGAAAATATGATCGTCCTCCTCCCCTTGATAAATCCCTGAACGGAAATAAGTAAACGATTATCACTGCTCACAGACTAACTGAAAGTCAAGAGAACATCCCAGTGCCTGAGGTTACAGTTTCTGCTTACTACCCCCTCTTGTCACATTTGAGGCTGATGTTAGACCAAATAAATTCCCTCTTACAAAGTCATTTCAAACACAAGATACTCAGTCTTAAGTCTACTGAGACAGTAACTATTACAATAATGTCTTAAACCAGGCTACAGGTGCAGCACCTTTGAAACCACCAGCTTGCAATGGCAAGGTGGAATCTGTGTCAGTTTTCCCCCCCAGAGCTCATCTTTCAGACTTTGTGCAGTTACAAACCCCGAGGACAGTGGCCCTTTGTGTGCAGGGCCAGGTGGGGAGCTGGGTCCTGCTGCTGGCAGACACCTCCAAGGAGCCTCTCTTTGTCTACAGGTAACAAAACCCTCCGCTTCCAGCAGATACAGCACAATGGTTAACAGGATAGGAAAGCATGGGCACTGGTGAAATGAAGCTGATGGTGACATTTGACACTGAGAAAAAAACACAACCACACACAAAAACCCATCCCAGTTCCAACAAGACACTTGCCAGTTTTCAGGCTACAGCAAAAATTTCAAAAAGAAAAGAGGAAACAGCAAGGTGGAAAGAAAAATTTATTCCCAGATATGCAAACCTATTCGGATGTGTATTTTTGAGATGCTCTCATTCAAGGGCAAATAGAAACATCCAGTGGACAAAATTCTCACTTGGTTTCCCAAACTGGAAATTCCCAAATTTGCACTTTGATAAAGCTACCCACTACCTGCACAGATAGTACATGTGCTTATACTTAAGCAGCAATTTAGTTCTTTTTTGTTTCTCCTCTGCCTCACGCACAGACCAAGAAAAAGGCATTTTTCTGGTCACCAGACCCTCAGCTGTGGTTAACCTGCAAAGCTGCAGGATGCCTATCACAGCATCCACCCCAAAGCTTTAGCCCAAAATGTGCACTCTCAGCTACAGCTGCCAAGGTGGCAAAGCTCACTTGCAGTGTGGAAAAATGCTGCAGGTAGAGAAGCCACAAGTGCTTCCTGCAGAACGGATGCACTGACACAGCAAAGTACAAAACATGCAGATCAAGTTGCAAGCAAGGCAGGAAGATCTGGAGCAGGGCAAACTGGCATTCCTCATCTGATTTAAAATAAGATTTGCCAAGCACTCTGAAGTCTAAAAGACACTTTGATTCCCCTGGTATTTGGACAGAAGAATGAGACAAACAACAGAAAGAGAGGGCACTGTTTCTGAACTGAAGAATTTATATTGCTCTGAAATCAGGGAGAGATTTCCTCTCCACACAGCATCCTTTAGTGAAAGAGCTCCTCAGCTGAGGGCCCAGGAGGAGCAGGGACTCCAGGGATAATCCCTTTGTGCACTCCTCACAAAATTTACTGAGTCCCAACAAGCGTCTGCAATTTTCCTCGAAACTAAATTAAATGGTTCCCAGACAACTCAAAGAAAAGGCCCAGTCTTTCCAGCAGATCTCCACAGGACTGAAGTGACATCTGACTGCCCAGCACCTCCTCAGCTCAAGTGCCCCTCAGGCATCGTCATTTTCCATTTCTTTCTGGGCAGTGCAGCAGATGATCAGTTCTAGTTCACAGCAGAAAGCCTGAGGTGACACAAATATAATGGATGGTTTCTCTACGGGCTGGGTTTCAAAAGCCCCACAGCAAAAGAATATGCAGAAGAAACAATAAAAAGGTTCTCAAAGAAAAGAGGGTCCCAGACTCTCTTTTGGGGTGCCCATGTGATGGTGCCTCACAGCCACCCAAAGCCTGTGGCACACACACCCAACAAGCAGTGCAAAGCAGGCACTTAAAACCATCTGTAAACTGAACAAAATAATTTAACAAGTGCTTTCTTGTATTCTAACCCCTGTAATATGCAGCTCATGTTCCTAACTCACATTAGTTCATCATTTTCCTACCAGGCTACATAATTAGTGACGGGGTAAATAGGTTTCTGAGCTAATGCCACTAAAGTGGAAGTATCAGTCTCATTTCTTCCTCCTCCCGACCTCCCCCTCTTCTTTTTCGCTCCTGAACTGTGGGAGCTGAGACTAAATGGCAGAAGATCAGTTTTTCCTTCCTGACCAGGCTGATGGGTCAGGCAAATGCCAGCACCAGGCAAAGGAAACAGTGGGAAATGATGCAAAGGGTGGAGAGGACAGCATGAGGTCATGTCTTTCAGCAGCAGCTCTCCACCAGGTCAGGTCACTTGTATCAAACCACAATTTTTCCAAAGTCAAAAACAACCGCTGTTTTTACCAGTATGAACTGTCTTCTACTAACACAAAAATCACAAGGAAGAGAAGCACTTCAGAGCAGTACAAGACGGAACAGCCACTTTACTGAACTGAAAGCTCTACACATAGCAACACATCCACAGCAAGGCTGAAGAACCATCATCCAGCTTCTGAGGCACGATTAAAATAAAGGTTTGAATGTAGATTTGACATACTGGAAAATGTAGTAATTCACAGGTAGAATACAGAAGAGAAAGAAATCAGAAAGGGGCAGAAGGGAGTTCCTTGTGCACAATGAAACAGCACTGGCCAACAAACCAAAGAAAATGACACTTCGGAATAACATACTATTTTCACTTTATCTCTGTCCAGAAAAACAGAATTAAAATTTTGAGCATGATTCTCTACAGCCCCTCACGTTTGGAGGATGTTACCTCGGCCAACACTCTCTCAGACCTGCAGCATGTAGTTTCCCTCTTTTACTCAAAAATATTCTTCAAAAAGACAATGAATCAGAGCATGCAGTTCACTTATGTGCTCTGAAACTCCTCCTGAAGGGGGGAAATTCGTTCCACTGGCTGTTGAGGAATTTGGAGGGTGTCTGGTCCCCTGGAAGGCAGGCAGTGCTCTCACCCCACTGAGCACACAACTCTTCCAGCCACATTTCCCAGGCATGTCCCAGGGGTGAAGCATCAGCTGTCTGCAGAGGGAGTCAAAATGTCAGCTCCACCACACACATGTACAAGAGCCCCTTTTTACTGAGAGGGCTGGGAAACCTGTGGAGACAGCAGCCTCTGCTCCAAACTGCTGAAAACACCAGTAAAATCCATGTGGAAGCGTGCAGGGCTTAGAAAGAGCCCAACATTCCTTATCAGCAGCACTGCATGCTGCCAGCTTTTAAGGGCTATCTGGTTTGAAAGGCAATTTTTTAGCCTCTAACTGCATTTGTACTTAGAACAGAATCACTGCTGCTCTAATGACTCTCATTACATTTTTAATTATAAAAAGTTCAATATAAAATTGCCCAGACATTTGCACAAACTGCTTTCAGCAATTCACTAAAGCCAGGCAGATAAGACTAAACACTATGTGCCTACCTGGCACATCTATCTAAACAAGAAAAATAATGTTCCAAATTGGATATTTAAAATGGTCCTTGCCATACAGCTCCTAAAATGATGAAACAAGGGGTTTAAAAAGTTGCAAGCAAAGGAGAGATAGAAGCATTGAAGTCATATTGCAACTACACAGTCTGGGCTTAGAAAATAGCTACAGTTCTATTCCTGACATAGCAGTTGGCTCTATCAGCTACCTAATTCACTTAATCCCATCTTGGGCATAAGTTTTTCTACATATAGAATGGGAATAACTGAATGAGCAGGAGTTGATAAATGCCATTTATCAGCTCGCAGACCTCTATTTCTTTTGTGTATATAACGTACTTCAAAGCAGAGCACCCAAATTTGACGCTCAGGTATCTGCGTTGGCCTTAAAACTGAAATCCATTCAATTGGCTGTGCTTGTCAACAATACAGTTTCAGTCTTTGATTCACCCTGAGGAAAACATACCCTTCTGTTATTTGAACACATAAAAGGCCATAGTTCAAATAAAGACAAGGCATCAATAAATAAAATGAGAATCCTTTGAACACACCCTCACCCTTCTGTACAGTTAAGCCTCACTTGCAGAGAAGCTGTTGGAGTGAAGAGGAGAAAAACTCGACTAAAAATTCTGTCATTGCTCACATGCTCATCCAAAGCCACTCGCTGCTCCAAGACCCAGCAGAGTATGAAGTTTGTCCTTACACCCTTCTGGTCATGAACAAAACCACTCCTGATCTGCACAGCACCACCATACACACAAAAACACTCACAGCCCCGTCAGAGACATTGCCCTGGTGTTTATCAACACAACGGGCTTCAAAATAGGGTGATGCTGGGCTGTGCAGTGTGATATTTACACCACCACCATGGAGCAGGGACCGCAGCCTAGCCCTGCACTACCAGGGAAGTGAGAAGACAGTTACAACAGCATTGTTTGACCACGGTCTTCACTTAGACTATTAATTAATCCAGCAGTCCAAACCATTTCAAGGAAACGTATTAAATTCCTCTGTAGGAAGAAAAGGAAGACGACCTTTAGGGTAGTAATTGCACTGTAGCCAGATTTTGTACATCAAGACTCCTCGGCTAAGAAACGTACCAGGAAAACATTCAATTCCTGTGCTAAATAATGGCAGTGTTGAACAGGGTCACCAGCTCACCGAGGAGCCTGCTAGCCAGGCTGCACACTGCTCTGGCCTTTTGTAAGGAGCAAATTCCAACAAAACTTCAAGTGAGCTGTACTCTGGCTGAGCAGACAGGAGCTAGAAATGTAGGTAACAAGAAAAGACACTGAACATCCCTCATAAGTGCTCTGGAGTAGGTGATCTTTTAAAAAGTGAAGACTTTTACACTGTAGAGAGAAGAGCCAGGTAAAATTTTCTGCAGACTCCAGGCAGTTCCAGTGGATATGGGATACATGTGGCATGCAGCGAAATAAAGTGTCTTTAAAAAGACAAATGAACAGAATGAAAATTAATAGGAAAAAAGGATCAAAATTATTAGACAATCAGGATCAAAACCTGTTTAGCCTAGAGAAATCTCTAGCAAGACCTCAAATCTGCGTTAACTCAGGCTTCAAACCAGTTTGTACCCAGAGTTTCACTTTACCTGGGGACTGTCCTCAGCCATCCTCTGCAGCCATCACAGCCCCTTGAAACTGTTAAAGCATTTCACAGAGTACAGGAAAATGTACACGGGCACTTGTGTCCACAAAGGATGGGCACGGAGATGACTCTGGAATAATAACATTAACACGCACATTCATTTCCCCACTGACAAACTCATTACCTCTCTTACCCAGCCTATTCTGACACATTAGTTATCAGAGCAGCTCATAAGAACACAGAATATCCCAAAAGAGAACTTCAGGAGAAGCTTAATTAAATAACCGATTATTCTTTATGTTTAAAAAAGAAATACATACACGTACGCTTCCATGTGACAAGCTCCCCAGGGAAAAATTTGTAAAATAAGCATAAAGTGTTTATTTAACTCAGAGAAGCAATTAAACCATTAAGAAGAGCTCAAAGTAGGCATTATGCTGATTATCCCTTAATTACATACATTCACAGCAGTGACAGACAAACTGCAACAATAACTATGTTACCATACTCAATTTTTCCTGACCTGGGCACATTCTACAACAAATCCATCAGCGATGTACATTCAAACTGACTTAAGAAGGATGCTCCTCATTGTTACCAACATAGAGATATCTACGATTGCTGCTCCTAACACCAAGTTAAACATGCCTAAGTTTATTTCAATAGAAACAGACAAAGCTATTTATTTATGTGCTTGTCGTGATATAGCACGCAATGCTAATGAGAGCATAATTGCAGTTCTCATCTCTCTGTTTACTCTGTCCTAATTGCAGCCTCTCGCTCCTGCACTGTCCCCTCCTACACAGGGCTCAGGACCTCCAGGGTGGCACAGGATGGAGGCAGAGCTTGTCAGGGCAGGACTGGCAGAAAACACAGCCCGAGGAGTGTCTCGGGTGAAATCCCAGCTGGAGGAACCCCAACGAGGATCCCAAACCTTCCGCTTCCCTTTGCTGGCAGGCGGGGATGCAGCTGCAGCCAGCACAGACAGCAGCCTGCAGAAGGACACCGTGCCCACAGCAGAGGCACCCAAATGCAGGAGTTTGGAGCATTTTTTCCGGCCGGCAGCAGCATCCCACCACAAAGAAAGGGTAAACAAAGTCATTTTAGAGCTCCCCTGGCAGGAGGAGCCGCCGACAGGAACGCGCTCCGCTCCAGCCCTGGCAGGGCAACACGGCTGCCAAGGCATCGAGTCGCCAAGAAAATTACAATATGATAATCTTAATTACACTAATTGCGTTTCCTGGTATTGAGGCAGGATTAATACAGTGTTTCTTATGCTAGATTTCATAAACACAATTGGTTTCAGCTTAACTCTTCGTAATTGTATTTCACAGTTCTTGCAAACAATTAGCCACCAATTATGTTCATTTCGTTTTGCAGATGACTGATAAACATTCCAAATATCAGAATTTTCCCCTCAAGGGAGGCAAATTACTTCTAACTTAAGCAACCCTAATGAAGGCTCAGTGAAAATCCTGTGGGCAGATCACCCAATGGCATTTGCTTGCCATTTTCCATGTTTGCATCAAGGATTAGAGCAAACTTCCACTCAGAGGAGAGCCGAGCTGGAATTCCATGGCTGGAATGGCTTTGGAGAGCTGAGTAACCATCTTAAGGTGATAAAATGACCATCTATAAATACAAATATATGTATATTTTTTAGTATGTATCTATATTTTTACAGCTGTACATCGTACAACTTTTATGCAAAAGTAAATATACATATATACACAGAGGCACATATACAAATACCTGGTTTAGAAATCCAACACATTTGAGCTAGTGTAAGTCTCGAGGCTACAGGTGCTGGGAACTGGACTGGAGGGGCCCAATTAATGCCCCACTCCCACCCTGCTCACCACAGTCCCATCATCAAACCCAAGAGCTCACACAATTGAGAATGGCAGGCATTGTGTTTCAGTCCCCTCTCCAGGCACAGCTCCAACATTCAGAACAATCCAGCCAGAAATGTTCAAAAATGTTATGGTGAGATAATATCGTCTGCTGAGACAAAAATAGTCTTTTATCACGTTACGCCGAGGTCATCGGGAGCGACCTCGCCGAGATGGCGTTTGAAGAGCCTCGCCCTGGGCAGCAGCAGCCAGGGTAACCAAAACCCCACGAGTTTCTAGGAATTTTAGGCTGGATTTTTATAAATAGCACAGTACAGCCTCGCTTCATATGTGCACCACTTAGAAAAGGTGAAGCTTGGATAAATAGTATACAGATAGTTATAGGCCAAATGGTCACTTCTAAAACTCTCCTTGAAAGCTGTATGGTCAAAACAAAACCAAACAAAAAAACCCAAAAACAAGTATTTTGAGAGAAAAAAAAAACCTGCAACTCTTGCTTGCCAGCGCTGGCAATACCAAAGCCTTCCCATAACATAACAATTAGAACATACTTTGCTGACAAAGCCTTACACCAAGGTTTCTGCATAGGTTCCTTCTTCCATACCTGCAGGGTCATGAGTCCCTTCACATGCCAGGAGAAGCAAAAATAAACCTTGCTGATGAGTAATTTACAGTCCTTCCCATACACACTGAGTTAACACAGTTCTGTGCTACCAAATACTTTTTGATATCTCTTATATGGGGCATACTAACAGAAAATTAACAGCAAGTCAGAGAGGAAGGTACTGCTTGTGACAGCCCATATACACTCAAATGTTCCCCTATCACCTTCCCAACAGAAATAAGAGGAATAAACTTTAAAAAACACAGGAGCAAGAAAAAAAAAAAAAAACACACATCATCAAAACTGTAGTTCATAATACAATCAAGAAGGCAAAAAGTCATAAGCAGTAATCAAGCCCAGCTTATAAACAAACCATGTGCAGAACCCTGCAGCTCGACATTATAACACATGGGGTACATTAATAAAAAACTAAATTGCACAAATTATGACAGAACTTAGTCTTTTGTTAAACACTGAAAAAAAAAACCAACAGAACTCCCACTCATCTCCAGGAGTAGCTTGATTTTTAAGTAGTATTTGTAACTCTTGGACCCACGAGGAAAGGAAAAATTAAAATTAAAGTCTTGTGGTGTTTAAATGAGTAAATCACAGTGTAGGTTTATTTGTTTCTAGGATATTTGTCCTAACTAATTTGGAATATTAAGTCAGATTCTAGATTTACTGTTAAACAACTATTACTGATACAAGTGGATGGCAGTCTACACACTTTGAGGTTGTCCACAGTTATGCAATTTCACGCTGGTTAATGTGGTTGAGTGGGCTTTTTCCTTTCCTTTTGGCTTTGAAGCCAGTGATGCTTTCATTACAAGGCTGACTCAGCAACATATTTCTGTTAATATTATCTATTCTTCAAATCTCTATTAATGAACATATTCATGACACACAAAATAAGCTGTTGATGTCACAGGCACAGAATCCACCCTATGGCAGTGACCACAAGAAAACAGAAGGAACATACAAGAGTCTTAAAGATACGATCACACAAATTGAATCTAAATATAAAAGGGGTTAGACTGTCAAAGTGAAAGCTACCCAGAAACCTGATAACAGCAGAATCAACAGCTGATTCAACACAGCTTTCAACAACCATTACACGATTTTTTTTAATGGTGGGAATAAGCACAATTTAAAAGTTAGCAAAACCAACAATCCAATTTACATTCTTGATCATTTAAAGTCAATTCCTTATTATCATTTATCCAAGTAGAGATTTGTTTCAAAATTAAAAATGAGAAGCATAATAATAAAACCCTGCAAAGATTCTAAGTTAAAATGTGCTTCATCCCCATCCCTAATCCACATCTCCTACACAAACAACAAACATGAACCAGAATCACTGACATTAAAGAATAAAAACCATGGGAAACTAATATTTGCCTGTGATGAGGAGTACAGGAATTTAATAAGGATAATGGAATCATTTCATGATTCTTCTGGCCAACAAATATAATTACTTCAGATTAAGAAAGCTGACTACAACTGCCTTACTAATTCAGAACTATAGCTGCACTAATACACTGTAAAAAGACTAAAAGCACTGACTAATGGGTTTGCAATGTCTGTAGCCTGAGTAAAGAATGTGGATCTTGGACTTGAAAATCCTGCCACCATTGACTGGAATGCACTGGGTCCACACCAGGAGAGGATTAGCTGCATTTGAGCAGGGCTGACACAACTCCAGCATTCCTGCAGATATACACACACTCACAGAGCTTCCCTGAGTTTTGGGTAGCGATCCCGAGGTACCAGGAAACTGAACAATTGAGAGTATGCTGGAAGACAGCCTTCCCAAGGGTCCTTGGATGTACCACAATTCCTGATTCTGTCAGACATATATATATATATATATATATATATATATATATATATATATACTCACACTCACACAAGTACAATAAAGACAGACACAAACCCCAAAGATGAGTCCTGCATATTTACAAACCCAAAAAAAGTTTGAAATTATAGCCCAGACCATATGTTCTAACATTTGTCTTTAAAGTCTGCTGTCCTAATTCTAGAGATCAACACATTTCCCGGCAGCAGATTCTTAGGCATTCCACAACATACACAAAAATATCTCCATTTTAGCAAAGGGCAACCTTCAAGAACTTCTTTGCTCATCTGGGTGCTGTGCTGCTGGGAAGCAGGATGATTGGGTTTTACATATGTACAAACCATTAATTTATTTCTCAGCCTGCTGATGGCTCAGCCTCTGCCCTTCTCCTCCAGCAGGGCTCCTGTGCCCCGAGGCCACGTCAGCAGGACACAGCACTGGCTGCCAGCTCCCATCCCAGCCTGGCCAGGGCAGTGGCTTCCCCAGGGACCAGGCTGCAGGGTCAGGAGAGGCTCTGGCCATCCCTCCAGAGATCACAAACCATCAGCAAGGGTCTCAAGAAATCCTTGGTTTCCACAGTTCACAGAATTTCCAAAATACTTCCAGCCTTAGCTGTATCGCTCTCCCTTTCTTCTCAGTGTGTACTACAAAACAGTCACAATTTAGGATTTGGAAAGATTAAGCCAAATTAAAATTTAATTACATGCCAAGATTCTTTTTCCTTTTGTCTTGTGTCAGGGGAGCTATAACAAATAACAGCTACCAACTGTAAAGAACCAGATATTCCATCCAGCAAAGCTACAAGTGCAGGTGCATCTGGTTCAAGATTTAATCACACACATGCAAAATAAATTTCCATAATTATTCTTAGCATTATCGGATTTAAAATGGAGAAGCTAAGATTATTCACACAGTAAACAAAGCATCCCATTGTTTACTCTTGGCTTCTTACATGGCTTCCTATACTTGATTGTGGTGTGCTAAAAGAATAAAACCATGAGATGAACGGGGAATGGTGGTGTGATCTCACTGACAAAAACATGGGAAAAACCTACTCCAGGTTAGCAGCTCTTTGCTCGTTTAAGATTTCAACACAAGCTTCACAAGGATATAAAAGCCTGAAAGCTGTTTATTGACATGAAAGGAATAAAGGATACACATCACCAGGACCACAGTTTTCTAAGGTGACCAAACACTAAAAGGGCAAAGAGCCTATTTCTGACATACAGAGAGGCACCGAAAACATCAGGAATAACACAGAGGATGAAAGGTTCCTCTGCAAATCCTGGTATTTTCTAGCTGGGCAACAATGTGAAAATAAACCAGCAGTGTCTGTTATGATGATATGATTAACAACTGGTGGTTTACAGCTATGGAGTGTACCACAGATAACATCCCAACAGGAAAGGCACAGCTGACCCCAGGCCTGGGAACATGCCTGAGCTGAGTTTGCTGAAACACTGAAGTGACCAAACCCAGGAGATGATGACGATGCCTCTAAAGGATGATACTGACTTTTATATATATATAAAAAAAGATATCTTGGTCAGTACAACAAAGGCTGGTTAGACACTGACATGGGATTCTTCCCAGTTATTCTCAACCACAGCTTGCTCTGGAGGATGCTTATGCAGATATTTCCTCATTTATCCATTAACAGAAAGAACTTTAATAAATCAAAAACTTATTTGTGCTACAGGAGACAGGGTATTGCAGGCCTGGCTTTTCCATCAAACACTAAATCTAGCCACCAAGTACCAGAAGTCAAAGTAAGGTGATGTAAATGAGGAGTAAGAGCTATGTTTTAGAACTTAATAGGGTGAAAAGGGCCCTTGCTGGTAAACAGAAAGAAACCGAGCCAAAACTTAATAAGCAAAGCGTAAACAAAAGCTATTTAACACCAAGAGCTATGCTGTAAAACACTACCACACAGACTGTTCTGCTCCAAGCCCTAATGACCAAAACAGTCTGAACTGAACCTGCATTTCCTACAGGGTTTTCCATGCTGTGTAACCAGCCTGCCCACCAGCACGTAGGTGGAAAGAGCTGGAACACTTTGCAGAAACAAGGAGAAACAGAATCAGAGCTCACCCTGAATTTCACCCCTCCCTTCCCTGACACAGCCGAGCACACCCATCCTGTCCTGCTGCCATGCACCCTCCAGATGTGCCCCTAGAGCCTTCCCCAGCAGTGTGCTGACCACATGGAGTTCCCACCCAGCAGGTACAGGTGAGAAAGGACAATGTTTCTTCTTCCTGCTTTGACAAATCTAATGCTCTGATCAATGCCAGGCTTTGCAGCATATCTTGAATACAGCCACAAACTTTTTTCCTTAAATGTAATCGAGGGCCAAATTCTGTTAATTCCGGTGATGCTCTGGACAGAAGCAGCTGCTGAACCAAAGGGACTCCAGCCTTTGGATCTCACCAGCACACAGGCAGTGCCCACCCTGGAGGGCCCAAAGAACCTTCCACAAGTTGCTCTTTATTAAAGTGTATCTCCAGCCTTCTGCAAGCCTCTCCAAAGCAACATGATTTCAGCTGCTGCTGTTCTTTCATCTCAGAGTGAAACCACCCCAGGTCCACTGATGAACAGCCCAACATGTGCACTCTGCACCTCCTGAAGCACCAGGGGAACTGGCAGCACTGGAAACACAGGCAGCTACCTGAGCCTGGATCTTTCTGTTCTGTCTCCTTAGGCTTCTTTCCTCCCCAGCCTCTGATGCAACATCCAAAAGAAAGGGGATCAGCAGGTCAAGGGAGGTGATCCTCCTCCTCCACTCTGCTCTCCTGAGACCTTACCTAGAGTATTGCATCCAACTCTGTGGATCCAACATGAAAAGGTGGAACTGTTGGATAGAGTCCAGAGGAGGGTCAGGAAGATCATATGGCTGCTATGGAGACAGACTGGAGCTCTTCAGCCTGGAGAAGGCCCTGAGGAGACCCCAGAACCCCTTGCAGTGCCTAAAGAGGCTCAAAAAGAGCTGGAGAGGGACTTTGGACAAGGTTATGGAGTGACAAGGCTCTAATCAAAAAGAAGGCAAGTTTACATTAGATAAGAGGAAGAAATTCTTTGCTGTGAAGATGTTAATACACTAAAACAGGTTGTTCAGAGGAGCTGTGTCTGCTCCATCCCTGGAAGTGTCCAAGGCCAGGTTGGGCAGGGCTTGGAGGAACCTGGGATAGTGGAAGGTGTCCCCACTCGTGGCAGGGTGGGTGGAATGAGATGATCTTTAAAGGCCCCTTCCAACCCAAACCATTCTGGGATTCTGTGATCCATCTGTTCCCTGTATGTGCCCATCACCACTCTCATCCTGGTGCCTTTGTCCCCACCCAGTAACCCTCCACAGGCACCACTCATTTGCTCACACTATGTCCCATCTATTTCCAACTCTTTCCTCCCCTGCAAGAAACTGACTCACTTCCTCATTTTTAACCTCATACCATAGAGAAAAAAAATACACACTTTGTTTAGTTTGCTTGGACTGTACTAACAGCCTTATTTCACTGACACACACACACTCTTCCTATACAAATATACAGCTGTTAAGCCTTTAATATTATCCATGCCTTTGCACTACCACACCAAACCACACCCACTGACCAAATTAAGGGAATAATAATTCCAGGAAATCTTTCATTTGAGAAACCACTGCTAAATTTTTTGCATACTTCTGGTCTTTTTCTTCAGTTACTCACTCTTAGAGCCACAGAAAAAGCTGCACTGAAATTTAGTTCTTGCATTCTTTGTTTTACAAGATAAGAAGCAAAGACTTCAAGTTCAATGGCAAAACATTTGAAAACATCACTTGAAACAAATATCAGTATTAGTAAACTGTCTATGTTTTCATCCTGTTTTCATTTCAAAATGCAACCACACAAAAGCAATTTAGGTCCTTGTCTGCCACACAGATATTTATGCTCCAACATAACTACAACCCCTCTATGCCACTGCATCTTGTCCTTGAATAAATCACAAAACCAGTTTGATGCAGAGCCTTGCTCACTCTATGCAAGGGTGAATTCCCCTTCATATAGGCCAGAATTAAAGTAACATTTTTTATCCTTTAGCATATTTGTTTTCTTTTCAAGCAAATTTTGTTCTTCACTATTCCAAACCTTGTGCTGTCATACAAGACAAAGACTAGAGGCGACTTTCAAGAGAGTATTTTCAGCAGCATAGGTTAGGCAGAAATTACCAGGAATTCCAATTTTTATTCCATCAGCTGCTTTTCTGCTACCTGCTCTTCTACCTTGTTACAGACTTTTTGCAGCTTTACATGCATACAGAAAATTCATTTTGGTTTGTGGCAGAAAATGAGATCCAGCTTGAGGACCATTTACATGGACAGCAATAAAAAGAACATTTAGGAATAATTGGGCAATTCTGTGTGATCAATGGATAGAAGCTTTTTGCAGCCTGCATACTCTGTACATACGGATTTTCAACATGTGGGTGACAAGTAAGGTCAAGTGGCACCAGAACAATCATTCTGTCCATGTTATTCCTACCACAGCAGGTGTGACAGCTTGGCATTACTGCCCTCCAGGAGGGAAAAGTTCTGAACAGATTCTCAAGTACAGCTTCACTGACCCAAACTATGCACAAAAAAAAGTGTGAATGACAAAACTCTCAAGCAGCAACAGAAGTTTCTACTAAAGATCTTAACATATTGGCTAAAAAAACCTCATCTTTAATCAGCCACTAGGGAATGTGAGTTTCACATGAGATCTATTTATTCTGAAATTTAGAAAGAAGATTTTTTTTTTTTTTTTAATTCAGGGGTCTGTTTAAATTCCATTCTGTAGTTACCAGATCCAGGCTCTCA
Organism: Sylvia atricapilla; assembly: GCF_009819655.1. Taxonomy (NCBI): domain Eukaryota; kingdom Metazoa; phylum Chordata; class Aves; order Passeriformes; family Sylviidae; genus Sylvia; species Sylvia atricapilla. Next base: position 4,646,216 of record NC_089149.1, on the reverse strand, counting down.
CCCTGCTCCATATTTCATTTATTGTGGTTACCACAAAGCACCAGCTAGAAGCAATCTTTCATACAAAGGAAATACAAGGTCCATAGTTAATAGCTGAGTAAAGAAATGGCTGAGGATATGCCTTGCCCTTGTCCTTTTCTTGCAGAGCTAGCAACAGTCAAGTCCTGAGTTTTTTAAAAATAAAATAGGAATATGTGAAAAGAAAATCAAGCATTTAAAGTATTGACACATTTATAATTTATGAAGTATTTCATATCTGTCAACTTGAAATAAAAAGCAGCTTCTAAAATACTGATGACAGAGCACAACACACATGTTCCACCCTCCAAAGACACCGAATGAAGATCCTAAATCAGTCAGAGGGGCAGCTTTGCAGTCAGAGCCCCACGCTCATTCTGGGTGTTTGGCAGCACGGGGTGAGCAGGGAAACCCCAAAGGAAGCACACCAATAATTTGTCATTAACACCCACACGGATTAAAAGGAACAAAGACTGGCCATATAATCACACAGGAATAAAGGATGTGCTTTTATGTTTCCACTTCATACCACAGGCCAGGTGGCCAGCCCCAACATTCTGCAAGCCCTGGGGTGTTTGACAGCCCAGCTGGGCAGCACCGTGCGCCTCCCATCCACACAGGCAGCCTCAGGTCACAGGCTTCTACTTCATTCAGCTTCCAGCAACTAGTAAAAAATTAATCTCAATTAATCCCCAACATCCCTTTCCTTTATTCCTTTATTTGGCTGTTGTTAAAAAGGCTACAAAAGTCACAGAACCACAGCATCTCCTCTATAATATGGGATAGAGGAGGCAAATCCTGAGGAAGTCAGAAAACAACAACACAATTCCTGCTGAGAGCACCTGGAATTGTTCAGATGCTTCCCTAAGCAACTCACCACGTGGACTGTGCACTCAAGGGCTGGATTTCTCCAGAAGACCAGAATTATTGTGGGGTTTTTCTCTTTATTTTCTCCTCAAGGAAACCACAGACTCTCCTCCATGCCCACTGACCAGCTGAACTTCTCCCAGCCACCATGATTTCCAAGAGCTGCCTAATCCAGGCCCACACCATGATCTACAGAGCTTATAAATCATTGTCTTAAACACGTTATCTTCAACTATATGCAAAAAAACCCACAAACAAAAAAAAAACAGGAATGAAGAGAGGACTTGCTGCAACACTTTGCATCCTCAGTTACAAATACATATTTATTCCTGGTTTTTTTATTATTTTGGGCTTATTATTTTTAATAAAGTTTTCAATTATTATCTTAGTGCTGCAACTCCAAGGAACTGGAAAACGCTTTTGTATTTGAGATTTCTCCACCACTCCAAAACATCAGAAACGTTCAAATGTGCAGCTCTTCTTTCTGGCTTAAAACTTAAAAATTAGCCACTCATTTAGTGGCCAATTATACTTCAGGGTGTTTAAAACAGAGGATATTCCACAGAGGTTTTACTGAAGCAAGTGCCTTTCTTCCAACCTTGATAAGACAAATGAAGATTCACTAAGTCATCTTCTTCTCTGTTGTTTTTGCCTCAGTTCTCTAAAGCACATCATCACCAGAAACACCACAGCTGTGGAGCCAAACAGGGCTCTGGACACAAAGTGGGCTCACAGGGCTTCCAGAACTAGCTCAAGGAGCACAACCTGAAGATTTCATACTGCTCAAAAAGTCATAGGAAAAAAGTTAAATAAAATAAATCATTTATTATTCTACCTAAGCAAAGTTAGTTGTCCCTGCAGAACGGTCACATGCCAAAGGAAAGAGCTTTCGTATATCCTGAAGAATTTAGTGTTGCCAAGCCTGACATCTCAAGTTTTTATTAACAGTGTTCACTCCCTGAACTCAAGAGAATCACCCAATTTGTAATAAAGCAGTCCTTCCCACTCTGAATATCCAGCAGCACATCTTATGTCATAACCCTGAGTACGTGGCAGTAAGGAAAAAGCAAGGATCATCTGTTCCACGGGGAGCTACCAGCCGAGAGGCACTGCCCAGAAAGAGACTTTCATGCTGCCTTAACACAGTGCTAAAATTACTCCTTACCCTGCTAATCATAGTGCAATGTGGGAGCACTGGAAAATGCATCATTATTGTCTGTGCTGCCCTATGTATAGGGAATACATTCACCTTTAAACATACCAAACACTCTGTAACCTTTAAACACACCAAAAACTCTATCGCAGGAGGAAGAAAAAGAAAAAGACACATAGGTGAAGCAAGGGGGTATGTAATTTCCAAAAACACTGCACACAAAATAAGCCTCTCTTCTGTAATTACCTCAGAACACAAAACCAGAACTGTCACGAATCCAAACCTTAGTATATTTGCAGGCTGATTACAACAGATCTTCTGCAATAGATCACTATTTACATTAAGTTCCACAACTGCATGGTAAGAGCAGCTTTACCAAAAGAAAAAAAAAAAAACCACAACAGCAACACAGTCAGGTGTTTCCCTGTGTTTGAAGCATGTACTAATTCAGCAATAAAAATATTTTACAATAAAGTAGGATCAGAAGCTTTAGCTTGAAAAGAATATCAAGAATTTTCAGGCCAAACTGAAAGGGTGTATACAAATAAACATAAGCCTTGGCAGTCAATACTGCAGCTATACCAAATAAAAGGAGACAATCTTATGCTAGAAATTCTAAATCAATTTTATGAAAGACTGCTGATGAGTACCAAACAAGTCCCATTGGCACAAACACGTTAAATTACTGGGAATACAGAACCGAGAGGTTTCAAGTTGCATTCATTTAAATACACTGTCTGAACACCACTTTGAGCATGAACAAAATTATAAGTAAATGGGGTCATAATTATATTTGTAATGGAAATCTTTCATGTACTAAGCCAGAATAAAGCATTCTTTTCAAATAAAAGGAGTAGCCAGCTTTATTCCTCTGTTAATTGCCACATGGACCAATTTCTTACCACACAGCATGTTGGCTATAAATCTCAACAAGCAGCTTTAAATTGCTGTTATTATTGCTCATCAAGACCAAATAACCCTGGATGGTGTTCAGGGAAGCTTCTGTAACGTCTATCTCAAACAACTATTAATTCATCATTTCCATGGGGATAGAACTTCAAGCAAGAACCACCCACTCCTCCACTGTTTAAATGGAGGGGGTGTCAAAGAAAAGATGCAAAGAGGCTGCAAGATGGGACTGATAAATAACAGAAGAGAAAAATCCTCCTGGACTTCCAAGAAATGCATGACTCATTCTGAGATACTGAACTCCTAGAATACAGAGAGCAGCCACGTCTGCAAGTTCTCACTCCCCGGTGCTTCAGTGCATTTTCAGAGCTGCAAATCAAGTTTTTTGGAGAGATGACAGAACAGGTATCCCATAAAGCAAAGCAATGCTCACCCATGTGTTTGTGTATCCTCTTACCTTGGATGCACTGGAGGGTTCCATCCTCAGCCCTTATTGTAAAGGTTTCACCTGGATTAACTTGAACCAAAAAGACCTGCAGAGAGAAAAATAAACATTTGTTTCATTGCAATCTCCGAAAAAATTTAAATTTTCCCGAAACAGCAGCTGTCTGAAAGAGGTGGGGAGGAAGGGAGGGAACAGACTGGCATATTACACCTGTGGCTCCCAGACTCCAGGAGCAGGCAGAGAGCTGAAACACAACTCATATACATTTTAAGAACCGAAATAAAGGTATAACTGAATTGCATACAGGTGAGAATTACGGATTTGAGCTTCACACCAAAATCTTGAGGGTGTGTTTAACTTGGCCAAATGCTGGTAGCTAAGGACATAAATCTTCAGACCACTGGCACACAAGAACAGAGAGTACATAAACTGCAACATGCAGCAGCAACCCATAATGGGATTTCAAGTTCACAGGACAAAAAGGTTTCGTGGGGACTTGATCCATTTTGTGGGGAGTTTTCAAAAATTTCTATTTCAGTCTTGCACATAACAGATCTCAGTTAAGCAAAACGTGTAGGCACACACAGAATTCAACAGCTGCACACAGAACCAGTAATAAACTATTATTAACGAATACAATATTTTTTAAAATAATAAAATTATCACCCCAGTCTCCCATTGCTGAATCCTGCAGATGATGGGATCACAGAAGCACCAGGAAGCGCCAAAATATGTCCCAGTTCATGATATGTTGGATCATCTTTATTAATTTTCAGGTGTCTGAAACAATGGGTTTAAAACCTATGATTTAGAATCCTTTCTTAAATTCACTGGGAACTGGAGACCTTTTATCCCATCTTGCTGCTCATGAAACTTTCACTAAAATACTTTAAATACACGTCTGCTAACTGCTTTGTCAGAAGTTCAATCAAGATATAAATTAAATTTTCAATTTGTACTAAGATTAATCTGCATCTTTTTTGTGAAAATTCTCTTTAGATTTAGGTCTGGTCTTTATATTCTGGAACATCTGCATACAGAATTTAATCATTCAATCTGGAAAGAGAGAATTTGAATTCATGTTGTGTTTCTGAATTCTTTAAGCCAAATGCATAGGATAATTATTACCTAGATGACCTTTTTGAATTACAGTAATCCTACAGAAACCCATTATTCCACCAACATTTTTAAAGCACAAGCTGGAAATCAGAAAATGACATATGAAAGCCATTATGTTGTCTGCAACAATCATTTCTCAGGGAGCACTGATCAGGGTGGACCTGATCCAGCATACAGAGCACAATAAATGGTTCAGAAAAGATAAAAGGCACAAAGCCATTCCATCCCTAATCTCTGAACAATCAACATTTAAGTGACAGCATTTAAAGTGCTCTTTTGCTATGAATAGGCGTGAATTATCCACCACGGGACATGGGCAGCAGGTCAAAAGAAGCGCAGAGCAATGCGGTGTCATCCAGCTTCATAAAAAAATCCAAAACAACCAACAAACAAGAAACCAGAACATACAGAAGCCAAGAATCACAGAAATGTTTCATCAGCTCATTTGCATTACGTGTCTAAACCAACAGCCCTAAAGCTGGTTATTTACTAAGAAACTTAATTCACTTAAATCAGAAGCCCTTGCACACTTTTACAACTTGGAAAGAACTTGGTCCAGCACCTCAAAATACAGACCCTAACTAAGACTGATGACCCCAGAGTTATCAGAAGATTTACAAATTCCTGTCCTAGGAGTCTATCACCAGCACAAGTATCCACATTAGCACATCTGCAGTTGCCCCTTAAAAATAATTCCTTGGGGGTCTGCATTAAAAAAAGGGGGTATCCCCAATCACAGCTATTGCTTGTGATGATCAAAATGAAGCAGCAGCATCCTTGCCTAACCACACGGGGTTTAAAGACAAACTGTGCCAGTAACAAATTTGTTTCCTGTAGAGCACAGGCACACAGCTTTGTCCCCCCATCACGAGCCTGTGGGCACCTACGTATCTACAGTAGCTTCTATTAAAATGTTACAGACATGGAAATAACTCCTTATTGACAGATGCTCAAATCAGCCACCTTTAGAGCAGACAAAAACATTTACAGGCTGTTGCTGGGGGAAGGCAGCAGTATCAAGAGCAAACAAGAATAGCCAAGGTGTGACTGATGTGGGTCAACAGTGGAGCAAGGGCTGGGCACAAAGGGAGGACATGCAACCAAAGTGGCCTCAGACCCAGGAGCAGCAACCAGACTCCTCAGGTAGGATCCATCCAGAGGCTGCCACCCAGCCCCAGCCCCTCCCTTCCCAAAGCTGGAGTACTGGGGTGTTCCCCACAATCCATGCCACCACCCAGTCCCATCTGTAGTCCCCCCATGCTGCACACAACTGCACAGCACCCACCAAAGAGATGCAGAGCTGAGGCCAAACCATTAAAGCCAGCACATGCTGAGTGCTTTATATGGGGCACCTTCCAGCCAACACCCCAGACTTTCCAAGGTGCCTGGGACAAAATGTCAAGGCACACTGCAACTCCTTTTGTTTACACACACTAAGTATCTAAAGCTAATTCCATAATTTAGTTTTCCCCACATCCTCATAAACAACAAAACCATATTCTGCAGCCTGGAATGCAGCTTCCCTCGTTCCTTTCACACAAGGGATCTTCACGAGAACGCCTCATTTCTAAAGCTTTTAATTAAAAAATCAGAGGAAAGCAATAAAAAAGTGTAAAGATAACGTCTCTATTTTAATGAAAACAAATCCAGACAATCTTTAATTGTGCTATGCCTCTTCCAATATTCATCATAACAAGTACACACAGTTATGAGGTGGCAAGAGGGGAGAAGCACTGGAAGGGAAGAGGGAAGAAGAGGGAAGAAGAACTTGGAGCCCTCACTGCTGGTTGGCAGCATCTTGAGGGTGCGGTCTCACGTCCGAGGTCACCCCAGACCACTGTCAGTCCTTGGCCTCCTCCCATCCAAAAAAGCTGGAGCATGTGACAGCTGGGAGCAGGGCGTCAGCAGCACAATCCCAAAGGATTTTTCTTTCCCCTGAAAAGTACTTGGATGTTTAATGTAGCAGTTTAATCCACCTGGTGCTGAAGCCCAGCCGTACCTGCTGCATCCTCAGAGAAAGCTTGTTAGCTCCATAATGCTCTTTTTGCATTTACTTTGCATTTAAGAATGTCATTCTGTTTTATTGAAAGTCATGTTTGTTGAGTGATGAATGTGACTAAGTTGCATAGCTACTATAAATATTTATAACCCCACAGAGTATATCCAGAATAAGTTTTCATGACAAGCCAAGCACGTGTCACTCCGTGCCTCCCTTGCTCCCACTGTCCAACTCTCATGGCCAGGGGAAGAGACTAAAGAAGTGCCCACAAAGTTAATGCAGGCATAAAGCTCAGGTTCAGAAATAAATAAACTGACTCTGGGACGTTTTGGATTGGATATTAGGAAAAATTTCTTTACTGTGAGGCCCTGGCAGAGGTGGCCCAGAGAAGCTGTGGATGCTGCTGGATCCCTGGAAGTGTCCAAGGCCAGGTTGGAGAGGCCTTGGAGCAGCCTGGTCCGGTGGAAGGGGGTGGAAAGAGATTGGCTTTAATGTCCCTTCCAATCCAAACCACTCAATGATATAAAATTATATATACTGTGGGGAAACACTCATACAAAGGCAGAAATGCCACCTGCTAAGGACCAAGAGCATATACTATTACCTCTTCTATACACTACTGGTTTACTTATGCAAGAGTTTTAGTCCACAGAAGAAAATTCACACTGAAGGCAGGCCATCATCCCCCACCTGTGGCCTCTCAGAGCAGGGAGTAGGATGATTCACCTGAATCTATGTGATGCAATCCAGCCCCAGAGCTTGCCTAAAGTATTTTCCTCTTATGAGAACATTTTCTTCACTAAGGTCAAAGAGCCACTTGCAGGGATAGGGCCTATTAAAACCCCACATTAAACATTTCCCAGTGTGGTGAATTTTCCCTTCCATGAGATATATCATGCCTCATACAGCTGGGGAGCACAACATCATAGGCAACATCTGGGATCCAGCCACAGGCTCCTCACAAATGCTTTAAACCATTAACATTTACTGCATTTACAATTTCTATGGTGTGTAACTTATGAAATTCATTCCATCTTTTGGGAAAAGAAAATAAACAACAAAACAATCGCTTGTATCCATTTTGTTATCTACTTTAAAAGACTGTACCCCAGATCCCAATGAATTTCCAGGTGTATCCCATAGGAAGGACCAGGGAACTCGCTCCATTCTGTGTGCAATACTCTTCTCAGGAACACATCCCTCAGTCACACAGAGCAGGCAGGCTAAACACTTTCAGCAGCTCTTCAGTAAGAAAAATCAGGGAACGTGCTACATCTTAAACAATAAAGCTGACTTTTTAAAACAAATACTTCAAAAATAATGTCTGGGCTTAACTTTTTTTTTCCACTGGACAAAAAATGGAGGTATTAATAGAGGCATGAAGCAATTCAGTCAGTTTACCACGAGTGCTCCTTACAGCAAACCCCACAAGTGGCAGATCCTGAATCTCTTAATTTATCAAACCTTAAAACGCACGTGCCAAAGAAGCAGTAAAAATAAAATAAATTAATAAATCAAGAAACCATGGAGAAGTCATTACTAAATTTTGGCAGAAAGTTCATTCACTCAGCTCAGATGCTGTGGCACAATATAAAACCCAGCTAAAATGCTTTCAGTTGTTTGCAAGGTGCACAGACTTGTTATACTAAAGGGAAGTACCAAATCTTGTTCCTCATTCAGCTGTACTCTTGTCTCCCTCATTTAAAGCCTGTGACCCTCAAAGACAAGAACAAGCACACACAGCACTATGTGCAGTGCCTAAGCTCAAGCCAAGTGCTGAAACCACAGGGTTGGTAAACAAAGCTTTGCAAAGAGCAGACAAGCAGAAAACCTGCTGCACCTCTGCAGGTGCAATGAGTGAACCAAGCTGAAATAAAACTTCCCCAACTAATTAGCCCAACATTCTGTACTGATGTGCTGTAGCACAGCTAGCTCCCCCTCCACTTTATACTCCAAGCTTTTTAGAGCTTGCAGTGGAGTACCTACAGGAAAACACTGAAATTCTTGGACCAAAAGGTTAATTATTGCTCCCTGAATCCCCTAAGGAGTTACAAGTGGATTAGAAGCAGAAACAGCTCTGGAAGCAACATGAAAGCATTAAACACAGTCAGCAGTAGTGGAAATAAAGTGTGGGAAACTAAAAAAGCAAGTCAGTGCTAGAAATGCCATTTTGGGTAGTCCAGAGGAGAGGGATTACTGTCAAGCAGGCAGAGACATTCCTTGCCCTGCCTTGTGCAGCTCTGCAGCCCTTACTCCCAGGAACATAAAGCAAATGAATGTTCCCATGCAATTGCCTTACACTGCAGGCCTGTCCACTGGCAAATCTGCCTTTTGCATCACTCTCCAGCTAGCAAGGCCAAGGTGCTTCACCAGCTCCAGTCTGCTTTATTTTATGTGTGTAAGAACAGGTCCTTTGAGGAAAGGCTTTTCCCTGGAGCTCAGCATTTCCAGGCACAGCTCCTAATGCAGCTCTCTGGTGCTGGCACAGTTAAGGCTTCACAAATCCAGTAACACATGAGGGTGAGCAACAGCCAGTGTGCCCAGAGCAGCCCATCAGAACCTCCATTCTGTCAGCCCCAAAGCACGAGGCACTGACCTGCCTGCTGGCCACACTGCAGCCTGGAAAACTCCACATGCCTCATCTTCCACCACCTCTGCTATGATGATTTCTCACCAGCAGCTTCTAATGCAGACTGCAATTACACCCTGTGAATGTGTCTCCTCCTAAAGCTAGAACCTATTTATGGAGTCATATAAACCACCTTTCTTAAGGAAGTCATTCCTATGTGAATCTATCCTGAAGGCTCTTCCCACCTTACAACTAACTAAAATACATCTCTTTCAACAAACACTTAACATTTGTTTCCACATGACAACAAACCATTTTACAAACAATTAGCATAGTTCATTTGCAAAGATCAAATAAAGCATTTATTCCAATTTCATTCCATTTTTACAACTGTACTTTTAAAAACCAAAGACATCAGCTAAAGCTTCAGGAACAGGATGAAAACGATAAAGCACAGAAGTAATTAGGCTTTGCAACTGATGAGGGCACGTCCAGACTAGAGGCCAAAAAAGTCCATGGATACTGTTATTTGAGCTACAGGTACTTCAAGAGATAAGGGGATGAGCTCTGAAAACATCATCCAGCAAACACACAGAAGGGGGACCTGGCCCAGAACTGTTCTACTTAGTTTTGCTTACATAACAGCAAAAGCAAGAAGCAATGTGCTTCCAGGGCACCTGCAGATCTTTTTATGCAAAACATTAGCTGAGAAGCTACTTTAAAGGCAACAGAGGCATCTGCCAAGCCAGGCTGCTGAATCATCAAAGATGGGGAAATTGAAATATTGGGCTCGAGCACCATCTCAAAGGATAGCAATTCAGAACAATTCACTTATTCTTTCTGTAATACAGAAGGACCCACTGACAGGACAGTCTGACCTGAGAAGTGGTTTCCAGCAAGCAAGAAAGTGTGTACTTAAAGAACAACTATCCTTTCCAGTATGAATAAGACTGTGTACTAATATTGGACTTGGTAAATACAGCCACTAAAAGCATGCTTTTCTATTTTTTCAGGTCAAAGCATACTTTGCAAAAATGCCTTAACAAAAAAAAACCTAATCGCAACAATGAAAATCTACATCATAATGAGATTTCAGATAACCAAAAAGACTTAGAAGCTCACCAAGAAAGCAGAAATTATTCTTCCTCTTGAGGTTGGTCTAGCTCAAAACACAGCTTGGAAGGAGGAACAAATGATCCGGGGAACAAGAAGTAACAGAATGACCTTTTATATTGATTCAAGGAGGACAGCTTGCTTCTACCCTTATTACAGTACTTTGCTGAAATTTCTCATGTGAGGAGAAAACCAAATTGAGCAACACAAAAATATTGCCAGGGTAGATGTTCTCCAAAGAAACACCTTGACCCCAGATGACATTTCTGGAAACCTACAACCCACCAGGCTTGAACTTCCAGGGTGTATTGTGACATGAAGGCATTGCTGTGGTCTTATGATCATTCCACCAACTGCTGATTAAGCTTATTAGAGACTATCTCCCAGAAAAAAAAAAAATAAAAGCAACTTTAATCTTGCCTTTGTTTGAAAACCCACTCAAAATTCAGTGCTTTTTATAATGAAGCACAGAGTAGTAAACAGGCCTACTGGGAAAGGTATAGTGAGGTAAGCAAAGAATAGCAGACATCACTGCTATTCTCCATTTCTTTTCTTACTTCCATTTTTTTCTCATCTCAGCATTTTTACAATCTTAAAATCTCACCACAAATGCTACTAAAATGTCTGGACAAGAGTGAGCACAAGTAAATTATAAGAATTTCTGCAAAAATATGCAGCATTTATACCCACTGCTTCGATTCCACTGTTTTTACTTCAATGAACACACGTGCAAACAAACACATTTAATTTAAGGGTACACTTTAATCACTGTTTTTAATGTCTTTTCAGCGTAAAGGCAGGCATAATCCCAGGAAATACTCTGCACTCTTTAGTGCTATGGAAAACCATTTCCCCCATCTTGAAAACATCTTGTTGACCCAGAAAGAGTTTATTTAAGGCAGCCCATTTCTGACCTGCTGAGATCCATCGCCGTTCACGATGTGAGGCATCATGGCCACCTCCCCGTTCAGCAACGGCGGCAGCTCCAGCGGGATTTGGTCGGTCATCATCATTGTGACGTACATTCATGGAGAATTTTCCTCAACAGACTTCCTGCAAGAGAAAAACAGCGGTTAAAGGACCCTGCAAAAACCCTGCTGTACTTCAGAAGGTCGTTCTGCCACTCAGGAGCCTAAGTAGGAGCCCTGCTTTTGTAACAGGAGGCGTGCGGGAGCTCAAGGCTCTGGATAAAATTTTAACTGTTAGATCAACAGCGTGGAAAGTCAAGTTTCCATGCAAGAATTCCAAAAAGCAGCTAGCCCCAGATTTCCAGTCTTTCCCACAATTATAAACCTCAGCCCTCACTGCTGAATTATGCAGGTTCTGAGACATGCAGAGTTTTGCTCTTAAATCCCCATCCTGCTTGCTGCCACAGCTCTTGGAACTACGTCACCCGCACGGTTAAGATGCTACAGCAATTTCACTCAATAGCCACACTTCAAAGCCAAACACCTTTATTTTCTTTCTAGGGCCCCGTAAACAGTGTGAACTGCCACTACAAAACTAAGACCAGACATCTGACTTCCACTTAATCACGACCCAGAAGGATTAAGGCTTCTGCTGGAGCAGGAGGGACAGCACATCCTCAGTGTTCTGAACACCCCGTCCTAGGAAGGGCAACAGAAAATGATGACATCATGTAAGGATTTGTGAAAACTCACACATCACTTCCAGCACACCCTGCCCCTTTCACAGCTAACTGATGTGATACGTGAGTATCAGTAAAACCATGAGAAGCTGCCTTGTAAAAACAAGCCTTCATTCAGTGTTAAGGGTATCATCATGCTGGTTTATGGGGCAGTAACACAGCTCTAGTGAATAAAACAGATGATCTCATCACATATCTTATCTAGACGTCTCCACAACAACTCCTAAGCAAAGCAACCTCACATGTCCAGTGGTCAGCAGCCTCCTTAGTACCCCTCATGGCAGAGAATCCCAAAGTCATCCTGAATAATTTCATACACATTCCAAATTCAAGTTAGAAAAAAAATATGCTGTGACTTAGGTGGCAGCATAGGTGATCAGCAAGCACAAGATGATCAGAGCACACAAGAGTACAGAAAGGGGAGTTTTTGGCAAAGAGCATGGGACACAACTAGAGAGCCATTAACCAGGAGTTTAATTCAGCTGCTCCAAAGAGGATGAAGGACTGAGCCAGCATCTCCAGGTCAGAGCATCCCCTTCTATGGATGCTGCAAATCTTATAACCCCTCAGCCCCAAATGCTGCTGGACTTCAATTTTTTTTTAGTTCAACAACTAAATTATGCAGTGTATTAGTTGAAATACACTGTCTTCATTTTCATCAATCTCTTCCAGAGCTCATGGCAATCCCATCACCAGCACTGCCTCTTGATCAGAAACATCAGCCTGACCAAGAGCTGCTCCTCCAGCTCCTGAGGAGGAGGACTTGTGTGATTTAGAAGCAATGGCAGTGCCCACACAGACTGAATCACATTCATCTTTTCACTATCATCAAATGAGCCCCTTCACATCTAAGCAGAACCAGTAAACTGAAAGTACATTTGTTTTTGAGGAGATATGCAAACCTGGCAATGTGAACTCCAGCCACACAGCTCAAGACCAGCATTTTAATTTAATTCAGTATGAAAGCTAGCACAACTCTCACAGCTCTTTCCACTGTTCTCATCTGTGAGAAAACTGACTTTTCTAATCAAACCACTTTTCTAATCATCACTTCACCAAGACATATACAGAGGCAATGTATTTTCATCCACCTTTAAATTAAATCCCTCATTTTATCCGAGACTCAATTATAGGACAGAAGTTCTCCAGAAGCCTGAGATACAGTTGTTCTTAGGGTCCTACATCCTAAAGCTTTTGCTTCTCACTACTTCACAGTTTCAGGTTTTAATTTCAAGAAAGATCCAAGCCCAACAACAATATTCACAGCTGTTGGGATCTGGGGAGTGGAGGAGGAGGAGTGGGGCAGTGAGACTTCACTTTTTGGGGGTTCTGTTTGTTTAACAAGGAAGAGGAGATGATGTGAGGTTTTGAACCATTTCTTAACTGCTTGGGATTAAGAAAAGGACTGAAAGAGCCCAACAATGAACACCAGAGAGCACATGAATGAACAGCTTTCAATGGAAACACACTGATTGAGTCAATAGCCAGTTGTGCCTCCCAACTACTCTGGCTATACACACAGTTATTTATGCATCTATAGTTGGTGTGTATGCAAATGTATATATTCACATTTAAAGCTTATTTGTAAAGAACAAAACATTCATAGAAACTATTTAAAACTCATATGAAACAAAACCTCAATCTCTAACAAATGACATGTTCATTTAGTCTGAATCCAAAAGTCGAGCTTTAACAGTTTAAGCATCACTCTAGTACTATTTTCTGGAGGAAAAAAACCTCATACTGTAGCTTGAAGTGACATATTTTCCTAGTAATATTTCCATTCCAGGCACAACAACGGATATGTTGACATTTATTTGCTACGTGTCATTATTTTAAGTGTTGCAGCTACATTCCTTTTGCTTTATTAATGGTTTGTCACTACAGCCGTGTCTAGCCTCACTTGAAAGGAGAAAGACAAAAAAATAAGAAAACATAAATAAAAAGGGCTTCCTCTATTTTTGTCAGGTCTGGTACGACCCCACCAGAGATGATACCAGCAGCAGTACTGGCTACAGGGCACAGCCATTGGCAGGAATTTTTGGCAGGAATTTTTGGCAGCATTTCACAAAGATGTACTCCAGGCAGAGTTAAAACACCTACCATGAGACTGGCAGACTTCACTGCAAAGCCAAATCCTTTGGAAACAGGCCTCACACAATATTTTGTTCACCCATCCTACTTAAAACAGATTTATTAGCCATGCTTTCACACTCCTCCCAAAGCCTAGTGTTCCTCCTCCTGCAGGGGATGCAAAGCTGATTAATACAAAGACAGTGAGGGCTGAACACAAACAGCTTCTTTTTCCTGCAAATTGGGAACATCGATGGAAGAGAACACCAGACTGACTCAAAGAGCCAGGTCACATTCCAGGATATGAGAACTCTTCCTTAGCTGAAATATAAACTGCCAAAGACTAACCCACAGCCTTTTTTTCAGGTACTAACTCAACTTTGGGGTTTTGTCTAGAAAGCTGACTATATTTAAATTTTAAAAAGATATTTCCTGTGCGTCTACATTCCCTAGGTTTGGCTGGGACAGGTCACAACAATGCCAACATGCAGTGAGAGGCTGCATCTCCCTGTCTAGTTTCCTCCAGGAATATGGAAATCACAGCTTTCCACTTGCTGTAGATCAAGGAAGAAACAACCATCCAAGTTTGATGTCTCTATCCCCAAACAAAACTTTCAAATCTTTTGATGTCCACACATTACTGTTGCAAACTTGATTTTCAATTCAGCACTGCAGCCCTTCTACTGATCCCCGAGATGACTCCATTTCCTTAAATTAATTCAATATGTGAATTAGTAATACATAAATTAGTTGCACATGGCACTAGAGAGAAAATTAAAACACACAGAAGAATAAAGCCTAACTATCCAAAACCCAATGTCCATGTATGGTCAAATAACATGACCCAACAGGTTACGTCAGTTTTCCTGAAATTCCAAAAGCAGAGTGAACCACATCAAGATACCCAATTCTACTTTTCCTAGAAGGTTTCACTCATGCTATTTATAGGGCTGGAAGCCAAGAACATTTTTCTTTCTGTGATTTTCTTCCTACCTTCTGTCTTTTACAAAGCCAAAGAACCTCTTCCAGCTATGGCAGACAAATGCAGAGAACCTGGCAGAAGCAAGAGGAGTTGTGAATATTGAGTCCTGTGACTGCTCTTTCCAAAGTCTTGATTTTTATTTCCCTGCAGCAGACCATTAAAAGCTCCTGAACAAAGTGTTCTGCTTTTTTATCACAATCATCTGGAATTACAGAAGTTGTACTACAACAAGGACAGAGAGTTTTCAAGAGTAAGCAGAGCCACGTACCCAGGTTTATTTAACATACAACTTAAACTCAGTGCTAAACGTACATTTTACTCCTGCAGTGCATATTTAAGGGTATTCTGTCTGAATAGAACACACTGCAAAAAGAACAAGAAGCTACCCTGCCTTCAATTCTAGGTTTGATAAGAAAAATTCTTGAAATACACACAGCTATAAACTTAAAATGGAAGAACTTTATCTTTCCGGCCTAAAAAAAACAACCTTTACCACTTCCCCATGACAAAGTTCACGCACAGATGGTACTCACACAGGGTTACACAGTCTAACACTACTTTAATACACATAGCAGGGGAGCCCCTCGTCCACCATGATGTACAGGTGAGCTCCTCTTGCACAGAGGCTGCTGCACTGGCCAGAGAAATAATTCAACCCAGCAAGAGCTTCCTTAGTACTTTACAGCCATGGGCAAGGCCAGTTCTGGTGTTATCAAAAGCCAAAGTCTGTTGGTCACTGCCCTGCTGACCACCAGTCACGAGGCAACTGCTTCTCCCCCCAGCCAGACATTTTCTCTGGCAGACCAGGTTCCGCAGTCAGAACTTTGAGAAATCGGCAGTTCTCTGACCCAGAAAGGAAAGGATTTGTGATACCTGATCTGCATCCTCCAAACCACATCCTAACAGCATGGCCAGCCCAAAACCCCCAGCATCACCTGCACAGCTGATGTGAACACAGGAGGGTTCCCCATCCATTGCACAGCACCAACCCTCAAACACTTGTGTTGTTATAACCAGGACAAGAGGAAGGAGGAATTACTTAAAAGGGCTTTGCAATGGTTAAAAAATATGTATGGAATCATAGGTTCATGTCACAGGGAGCTCTACCTGGCACACTGAGAGGTCAAACACATCTTTAGAAACACAGGCCCTGAAAACAGGGAAGACTCAAGTATTTCTAGATGAAAACTCACTTTGGAAAAGATATACAGTAAAATACAATGAGAATTAAAAAAAAAAAAAAAAAAAAGTATTCACAGAAGCCATTACCTGCAGCATATCTTATTCTTCCATAAAGAGAAATAGTCCTGTAATTATTTGTTATTTTTCAGGACGATATATGTGCAATTGAAGAACCCTATCAAAGTCTGGCATGACAAATCACGTTAGTGCTGGTTATTACGTAGTTGAAGAAATGGGTGGTTTTACAGAGTAGTTTTGAATAATCTTTTGAATAATAAAGAAAAATTACTAGGAAAAAATTGCTAGTATATACAAGGAGGATATGTATACATAGTCTTATTTGTACACACATTCTCAGACACTAAGAGTTTAAAATGGGTCTATTACCCACTAGGAAGGCTCTGCATGAGGAGAGCTCCTTCTGCACATTCCTGCTGATGCTGGAATTTCTGTGCAAGAGATGAGAGAACTCACACACTGCCCAGTTTACCTACTGTATTTTGTATAACACGCTAAAATTCAGGATGAGATAAAACATACATAACGCAATTATATTTTCACTCAAAAGCAGAGTGGTAAATATAGCTGCTTTCAAGAGACTCCTGCCATGGCTTGCCACTCCAATTCAGAGAGGAGTGGTAATAATTGTTCATGTAGAAAAGCCTCTTGAGACATGAGCAGTACCTGGAGGTATGTGCACAGATGGTTGGTCAAGGCACAAACAGTCTGGAATTTGTCTTGTCTGATGTGCCTTCATTAGTTTAGTTAAATCACATCCGTCTGAAGCGCCACTGAAACCTGAACACATTCTTTCTCTGTTTAATTACAAACACGGTAGATTAATTTGGAAGCATCCAAACAGACGGGCTTCTTCATAACAATTTTGAAGAAACACAAGCAATTCTAAAAATCTCTTATGACAAAAGAAAACAGATTAGAGGGAATACATACACACAATCCACTGGCATTTTATGAAGAGGTAGTGAAATGCCTGCTGCTTGCTCTCTGTGCCACTTTCACATACACAAGGCCACAGTAGCTGGATCCTATCTCCAGCAAGCTGAAAAGCATAAACATCCTCTCAAAACTTAACCACCGTAATTAATCAGTGGGTTTATTCCCCTCTAGTTTATTTTAAACAACAACACGTTTCAATGTGCATGGTACATTCCATCTCTGAAGATGGAATTATCAGCAGTATTCAGTTCTATGCAGGATCAAGGAAAAGTTAACATTGTTTTCTGCCCACAATGGTGTTAGATTCCCAAGGCAGCAATCCAGAGGGTAATGATATGAAGATTTTCAGTAGTTTGCATTTATTTAGACCCAAAATTTGACCTCACATTTTCCAGGCTTGAAACTCCATTATCTTAAAGAACAACAAATTTGCACTGTAACCAGCTGCACACCCCTCATAGGAAATGTTTGTCCTCCAGGAACAGAAAAATTATTGCAAATTGGTTCCTAGCTTAACCTTGGGAAGAAATGGAATAACCAAATATCTTCAAACATGTACCAGAAATGAGCATCAGGAATGGGGCTATCAGGTCAAACTGCATCATGCTGGAGTGTCTTATTTCACAAGGCAAGTACAACTAATCACCAGATAACACCTCTGATGAAATACTGGAATAAAGCAATCTGGCACACAAAGGAGTCTTTTACTAAAGAAAAATTTCACCCCACAAGGGGTTTTTCCCTTTGGTTTTCCAGGGGGAAAATCTTGTGAAACCTCGTGTAGGAAAAGCAAGCTTGCCCTCCCCTCCCTACACCACCCACGCCTGGGGTGTGCAATGCCTGAAAGCCATCACATTCATGTGCAAACCTAGTGGAACTAGATTTAAGGGACTAAAATACACCGAGGTGAAACAGACCTTCAAAATTTTTATTAGGCTTATATTAGCTGTGGCT
The DNA here is from genome assembly GCF_009819655.1 of Sylvia atricapilla. Classification (NCBI taxonomy): domain Eukaryota; kingdom Metazoa; phylum Chordata; class Aves; order Passeriformes; family Sylviidae; genus Sylvia; species Sylvia atricapilla. The sequence continues at coordinate 4,628,228 of NC_089149.1, read as the reverse complement.
GAGCAGAAAGCCACAGGCAGACAAGCTAATCCAATGGTTCCACAGCATTCTCGCTTCTGCAAATAGTATTAGAACAGCAAATTCATCTGCTGCTCAAAAATCAATTCCAAAACATGCAAACACACCACGGCTACAGCCTGCACTGCTGGCAGAAGAGCAAGCTGCAGAGACAACCTGTATACAAGTCACTTTGACCATGTGGGTTTTTCTGTGCTTTTCTTCAGTCTGAAAATTAAGTTCATCATTTTTTGCTATTTATATTCCTTTCTTTCTTCGTTCTCACACCTTTCTTTGCTCACCTTCCTCCGAAATGAGTAAAGGGACTCACGAGGGATATAGCTGCAAAAACAGAGAAGTTTCCAAGCCCGCAATTCTCACACCATTTCACAGTAATTCTTCCAAGCAGCCATAGGCTGAGTTTAACTCTTCTTGCACAATAGTGGCCAATTACTTTTTTCCATTTTACATTGATTTTTAGTGGTGTTGTTTTTGGCACAACTTGGCTTTAAAATAGCAACTACTTCAAACTTCTTTCTCTTTTCAAGGGAAATTATTTTATGCACTTCCAAAAATACAAGCAGCAATTAACATTTCAAACTAATTTGTTGCTGCTTGTCCACCCTCAGAGACATTTGAGTTAAAAGAGTTCTGGGTGCTGTTTTATTGCCAGCTGTTCAACACACTCCCAACTGCACTCAGCATCTCTGTGCCTTTCTAGAAGACCACAAGTCACTTGAAACAGGATGGAGACAAAGCAGGAGTAGACTTAGATTATATAATTAAGAAGAAGTTCTTCCCTGTGAGGGTGCTCAGGCCCTGGCACAGGTTGCCCACAGAAGCTGTGGCTGCCCCTGGATCTCTGGAAGTGTCCAAAGCCAGGCTGGATGGGGCTTGGAGCACCCTGGGATAGTGGAAGGTGTCCCTGCCCATGGCAGGGGGTGGAATGAGAACCTTCAAGGCTCCTTCCAACCCGAACAACTCAGTGATTCTCTGATGACATCTGCCTCTCCAGAGGTCAGTAAGAAAGCACAGAGCTCTTCCAGCTGTGGTCCCCCATCACCAGGGCAAGGAGAGGAGGATGACAGTAACCCAACAGCCCTCACTCGAGCCACAGCACAAACTGGTCCCCAAAGTGCAGAGAGTCATTCTACACGACAGAGATAACACTGCACACCTAAGTGACCACCTTTTCCAGGTTCTCTGCACTCTGCATTGCCTCTGACAAAAGCAATTTGCAAGGAAAATTCACACGGTCTAGCAAGATATTCAGTAAGTTTAAACACAATTGGAGTAACCTGCTATTTGCTTGAAGAAATTTGTGTGAGGAGGAACAACCCCCTTCAGTCCAGACCTACACCCGTCTACAAACTGGGCCCTGATCCTGCAAACATCTTTACTTCTTCTTAATACTTTTGTAAGTACTGAATTCCCCCAGACGAGGGCTGCAAGCCCGAGAACGTGCCCAGGGACACGGGCAGAACCTCTATGCAAAGAGACTTTCCTGCACAAAGGTGAAAGTCAGATAAGGCACAGGTATGCTTCATCTATTTGCTTTCTTCCTTCATTTAATAGCCAAAGTATTAATCATGGTTACAGGTTGATAAGCACAGCATTTGTCGATAAATACCCTCCCTTCAACTCTGCTTTCTCAAATAATAATCTCTCTGCAATAATACCACAAAGGCCTTGGTTTATCTCTCCTGGAGTTCCCGTGCAATGGGGAATCCACTGGAACACTGCAATCAATGGGGCGGGGATTATTTTTTTTTTTTACCCCTAATTAAACTACGAAGCAGAGGGGAAAAAAAAAAAAAAAAAAAAGGCTATCTATCATATCAATCTGCAGCTCTTGAAAAGCCCGCATACCAAATCCCATTTCCAACAAGGTCTCAGCACACCTTTGTGCAACACAAACGGGGCTGCTGTCGCCATTCCCCGCTAACCTGACTCCGGGCTGACGCTGCTGCGCTGACAAAGTGGCTCATTGTGTTATTGTGGGAAAGCACTCGGCACACATCTCCCATTCCACCCGGGCATCCGAGACCAGGCATTCACACGGGGCAGCCACCGCCACGGAGCACCTCTGCAGGGCTGCTGGAGAGGTTTCTCATGGAGGAGGAAAGGTGAGCCCGTTATTATCATCCTGCTCACAAAATCCAAGTGTTTAGTCCACATGAGTCAACGAGGAAACCAACCCAAAACCCACCACACCCAAACCCCACCAGTCCGTAACTTCTCAGCATCAGGAGAAAAAGTTTTCTTACACCGTCCCTTACTTTCACAAAGCATAAAGTACATTTTTCAGGATTTCTTTACTTTTCTGAACGGCTTCATGAAAATGAAGACAGTAGGCTACCTATGAAGGCTTCTCCTCATTGGAGATAGACAGGAATTTACAATAAACAAAGATCTGAAGCTCACCAGCAGAAAAGAAACCACACACACAAAGTCAAGTCACTGTTCCATTTTTGATTTGAGTATTTTTGGTATCCAGGACTTTACAGAAAAAGAGCCTCTCCCACTCCAGGTATCTGATTTTTTTTTATTTCCAATGATAATAAAGCATCAATGAATTAAAAAAGCCCCAAATCTTTAAATGCACTGTACGAGGGGGATTGTTTCCTTCAGGGTGGGAAGACAAAGATACCTAGACAGAAAGTGCTGTGCTGAATGTGCCCCCTGCTACAGCTAGAAGGCTCAGATTATTAATTAAGTGGTTTAAAAGAGAAATTCTTTGGGGTTTGCTACCCTCTTCCCACCCCAGGTGAAGTCAAAATACAGCAGCCCCATTCCTACCAGTTACAGGAGTTACTCATTAATAAGTTACAAGTCTTTGTTAATTAAAGTTTCCTAAAATTGCACCTATTGACTTCGATACTACAGCTTTCAGGTATGAGCAGTATTATTAAGGGGCTTCAAAGAAAGCTGTGGAAATATATACAAGCCAATAATAAGAACCAGGATGAGCTAAATAAAGGAAAGTAAATTCCTGCAAACTGAAACTTTTTTTACTTCAAAGTTTGTATTTAATTAAAAAGCAGAAAGTAATGCTTCTCTATATTTCCCTATTGATACAAGCACACACAGCTCCAATAAAGCTAATTAAACCCTTGAAGCTCAAGTGAACTTTCTGCATCCTTTAGATGACAAAATTCCAGTCAAGCAAAAAAACTTAAACAGACAAGCAGCAGAAAGCAAACCAACTTTCAAGCTTCATGTCACATGTACCTGAAGTTTCATTTTCCCTTGTTACACTTAGAGAAATTAATTTCCATAACCACTTACCAGACTTTAGAGGTGCACGAGTCTACACTCTATTCAAATACAGACAAGAAATGCACAGAAAGGAAGAATCAGAATTGTTCAGGTTGGAAAAGACCTTTAAGACGACTGGGTTCAAATTAACCAAGTAGTGCCATTTTTACCACTAAACCATGTCCTTACATGCCATAATTACACACCTTTTCAGTACCTGCAGGGCTGGTGACTCCACCACGTCCCTGGGCTGCCTGTTCCAAGTTGTTCTCTGCAGAGGTTGGTCTCACTAAGCCTCAGTGGGGCTTTGTCATGGGGCAAAAAAAAGTTTGTGACCTACTAAGACAGATGCACTTTTATTACTGCTCTGTGAGATCCCAGAGTTCATCCTTCCCTCACACTGCCTCTGTAACAGCATCCCCAGTCCCATGGATACACACATTATTCCAACTTCATCTGTTTCCCAGGCTGGCAACAGCTATATACAGGATTTCAGCTTTCTGGGAAGAAATTAAAAAAAAAAAAAAAAACAACCCTACCATTTTCTCTGATGAATTTTTTATTTATCATTCTAGCTAGAATTCAAAACTTAAAGTATGGCAGAATGGCATAGAAAAAAATTAGCTTTGCATCCTAAAATATGTAAACCTGAATTTCAAGAAATGGGCTTGGTTAGCATATTGAAATGGGATAAATTTCCTTAACAGTAAGCACTTTTGGGGGGTTGGGGAAAAGGTACAAATATACAGTTTGAAATTTCAATGAACAGGTGAGAACAAAATACACAAGTACTTCAAATATAAGAAAACCCATCTCAGAACTCAAGTGGAAGAAAGCCAAGTGATAAAAAGACCGAAACTGCAAGAAAGGCTAATTCTCTGGAGTGTTTTTTCTACCGTATCTTTCATAAATATAAAGCATTTTACCACCACATGCCCTGACAGCCTTCAGCTTTTCCTGGACATGCATCTCGCTTTGCCTAGTGCAAGAAAAATTCATAGAAATCCTGATGGAGCAAAGAATGTTACAGTGAGTCGAGGTCAAATATACAAATACAGTATATATGTACATAAATAAATTTCAAAAATTCAATGTGGCTTGACAGCAGCTTTCCTTTGACAGTGGAGGCAGAAACATCAGAATATCAGCAAATGCAGGAGTCTGCCTGCAGGGTTCTGACCGCATTAGCACCGGGCTTGAGCAAGAAAAAAGCTTTCCCAGTCAAATTTAGTTGTGCTCAATTTTACCTGAATGCTATAACTGACACATGGCCTGAGCAGGTTTTACTCCCAGGGGAGCTCTCTTGAGGCACAGTCAGTTTGTGTGAGTAAGCTGCAACACCCAGGTGTTATCACCGAAAGTACGGCACAATCGCAATTCTTTAATATTTACATTCTGACCCAGTTGGGTCATTTTGGCAGCACAGAGCCCACACAGATACCCACCTTAACAATACAGTACACAGTTAATCAGTGACAAACACCTACCCAGTAACACCAGCTGTTCTCCCAGCCACAGGCTTCACAGGTCCAAGAGATTCAAGCAGATTGCATTTGCTCCTCAGTTTCTAAGGGGAGGACACTTTGTCATCATTTGACATGTTAATATCTGGTCTAAAAAGTAAGTTTAACTGATCTTATTCTCCACCTACACCATGGCATATTACTCTCGGGGCAGGGGAGGAAGATGACATGACCATGTAATGATTTTTTATAAAGACTCACAAAAGTAATAGACCCATGTAGGAAAAAAAAACAAAACCCCACACTCCCACTCTCTCTCATGTGAACATATTCCTTCTCCCATTTTCTCTCTCTAGGCCCTAATCATAACTCCAGGTTGGTACAGAAAAATAGCCAGGGTGTTCAGGGGAGGCTTAACCTGCTGATGAGAACATGAGCAGTGCTGCCTGCTGCAGAGAAACCCCACAACACCAAACACCTGCTCAGCACCTCATCCTCCTCCTGGTGCTCACTGAGCAAATTCCCTCATCCTTAATGAATCTGGACTATTTTTTTTTCCATTACCCCAGATAAAACTTTAACCATAAGCTTTTTCTCTAATCTCTCTCTGTTTCCAGGTGTCCCTTCATCAAGCCCTGCTATGAATAATCTAAGTAACAGATTGCCCCTCACCATCCCACAGGTGCCAGAGATACCTTACAGCTCACAGAGCTTGTTGGAGCACAGCACATCTATGTCAGTGCTACAGCAGAAAAGCCATCATTGTCCATCACAGTTTTAAATACTAAGAAGTTAGTCATATGAAATTCAGCACGACTACCAGCTGCTTTACCCCCAGCATCTTCTCTGTTCAAGGAAGTACAGAACAAGATTTACCATTATTTCCATCAGAACCTCAACTTGTTACTTTTGTCTTTAAATCTGAAGCTGAAGAGCTGCTCTGATTTCCCCCCTTCTCACAGATACACATTAGTGGTACAAAAACCTCAAGAGAGTACTTGGTCTGAACTAACAGATAAGGTATCCATATTCATCTAAACTGATCAGATTATAACACGTTTATTATTAAGAACATGTCACGGTACATTAGTCTTTAAGGCTTTTTTTGAACACTTGTTAAATTGATCAAATTAAGGAAAGTCATTCTGTTACTAGTAATTTACTACTTATGACAAACAGTAGTGGGTTGAGCCTCCCACCTGTAGATACAGCACTTAGGCTAATAATAAACAAAAAGCAGTTGCACAATTCCTGACTGCACTCTGCTTACAGCATTAAGACTGAAGCATCATTGAGGTTTTAAAAGGATTAAGAATTCCTGAAGAGTAACAGAAAGCTGATTTTTAAAAATGCAGAAATGTGGAGCTATCTAACATCACAGATACTTAGGATTTTCAGACCAGCTAACAGAAGGGCAATTCACTCTCAAAAGTCTTCTTCTTTCTAAGAAGAAACAGTATAGGAAAAGAAATGCAGTGCAGTAAAACATTATATACCAGCTGTCAGACCTGTAACTGATACTGTAACAGGGATCTACATTTGTCATCAAGTTACTCAGTCACTGGCAAACTGGTAATGTAGAACTACAGCAAGTGAGCTCGCTATCCCAAATACAAATATATATATGTGTGTATATATATATATGCCAGACAAAGGATAAAGTCTTTATTTTAGGTGCTCATGTTAAAATCACTATAGCACATAGACAAACAAAAGGTAGAGGTCACAAAGATTTTTTAAAACATGAATTCAAGAAACTTAATCAGCGGCAAGAAGATATGAACATGCAGAAGAGGTGTACAGAATTCACTGCTGGTTTCAAACTGCAGTATCTCAACACACACCAGTGTCCCAAAACCAAAACAAGGTGGGTTCTGTTCGGTACAACAGCGTCAGGCCACTCTCCATCAATACAATTGTAGCTTCCCTTGGCAATTTTATCTCCTGTGGGCTTCATTCAGGGTCCTACTCTTCCCATATTTAATCACGGAGGTTTGCTATCATCTCACAAGTCACAAGGTAGGTACATACACACACACATATATATAAACACATTCATCTACATAATGGGCACAAATACCTTCATTTATCCTAAAACCCTTGGAATGCCTTAAGCAGCGTTCAGAAATAAGCGAGTTCAAAGAACTACTAAAGTGGTCAAGAGAAAAATCTCAAGTTCTCCCTCTCTTTTTGCCTGGATTTGACCTGCTACCAAATCCTGTGAGGGCTGACAGTGTGTCCTTGAGCCCTGACTCCCAGCACGCCTGCATGCCAGAGCCTTACGCGCGTTCCGGGGAGCGCAGCTCCTGCCACTGGCACATACCACAGATTCCAGATCATTTTTGCATCACGACTAAAATGTTCTCATCAACTCGGATTTCTGTTATAACACGTTTACTCCGGCCTCAAAAAGTGCAACCTCAGCATGGTGAGTTCAGTGTTCTTTCACTAAACTTTCTCTTGGGTGCAAGGAAAATGGGTTAAATTTAACACACACCATAATCTTCATGTTTCAAAAAACAAATTCCAGCTATAAACCTTAAGAATGCCACACACCTACCGAATTCTTTTCTCTTTTTATTAGCACGGGGAAGATAGGAACATTCACTAATGCCTCACGTCTTCATTGCACTGCCTTCCTCCCACAGATTTTACTGAATTGCCAAATAAATGTTGCTAAGTTCGAGAAACTTACAGGAAAATGAATCCTTTATGAAAATACTTGTTGCTAGAAACACGCACACAAACAGGAAAATAGATGGTAAACAATAAATTCTCATTGTATTTAATAGCCCAAGGTCTTTGTTCACAACAGCTACCCCAGAACACGCAGCCACATTCATGGGATCGAGTGAATTCTATCTGAAGTTTACAGAAGGAAGCATATACAAACAGCCTCACAAAGGTATTTTCCTAGCAGGAAGCTCCAAGCACTTCTCTGCTGCTCCGGCGGCGGCGGCCCCGCCGTCAATGGGGGAGCAGTGGCAGCAGTGCTAAACACACTTTACTTTCACTGTGGGATTAACCAGATCACAAATCACCAATTAAATCCCGCTTTATGATTTAGGCTTTTATTCATTAACGAATGCAAAGGCAAAACATGCAACAGAGCCTGGTGGAAGTCAGTCAGGAGAGATTTGCCCTGGCTATCCCTGTCCCAAGGCTCAGTCCTCTTTGGAATTAAATATCATTTTAAACAACCGTGTTCCAAAGTGTCATTTTTACAAGAAATAGTGGTTAATTGCTGCATAGTGTTGACAGCAATAAATACAAATCACTGAATATTCGAGGTGCAACTGGGCATGCTGGTGGTTTACTGCTACATAAAGAATGTGTATTTTTCTGTTCTCCAAAGCTTATCTCTTCACTTAAGATGGGAAAAATAGGAGCTCATCTTCCGCAACGCACAAGTTTCCCTCCCCCACTTCCATTTTGTGCATTTTTCTCCCAATAACACTGTTGAAAAAATTCCTGAGGACAGGAAATATCCTGAGCAAAGGATATCCAGCTTTATGACACTTGAAATGTTGCGCATTCCTCCCGATCTGTCACTGCACGGGCCAGCTGCCGGCATGCGAGAGCGTGTGCAACGCCTTGGGGTGGCCAGCAAGGGCCTCCCCCTGCACAGCCCCCCAGGATTCCAGCCCTGCAGCTTTGGATAAACCAGCTCCTTCAGATTCCTTCCACTTCCCTTTTCTGTGCGCTCAACCCCGGCCACCTCCATGGTCCAAGGAGGCGTTCCAAGCTCCGCTGGCTATCGGGAGCACATCCTCCCCAAGGTCTCCTGATAAGGTGCTTTAAAGTATGCCCACAACCCTCATCTTAATGGCCTAATCTGATGTAGGTGCCTTGCCCTTTCAGAGATCCCCTTCGTTTAATTTCCTCAACAACTGCACTCCACAAAAGCAAACATCCTGTCCCACTTCCAGAGCCAGATCCCAGTTGTGGCAGGCAGCTGCCAGCAGCACAGGCACAGGGGGAGCAGGGAGGAGCGGCACGGATCCAGCCCATGCTGTCCTGTTACTGAGCCAGTTCACCCACTGGAATGGGCCAGAAGTTATGTAAAAGAAAGTTTGAGAGCTTTTCAAGCAGGCCTTAGGGCCATCCCACCCCTAAACTGGGTCCCCATGAGACCAGCTAGGGGCCCAACAAACACATTGGTAATTGGACTTCTGCAGGCAAGAGCAACTGTACAGAAATCTCAAACTTCTCATGAAGTCACCTAAACTACACAACTGGGGATACTGGGGATAGCCACACCTTCACCTGCTGAGCAACTCTTCCCTGCTTGACCAGCTTCAAGGGCCATGAAACAATATCAAAGTTGACAATTCGCATCTAACTTTTTTGCAGCAGTCAGCAGCTTACATTTCTTAACCAAAGGCAGACAAATCTTCACAATCGCGCCGATTAAAATCAGGATTCAATCCCTTTAAGGCACTCTGACACTTCAGTAGCTTTCTGTCTCTTCCTATGAGGAGAACAGGCAACATCCAAAGCCAAATGCAAAGGAGCAGTTGAGGTAGAGCCAAGGCGGCCACCTCTGGAATGAGGGCATCTCTTCCACAGGGAAATAAAGCCTTTCAAAGAATAAAAGCACTAATTCTGACAGCACAAAACCACAGCCATGACATTTGGACCTTTTTAAAATAAAATTCTCTAAAGATTTTAAAGTGCCACTTATTCTTTTAATCCAAATCTAGCCACAGTAATAAAAATGCTTACCCTTTACATCTTCACTAGTCTCTATTTAAGTATCTTTTCTTTACAAGGAAACCAAATCACTGGAGACAACAAGGGGCTAATGCTCCTGTAGGAGACCTCAAAATAAAACCAGCTATCATTTTCAGCATGCCAAAAAGTGATGCCACTCCTTGGAGTGTTGTAACACAGCCTTAGCCAAAGGATATTCTCATTCTAATTAATCACACTTGCAACATCTGACAAGTTCATGGTACAGGAGACCCATTCCAAGGGAAGGTCCCCGTGCACTGGCCCTTGTGTCAGCACATGGACATCGAGGTGCTGACTCTGCCAATTCTGTCTTTGGGCAATGCTCAACTCCACACCCAAGGACCACCACAACATCCAGCCCATGCTGCCCACTAAGCACCTGGACACCAGCCTAGATACAGTATATTCAAGGGGGTTTGATTAACTGAGACCAAATAAAAACACACAGGTAAAGTTTTAAGCAGCTACATGGGATACAAGAGAGAACTCATGACTTTCAGAAGAGATACCACCTGCACCTCTTCTCATGGCAGAGCACACCTAAAGGTATTTACTGTACTATGGCCACAGTTTTCATAAGAGCAAGTATTCCCTTTGAAATGCAGTTCCAGAGAGAGAAGTATGTATCTTGTCTGAACACCACATGCTTGGACACACTCAGGCTTCAGTCAGCACTGCAGCAACAAAAGTTTAATTGTAGTATTTCTTATTTCTATTGGCTTCCCCTTGTTAGCTGGCACAGGTTAGAGTCCACTCGGTGCCTCACATCAATAACTGATGTTCAAAGTAAAATGCAAAAAAAGGACGTCTTGATCTGCTCACAAGCACAGAGCAGGCACTTTTATAATAAAGTCATGTTTATTCCAGAACACTCAGTGCCTGAGGGAAACTTGCTTCTAGAAATATTGTTCTCAAATATTTTATACTCCCAGCAATGCCCACAATCAAAATTTACTCCCAGCCAGCAGAGAACACCAAAGCTACCCATCCACCTCATGACAGTTCCCATCTCCAAGCATAACTCACAGCGCTGGGTTCACAATACCTTTGGGGGTCTCTGCTCTGAGATCACTGTTCTATCCCACCATCAACCCTCCAAACCCACCAAACTTCACCAAACTGGTGGGTCTGGACATTTAAAAGGTGAAATCAAGACATTTCCAAGGGCGAGTAGGTACATTAGACACTGCCAACAAGCTCTGACTAGACTGCAGGAGCGAGGAAGAGATTTTGGAGAGCACAGTGTCTGCTCTGACACATCTGCCCACGGGGCATGAAGAGAATAGAGCCAACAATGTAAGCAGAGAAATCTCTGTCCTTAGGTGACACTGAGGCAATCTACACGTGCCAAAATCGTTGTGCAATTAGTATGTTCTTAATTCTGTACCCTCAGAGAAGTGTACTTAATCAAATGAAAACAACGTGATGCAAAATAAAGCAACCCAAATAACTAATTAGCTAAAAGATGTAGAATGGAAGCAAAATGAAGTGTCTAATTATAGATCTTCAGTTCAACTGCACAACACGACAGACCTATAAAAATAACCGTACCACTTGCTAATTTAATCTAAACAATCCAACACCACTGCTGAATAAAACTGACGAGAAAGTTAAGAAAGTAACAAAATGGTTAAAGTCTTTCCAGTGAGATTCACTGAAATCTTTTTAGTCCATTGAAGTCAAATAAACTTGAACCAAATTCACAAGATTCAAAGCCTCCTTCAAGACAATTTTATGCAACACAATTCATTTGAAGACATATAAAAAAAAAGAGGCTTTTTAAGCTTTTCTCCAGTATCCATAAAATTGTATACTCTCCTGTATACTCAGCATTTATTCTCACAGCAGCATCTCAATCTGCAAAGTCATTAAGCCTCTTGAGAAATTGGACAGGTAATAATTCATCGGGGAAAATTCCTTTCAAAAACCTTCATGCCCATTATTGCATTTCTTTGCCACTCAAACACACTCCAACACTGACATTCTCAGTCATGAATGTACAATCTGAACACGAGCCATCAGGCACCGAAGCTGATCAGATCACTGACAATTTTAACAGCTTAAAAACCTAAGTGTTTTAGGGATAAGTGTCTCGAAAACAATGAAGCTCTGCTGATATGCATCAGAGAGAAGGCCACCTACATGCTTGTCAAATTCCCATTTTTTGTTCTAACCTGAACAACCACTACAGAAAACAAGCATCTGTAGGAAGGTGAGGGAAACAAAAAAGGTAATGGAGCATTTCAGAAGATATAAAGTGCCCTCAGATATTTTTCCAAATTCAGTTTCACAGACACTAAGTGCCAAAAACAATGAACATTTCTGAAGTTGCTGGCTTTAGTTGTTTTCTTTTTAATTATATGTCGCCATCACTACTTCAGTAACACCTACAGTCCCAAATCCTTCCAGGTGTCCTGGAAATAGCACCAGCACTTTCTGCAGAGAAATGCTGTAGCATTTGAAAATACAATGGAAATAAGTCTTTCCTTATAAAAATCAAAGCAATTGTTTAAAAAAATAAAGCGTTTTTAGTACAGTATACTAAGTTCAGTAAAATTCAGTCCTTGAGTAGGAATGCCTGAATTTAATTGAATCAGATGGACTTGGGGCTCTTTCTCATTAGGTGTAAAATAGATTAAATGTCAGAGTATTTGCCAAGGTATTATCAATAGTTTTGTGAAAATAATAAAGGTAAAAAGACTGGGCTTTTTGGAGTTGTCTTAAGTACAATAAATGTAAATTTAAAGAGATTTTAAGGAAAACTTTAGAAAACCATTTTTAGAAATACTCAAGAAGCCTTAAGCTGCACTCAACATGCAAGTTCCCATCAAGCCACATTAACAGTCCTCTAAAAAACAGAATTAACCAAAAAGATGCTTGGAATTCCTTCTGCATTACACAGACCTTCCCATCTGCAGTCTGGCATCCCGGCTCTCTCTCGTGCCTACACTGAAACCCTTCAGCCAGCCTTGGGCAGACAAAAGCTGCTCCAGAGCTTCTCCCAGGATGTGAGTGAGGAGCACAGGGAGGGCACAGCAGCCCCGATGTAGGTGACCCTGGGTACCCCAGCTGAACTCAGCTGAGCCACTGCTGTAAGGGCAGAGCTCCCCACACACACACACACAGAGAAACATGACCCCAGGGCTGCATTCTCGGGTGGAAAAACCAAACAGATCTCATTAATTGTTGCTCTGTATCGCAGCACGTCTTTTTTTTTTTTTTTTTTTTTTTTTTTTTTTTTCCTGGATGCATCTCAGTAGCTGAGATTTCCACCCAGCATATTAAAGGAGATGTTAATAATCTGGTAGTTCTTTCCACCACCTGGAATCCAACACACACCTCTGCCTCTAAGGTACCCATTACCTTTCTGTTATCCATTCATACCTTGGTATTCCAGCGTTAGAGTTGTGCCTGCACTTCAAAGCTTGCTATCCCTTCCCCCAGAAGGACAGGAGCAAAAGATCCGTGGACAAGCACTTCAAGTCAAACACACCCTTTGCTATTTCAGGCTCTAACATAAGCAGATTACAGCTCAGCTGTGTTCCGTCTGAACTTTTGTTTCTCTCTTGCCAATGCTGCACTAATTATCCCTGAGAAAAGACAGACTTTAATTAACAAGCAACGACCAACTTTTGTCTATAAACTCTTTCTTCCCATCCAAGTTCTGCCTCTAAGTAGCTATTAAACACCGAGTTTTAGCAGAGAGTAATTAAGAGCTATCTTTACCGCACAGAGTTAAGGCAGAATTCAAACAAAGCAGGAGACACAGGTCATGGGGGCTGCCAGGGCTGTCCTGTCCATGGGAGAAGCCAGGATGGACCCCTGCCCATGGCACAGCCTTTTTACACAGCCAGGGTCCGTGTGCTCCTGCTGCTACAGCCAGGCTGGGTGGCTGCCACCCAGTGCAACCTGCTCTGCAGTGAGAAAAAAGAAAAAAAAAGGACAGATCTCTGCCTCAAGCTGTGGAGAGGAGAAAGGGAAGATCTTTCTTGATGCCATTTTTATACAGGGAATGTGTAAGTCCGTATCTTCAAAGATGGGAAACAAGAGGAGACAGCTTCAAAAGAGGGAAAATTAGTTATTGGGACAGGTAGGTAAGATGAACATTAAATGAGAACACGTAATTTAAATGAAAACCAGGCAGTTGAGCTGGTTCTTCTAACTGGCACATCACCTGCTAAGGAGTACTACACAATTCAGAGAAAGCTGCCCACACACACAGCAGAGCACTGAGGAGACCATGACACTGCATCTGCAGCACTTTTGCCTTTACCTCCTCTAAACCCTTCTCCTTTAATGTGGGAGGTGGTGCTCAGGGAGAACCACCACTGACACTGATTTCAAACAGCACAAGGACTAAAAAGACTAAAGGCAACGCACAATACACTTTTTGTCCACTGAACAAGGATGGTTCCTCTCTGCAGTCCACCCCAGCAGGAACATCCCTGCCTGCTGGGGAGCACACCGGGGCAGCAGGCACAGGAGGTGCCCCAGGACACACTGTGCCCCTCACAGGTACAGCAGGGGCTTCACTGCACCCTCAGTGCCTGTGCCAGCATGGCCCTCAGCCAGCAGCAAGGAGACAGATATTCAAGGCTGACTTCCAGAGCAGCCCTGGGAGTTTGACTCACTGAGCCAAAACAAGAATAAAAGGAGTGGGAGGCAGGACTGACCTTTCAGTAGCAGCACCAACTCAAGGCTTTGTCATCAGGCCACAAACTGACACTCTGATGTCCATCAGTAGTATTTTATCTACTGATACGCACACGGAGTTGGATCTCAGCAGCTCCTTTTTTAATATCATTATGTTGAACTACTTGAACTACTCCGCCAAGTTCTGTACAGCAAACACTTGTGAAACCATTTCCTTCCCCCACTAACAACGTACTTAGAGAATTATTTGATTTACACCACAAAGGGAATTCAAACATAGCGCAAGAGCAAACAAAACTTCCTGCAGCATACACACTCAACCTATATAAGATGTGTGAAAAAAGCTCAGTGTTTTATTGTCCTTGTGACTTTTGTGCGCTCAATACCCAACAGCTGCAAGTTTCATCTTCACAGAGTCAGTCAGAATCATCCCATGAGAACTTCTGAGTCGCCACAGCAATCAAATGTTATTAGAGGGAGATTAATTGGAGTCCATACACGCAGTTTAGGTTTAGAACAACAATTGCTAATTTCCCAAAACTGATGAGAACTGAGTGGAAAAACTGACTTGAAAAAATTTAACTGCAATAGCACGCTCATTTTTTTCTAGAAAAGACAACTTGAAAGATTATGATTCCCTTGTCTGAGTAAGAGAGAAACTTGAACTAAAATCCTATCCTGATACCTTGGTAAAAAGACAATAAAAACATAATGCAGCCTAAAAAGGGGTAAAAGAGGGACGCTAAGAATAGACAGTGAAAGCAGTACAGAAATTTGGTAAGTGAAACCAAGGCTAAAGTCAAGACAAGTCAGACAAAGAAAAATAACCATGACTTGCAAGAAAACAGAAAATGAGCTGCATTCTAAAACAAACTAAGGAAGACTGAACTCTAATAGTGGAATAATCCCACTGCAAAACAGAAGTGAAAATAGGGCTAATTATTCAGGGGAAAAGAATTTAACAAATGCTTCTGTTTGGTATTTGGAAGATCCACAAAATGTACATGTAGACTTACCCCAGTGGGCAGGTCAGCCCCAAAATCTTTCAGTTAAATACTGATTCGAGCCTTTAAAGAAATGCCTGACCTACTGCCAACAACAGGACACACTGATGCAGAGGGATGGAGCAGAGAGAGACTTTGTTAACCCAGCACCAGCAGCTGAGAGAAGCAGGTCCTCCAGTGCAATTACATCCCATTAGTAAGACACGGCTTTCAGATAAAACAATCAAAAGTCAATGAAGGATTCCTTTGATAAGGAAGGCAAAGACAGGAACACAATCAGCACTGTAGTCCTGTATGAAACAGGTCCTGTCAAACAAATCCAAGTGCGCTCTGGGCCGAGATTACACCTTTGGTTGGAGAGATAGCTGTGTTAGCACATGTGTGTTCCTTAGCCAGCGTCTGACTTGGTGCCACACACCACTGATACAACGAGTTCACACTGCACAATCAAAAGGAAATATCTCCACAGTGTATTAAGAGCTGGCCAGCCAAGTGACCACAGATTAATCTGTGAGCTGATAACACTGTGTGTGAATCAGCCAGCGGGTGCAGACGTGCCCCACTGCCCAACACATGGCACAGCAGCCCTCTCAAAAGGCTGCTATTTTTATATAGTCCCGGAGCCAACAAGGACTGGACATTAAAGAACAGTAAGAACAAGTGAGCAGAAGCAGGAGCCAGGTAAACCAGACTTGGGCACAACACTGGATATGAAAATCCAAAGAATAGCTACTGAAGTAGATGGAATCAGCCAGGGGAAGTGAGCAGTATTTCCTCCTCTTACGGAAATAATGACTTCATGCGCTCACCAGAAATATAAATTACAAGTAAGCCAGGATAGCTTTATTCTTTCTAAAAAAGAACTATCACCTTACTAAATCAGGTGTGTGCTGTACTGCCTACTGACAATTTTATTAGTTTGCCAAGACCTAGCTGGCCTTTGTAAGGGAACTGTTCTTGTCCCCCTACCCATGGCAAGTCAGCCTTCCACAAAGGCTTCCTACAGAAACAATAAAATATGCGGAGCAGAAGGCAAATTGTTATTGCCCTCTTGCCAAGGAAACCTCCTCCAGGAGAGGCTTTCAGAGGTAGGAACTGCACACAGGCACTTGTCAAGAGCTGTGTTGGGGAGAGAAAGCCCCACACACCTACAGACCACTAATAAGATTTCTAGTTTGGCCTCAACTGAAACAAGCCCCAAACAAAGTATCGCCAGTATTTTTGCCTTGGTCTTGTTTTCTCAGCTGCAAAATGGGGATAATGAAACACATCACCTCTGTTAGTGGTCTGGTCTCTTCCAAGGGAAGAAGGACCAGCATACTGGTTATTCACTGGTGTTTATTTAATGATTTCCTACTAAAATTGACAGCCTGCCCTGGCCAGTAACACCAATTATCACTTCACGGGATCTGTTTGACTGTCCACATTAAAAACTACAGCTTTACACTGCAAGTTTTTTCATATTGGCCTTCCTAAATCAGGAAATGCTCAGCAGTTTGTGGGTGAGACTGAAACTAAACCATACTACCCAGACAGCTTTAAATAAAGCCCCACTGATCACCTCTGCTGTGCTCCTGGCTCTGCCAACCCGCTCAGGGATGCTCCCTCTGCCCCATCCCCAGCCAGCTTCTTCCAGTCAGCTCCTGGACTCCCACCAGCACTTTTACCCCTGGAAGCTGAGTTAGCTCTTGTTGCCCATGTTAACTTTTGCCTTGCCACAGCAGGCTGAAATCCCACTGGAACAATAAAAATCAACTCCAACACACTTTGCACCAACTCAGCCACGACTGAGCAAGTGGCCACAACGCAAGATGCTGTTCCCAGTTGTTTCATTAACTCCCCAGTCAGAGCTGTTTTAAATCATTAAAAAAAAATTTAAAAAAAAATCCTAACCAACAAACCCCAGTCTTAAGTGCACTGGCTTATTGTGATTTTTAATTAGCACCAGGATTCCAGATAGTGCACACCCATGGCCCCAGAAGGGGGGTCAGGGGAGTACGTGTGTGCGCTTGTGAAACCATTGTTCCTCCGTCAAACACAGCTCATCCTCCGGCCCATCCGAGTTCCCAGCTGCCCAGTCACACAACTTTTTAAAAGTTCAACAGCTGGGTGTTTTATAACCCTGGAGAACTCCCAAGCCAATCCTTACGTCGCTGGCAAGGAGCCCTGGCCAAAGGCTGGGGACCCCGCGGGGAACGTCCACGGCTTCACCTTCCTCCTCCTGCTGCTGACAGAGGCAAAGTCCCCGCTCAGAGCCCGGCACGGGCAAGGCAAAGTCCACACTCACACGCCCAGCACAGCGTTTTGTAAGCAGCAAATGACATCGGGCAGTGGCCGGGATCCAGGATCTGCAACCATCTGCAAGTTGGCTTGGCTTTTGTTTCAGTTTCCAGCGCTGATGGATGGAAACAAGGTCCCAGTTCTTCTGCATTAGCATAAAGACAATTAAAAGAACTTTTACCCCCCCCAAGGAGCACGGGGAAAAAGCACATCACAGATCGAAATGAGAGTGGTGATAACACATTTAAGGGAAACCTGACTCTATAAAACAAAAATAAATCCACCCCAAACCAAAATCTCAGTTGTATCACAGAAAGCAGCTTTGTCAACTAGTTTCTGTGGCTCCTGTTGCAGAGGAAAAGGCTCAGATGGAAGTCTGCAGGACTCCATGCATCCTCCTCTCTCCAAACAAACATTAATTTCTGCCTGACACAAAAACTTTTCTGCTGGGAAAGGGGAACACCTCAAGTCAGTCAGTATCAAAGCAACTCCAGTGTAGCTACTGAACAATTAGCTGGATAATACCTTCTATACATGCTGATTTTTTCCTTTTCCAGAGTCCTGGTGCAAGCAGAACCAGCAATTTTCTGGTTTTACAGCCACTTCTGAAGGATGCAGATGACCAAATTTAAATTTTCCTTTCCTTATCCCTGATAGCATTTCTACTCTGGCATTGCACTTTTGTTCACTGATCTCGCTTTTTTAAAAAACTTTTACCTTGTATTTCAGTATAGCTTCCATCTTCTATCAGCAAACAAATTCAGGCATTTTGATTTTTAAATATTTAAATTCACATTTGTATAAGCCTGACCTTGTTACTTTTTTTTCCCCCTCCTAAGACAAAGTGTAAACAAAAGTTTATCTTGCATTCTGATTTTGCTTTGAAGCCTGTGATTATCTGAAGAATTAACATACTCTTTCCTAGAGATTATCATTGCTAAAGTTTTGGATACAAACCCCTGCACTTTGATAAGTAATCCACCGCTTTTGGAAAGCACCTTTATTGTTTGACTTGATGTTCAAAGCTCTTTGAAAGCTGCCCATCTCCTTTCCTGGAACTGTTACATCAGGACCTACCAATAAAAGTAACAGGACATGAAAATGAAATTCCGCCAGGATTGCAGCCATACTGAAGCTGCACCACCAGTATTGTACAGCCCTGCACATGCATAACTTCAGGTGCAAGCAGACTTGAAAAAAAGGTTGCCAGTTGAAACTGAATGCCAGTTCATTAAAAAATAATGATTAGCTTTACAATTTTGCAGCTGCAATGAATGCCCACAGCACTTTCATCAGACTACATTCCAACTTCTCTGTTCTCCCACTTTCTTGAAATCCATCTGCTACTTGTACACTCCTTATTCATATATGGGAGTATCACTGCCATACATTCTTTAATAACCTTGCATTAAGCCCTGTACATTAAAAGTGCTTAGGTCTTCCTGCATGCCATAAGTTGGCTCCTGTTTAGATAGCTGGGCTGGGTTTGGACTAAGCTGCTTGATCAAATTATAAAGAAGTTTTTATTTATTGACATCTTGCATCCACACGCTCGTCTGCCAGCACTGGCTTTTGGCTTAAACAGTCCTGTATGCCTTCAGTGTTTACCTCTCTGATGGATTTAGAGATAGTAAAGTTCATTGGAGCTTCTTTCCTGTTAGGTATTTCTCCATCTCATCTTACGAGAAAGGCTTTCCACACTTCCAGTCATGCTTGTAACCCTTGCCTGTAACTCTACCACTCCAAATTTACCCATCTTTCACTAACATAGGTGATCAGAATGCATACACTTTCCAAAACAAATCCCAGAAGGACTTGCAAAATAGTGTTAATCTCCCTTCCCATCTCTATTAAAAGCAAAATAAGATTCCCCCTTTGGGTGGGTACCTTTCTTCATGGCTGTGTATGAACAACTATCAGACCACGTTCACACTCTGGTTGAGCAGTTGCACAACAGAGTCTCCGTATCTGCTTGAAGAAACTTCAGTGCTAATATTGATCACAAAGGTCAGGAAGAGCTGATGTTGGCAGAAAAACAAAGAAAACCTTTGTCTAATATACTAGAATAGATAAAAATGATATTTATCTGTTTCTTCCTTCCAACTGTGTATTTTGAGTATGATGAGAGAAGAGTTGTTGCTTCCCCTTCCCATCTGCCAAATCCTTTCATAAATGAACAAGCTGAATATTGCAAAACATTTTCTGAGAAAAGCAGGGATATGCAAAAATACTAAATCAGCGATACTTTACACAGTACGTAGACGACATAAAATACTCACTGAAGAACCAGTCAAATCTTCTTCAAAATTTTTAAGGAAAAGTTTTCTTCAGTTGAATCACCTACACTTAGCATACGGCTCCCTCAAACTGTCTTGCACTTGCCAGGCAATAGGAGCAGGAGGAGGAACAGTCCTGGCAGTGAGCACAGGCAGAGAGAAACCTCCTGCCCATCAGTCATCCTGGGGGAACCCTTCAGGGAACCAGCACACCACAGTCACACCTCACTTGCTCCACAGAGCCAGGACACTTCGACAAAAATTGACATATCCATCATTAATGGAAAATAACTCTTCCAAGGACAGAAGAGGAGGAGAGCTGACAGATCCAATCTGCCATCCCCATACACTCTCTAACTGGAATACAAATCCTGCGCTTGCCATGTGAGGTTAGCCCAGGCAGCAGGCCAAGGCTTTGCTTTTCCCTCCCGAAGCGAAAGGACAGATCTCCCGCTGCCACGTCGCTCACACGGAGCCAGGAGCAGCACCTCGTCCCCACCCAGCACTGCCCACAGCTCCAGCACAACCACGTCACTGCTGCTGACCAGGCTGCATCAAACCTGCTCCAAGGCGCTGTTGTCACTGCCCAGGTGAACTCCACCACGCAAGACTCTGTGATTGTATTGCTTGTGAGACGACGTCACGGAACCTTAAATTATAGCAGGGCCAATAATAATAATACACTCGGTCTACTTGCAAACTAATCCAGTCAAGACTATTTTCCATGTTTCCACATATCTGTATTTTCTCTGTCCCAATTCTCACATTTCACTCGCCTTCCTCCCCTCACACTAACCCAACAACTGAGGATACACTGAAATCAACACACTGTAGTCTAGAAAAATCTAACAACAACAACAACAAAAAAGGAATAGAGAAGTAAGGATTTACTAAGACAGACCAGAAAGGACTCAGATGTGCTAGCAAGGGCAGGACTGGAATAGTCTGGAAGGTCTGAGAAACTGAAAAAACTTTTCAGATTTTAGAGCATAATATCATCCTGTTTGACTGCACGATCGCAAAAATACCAAAAGGAAGTAAAACCGTTGATGTCTGACTTCAGAGTTTTAGATCCACAAATATTGCCTTTACAGTAACATAGCAGCTCTCACACATCCACTGAAGCAACCTATTCAGAGGCACATAAAAATTCAAGTGTAGCCACCTTGTTCCTTACACAGATTGTGGTTACAGAAGTATCTGAAAGACTCGACTCTTACATTTTATCCAGAAGCCAGAAGTAGCTGCTATGGAAGAGATCAGAGATCCTTTTTGGTTGCACTCGGCAGAATTGCCTAATTTCCACCACATCACCATTTCCTGCCCACTGAACAAGGCAGCTGGAACAGCTGGACAAGCACATCCAGCCCTGTTAACCGAGAGGGGAAAGGGGAAAGATAAAACACCACACACACACACACGAGAGCTTGCAGAGAGAAGACACTTAAATTAGGTAACAAGACAATTCCTTTCCGTTTCTCATATCCTCGCAGTCGTGGGCGTACAGTGCCCTGACTGCTGCTTGCAGTGCTCACTGACCCGAGGAACAGCCTTCAAGTCAACAAAAAGTTTGCACTGTATGCCTAACGAAGTCACAGAGGATGTTTATGTTTTGTGCAGTCACTAAAAGCACCGCCGAACTTAACAAGCAATAATAAAGATCTGTTACAGCAGCATATGGAGTTGAAAAAATAAACATGTGCAGAGCAGAATGAAACCAAGTTAATTTCACCACCAGCTGACACACAAGAAACAAGGCTCAGATCACAGAGTCATGAAATGGTTTGGGTTGGAAGGGGCATTAAAGATCATCTCATTCCAACCCTTCTGTCACGGGTAGGGACAGCTTCCCCTCTCCCAGGTTGCTCCAAGCCCTGTCCAACCTGGGACACTACAAGGATGGGGCAGCCACAGATTCTCTGGGCACCCTGTGCCAGTCTCAACACCCTCACAGTAAAAAATCATTTCCTAGTATCTAAGCTAAATCTATCCTTCCGGTCACTTTTCTCCACTTTTATGTCAAACTCTGCAGAACTTCTGCTTTTTGGAAAAATCTCAGAATTCCCCTTTGGCCATAAGATTTCTTGTGCACTGGTTATGGTCAGCTAAGAACAATGTAACCTGCATGTTCAATACCAGGTAAGAGTGTGAGCCTAGACCTTCATGAAGCAAAACTGGTGCCTATGATCTAGTACTAAAATTCACAATGAACCTTATGCTGCTTCCTAGTTATGGCATTTTAATTTCTGGGCATGGCAGGAACAGCTGAGTGCTGCCCAGTACTCCACACCAGTCATTCAACAAGATATTTTTCCTACTTGTGAACATGACATTATTACCTCATCAATATCTAAGTTTACCACTACGGGAAATACAAAGTCTTTTTGGTTTGGTCCTTTAAGGTTTCTGTTTGTTGACTTCTGTTGTTGTTTTGAAGTCCTGCTGATCTAAAATGTAACTTAGTTTTATAAGAAACAAACCAAAAAGGACAACATACAAGCAGAAAGTTACATGAGGAGACAGGGTGGGAATGAACTACCCACCTGCTTGAGTGCAAGTAAAACACAGAAGTTTCAGAAAACCAGGCTTCACTTCTGCTTATTCTGAGTGTTTTATGAGTATTATCAGAGACAAGTAAAGTACCTACAGCAGCCTAAATAACAAACTTCTGATTAGAAAACAGTGAGAAATTGACAGTCAAACAGACTGACTTATGAACATATGAACTTATACCCTGAAATGCCATAAAATTAACCCCTTATTCTCAAAACACCCAACATACATTTCTCACAAGTACAAAAGGAGGTTGAACTCTTCAGAGCAGAGCTGACAGCCCGCAGGGTCACAGTGCACAGAGCAGGGGTCAGTCTTTTGGCTATCAAGTCATTTTGAACTGATCCAGAATCTTAAGTGTTGTTTCACTCCACAGTTTCTATGAGGGATTATTTGTGACACTGTGACATTTTCTCTGCTCCTCCAAGCCACATAAGGTCACTCATTTAAGAGGAGACGACATATGTACATGTTCAGACATCAACACAGACATAGTGAAGCACCACTTAACTATGATTTATACAGAATTTAGATTTATTTTTTGCATCCCTTTCTGCTTTCCATAACACCATCAACTTTCTGCAGCTCGTCCTGCTTCTGGGTTACTCTCCAAGCCTAAGCTCTCCACAGACCATGCACAGTTTAACTCCTTCCAACGCTGCCACATCTTGCAAGTGACAGCCAAAACACGAGGCCACCTCACTACACAGCCAATGTGTCATCTCCTTCTTTATAAGGATATCCTTGCCAGCCAAGCCAGGAAACTTCTGACCCACTCCTCAGCTTTTGAGGATGGATTTTCCCTCCTTGCATGGATGGCTGGAGCCATACCATCAATGCCTCAACCTATGATCCAAGAAGCAGCAACCTGTGATCCTGTCACATCAGGCCACTTCAACTCTTCAGAGGCACATGAGGACCACACACCACGGCCTTTCTGGGTCATCTGTACCCACCTGGGAGCCAAGACACCTGGGCTGCAGTGCTGGCAGATGGACACTCTCCTCCCCCCAGCAGCCTGACATCCACATGCCTGTCCTTTTAGTCATGCAAAGGCCACATGTCAGTGCGTGAACAAGAGCATGAAGTCAAAGGGAAGAGGACACAGGAGAATGCGGCGTTCCACACACACAGATCTGCTGCCCCTCCCTCGCCCACATCTGAAGCATTCAAGAAAATCCAGCTAAGAGCAAAAAACATTGTGCCAAATGAAGTATTGTGTCTCTAGCTGCTCGGTTCCCCAGACACATGGATTGTCAGATGGGTTGCTCAGGAGGGACACAGCTCCTGTCACCAAATGCTGCACCCCAAGCCCCCAGCCTGGAGCACGAGGGGAGGAGAAGCTCCCTGCCTGGTTGAGGATCACCTTTAAAAACTGTGCAACCAACAGGACATAAATCATACACAGAGATAATTCAGAGGAAAACCCTACTGTAGCATCAGAAAACATGGGTGGCTAACGAATAAGTGTGTTAAAGAAAGGGCAGGGCAGTAAGACATTGAGAAAAGCAGACCTTGGAATAGAAAAAAAAAAACCCAAAAAAACCTCATTAAAGCAGAAGCCAATTCCATAAAAATCCAGAGTGAGAAACAGTTGTTTTCTTTCATTTGCTTTCCTTTGAGCTGCCACAGCTTCTAACACTTTCCAGCATTCAAAAATAAAGACTTGATGCTCTCTGCTCCCCAAGGCAGGCTTTGAAAACAAATTTCCTAGTTAACCTGCCAAAGCAGAAGATGTGATAGCAGCTCAATGTCCCTCTGCCCTGCTCAGGGGATGACTCAGTGGAAATCAGCCCTCAAGAAACCATCCTTCAGACAATGCAACCAAATAGGAACAAATTCCTCACCTTAAAAGTCATGGCTTCCAAGGTAGCCACAGTTCAGTACAGAACCGTGTAATAGAGGAACACTAACACGTTCTGGGGAAAATCTATAACTTATTTTTAACCCTTTTTCAATTTTTAATACAGTTAATAAAGATACATCTCCTAACAAGACTACAAAATCATCTCCTCAGAGCTTTAGAGTAGCACAAAAGAATAGAATATTAGCATGTTCTAAGCAAAGTGAAGTAAGAACTGGTGAACACAAGGCCAACATTATAATTGTTCAAGCCAACCAAACACACCCCTCAAAGCCAAACACCAATTACCATCTGCTCTTGTATTATTGTATATAATACAAGAGCAGAAGAACACACACAAGCACGTATGCAACTAGGTCCCAAACTTGCATCCAGTTCAAACACATCTAGAAGAACCATCTATATGGTATATTCCAGTTTGCCTTATCCTGTCACAAAAGGAAGATTTTTTTTTCCCACTTCAACCTAGGCCATTATTCCTGATACTTTAATATAATATGAAAGACAAAATACTGAGCCCACCAGTAAAGCAACACCCTTCACGAAGTGAGTCAAGCCAAAGCTGTGCCTTTGCTTTTCAAATTCACCATTTCTATCAATACTTACAGACAAAAAAAACTCCCACTATTGGGGCATTATAGACCCCAAAATATTCCACAAGCTCTGCAGTTCTCACTGGGTTTCTTCTGCTCTGTTAATTCATTCTAATGAAGTGATGCTTCTGGTTGCCACACATTTGCTAGTAACAAGACACAAAATGCATTTTTTTCCCCTTCTGTGAGCTGACATCACATGAGTCCACAAAAAATACAGGCTGGCCAGAAGGAAACCTACCCAGTGCTCTCATTATCCACAAATGCTTTCATCTTTTTTTTTTTTTTCCTCTGCTGCATTATTCCACACCAATAAATAAATAAGGAGCAGAGCAATGCATAATACTAAGTAACATACCCAGATCTGTTCAAGTGTCTGCAAGCATAAGTCACTTCTGTTACGTGAAATATCACTGAATAGGGACATACTTCTACAACAAAAGGAAGTTATAAAGTGGAATGAATTCTTTCAGCTAACTAACCACACACTAAAGGAAAATGGTAAGGTCATCCTGAAACAAATCAGGGCAACTCTCTACTCCTACACTGTTTTCTGCCACCAAGGTCCAAAATAACCACTCCATCTTCCTTCACTATGGTTTTGGGCTTGACTAAAGAATTGTGCAGAAATATTTGGGGCAAAAGATAACACTGGGATTTAGGTTATAAACATTGGCATTTTATTAGTGGATGAGTGGAAAACAGAACAGCCATGTAAAATTGACACAGCTGCCCAGAGGCCCAGAGAACCTACAAACTAAGCAGAGCAGATTGATTTTGCTAGTTTAGATTACAAGCATGGGGAAATCTGTCCACAACATCCCAAACATCTCTGAGGGTGGCAAGAGTCATGTAAAATTGTTGTTTATTGAAGTTTTCATTAACCTCCTGAAAGGAATTTCTTTCTGTCTTTTCAAAGCATTCCATATGAAACATTCCTGGAAGCGTGAAGTAGATGTTTAAATACACATACACACACATTCTATTATTAGAGTCCTTTGCAAGGACCTAATAATAGAATTGTCCATAATTATGTATAAGGCAATGATAAGAGACCAGGATGTAAAGCATGTTTTAAGGTATTTGCACTGCTGCCACAGAATTGTCACACACTGACTCAACACAGAAAAATCAGGCAGGCTTATCACCTTCATCTCCAGAGAATTCAAGTGTTTGCTTTCAGTTATTCTAAATCTAACAAATAACAGGATAAACCAAAACACAGCAGCAGAAACTCCTCTCCTGAATCCATCTTGTCATTTCACTGAGTACCTTCTAGAATGAGGAGCAGATGCCAGAACAAGCAAATGCCACATATCAGTATTAGCTGCAGTTTTGTCCTCTCAAATATATATATATATATAAAATATGCATTTAATTACTTAGGAATTGTTTGTTGCTTCATATTACAAAACTAACACTATACATAGCTGCAGTTTACTAAGCAGAGTATCCACATGGCAATTTTCAGTATATCACCATTATAAACTGTCACCACTAGAAAAACAAATAGAGACTGTTTCTTATGCTGTTGGCTTTTTGTCTGTTATCTGCTAACAAACACCACAATTTACTTGTAAACAAAGGATTCCTCAGATGAAACGCAGCAAGCATGTCACTGGAGAAGCCCTACATTTTAACCTCTAAGCTCAAGGAAACCCATCCTTTTCCCAATTAAAAGCACCACGAAGATTTGCTCAGAGCTGCACTATCTGGGACCTCCAGGGAATATTCCTGCTCAAGAACACACTTCAACACAGACAACGTTTTTCTCGTGTACTTGCTCAACAGCACCGTCATTTTTCATCTAGAGCAAAGCACAGATTTAACATCCAGAGCAGCATTTCTGAAAGGCAACTCATCTCTCCAACACTGTTGCAAATTCCACAATAAATCACATTTAATTAGTTTGTGCACTTTTTTTTTTTTTTTTTTCCTGGCTGTCTGGGATCCAACAGCGAGCAGCCTTCCAACTTCAATTTTGCAAAGAGGTGCTTAGAATAAACTGATAAAAACGCCAACCACCACGTCCCCACTGGAAGCTGTTTGGAGTTATCTGCTTGCTGACACACCAGCATTCCTGCCTGTAGATGGCTGTGTATCCAGCGGCTCCTATTTCCACTGCCTTGTTTGAAGAACTTCCCTCTTCCCACATACCTTCCATCTCCAGGGACAGATCACACAGGGACACTAAACCTTGGCCGTAAACAACACGAGTTTTGATACTGCTGTTTCCAAAGGATCCTCCACCACTCAGCAGCACAGAGACAATCACCGAGGCACAAATCCTCCGGGCAACGCTTGAGAAACTCTTTGCCTCGCCGGTATTTTGCACAGCTGAGATTTACACAGGGCTCTGCTGGCTTCTTCTGCTATTTATTTTGTTTGCTGTACACTAAAGGCTATTGCAAACAAACGGGACTTCCATAACTTGTGGCATGTCGCTCAAAACAACTCCAGTGCACTGAGACACTATTTCCAGATTTTAAACCAAAGAGCCACATCCTTGGCGGAGTGACAGGATGCTCTCCAAGTCTGTCCCAAAGTGTCACTCCAGGTGTTCCAAAGAGGCCACTCCATCTTCCCTCATGTCTTTTCTTGGGAGGGAAGTGGCAGACTGCAGTGAAAAGCACAGTGGAGAGTAATTTGTTTGATTCAGGTGTGCTCAGGCTCTGGGCCTTTTATTTAATTACATGTATTTAGTAGGCATTTATCCTCATGCTACAAACATTTATTCATACTGGAAATGTTGGTTCTGACAACCTACATTTTTGAGGGAAAAAGTCAGTTATACTTATTAGAAAGTTCATGAATACAACCACACACATGCAGAAATTTGCTGCGTGGCCTGTATATATTTTCTTGCACAGATTTATGAACTGCAGAAGTTTGACTGCCCTTAATTGCTTCTCCTTCTCAGAGGACATAAAGGAAACTATAAAGTGAGGAGGAAAAAAATCAAATTCTCTGCTAAGAAAGAGGTATGATGGAGAAAACGTCTTTCAGTTTCCTAATACTACACATAAAAAAAAAAAAAAAAAAAAAAAAAAAAAAAAAAAAACAAAAAAAAAAAACCTGCCAGGATAAACATACTTCAGATTGGAAGTTACAAACTTTTCTGAAACTGAAGATAAAATACTTGCAGTATGGAGTTACAGCTCTGAGCTTCTTGGCCATAGTAGAATATCAGCTTATTTTGGCTGCTAACTACCTTCATTTCTTATCCTTTGGCCAACTATAGGCTAACAGCATGAAAAAACCCTCTCATTGCTGTCCCAGCAGTGACCTCAAACCCAAACCAGATGGGTCCCAAAGGCACAAAATTAAAAAAAAAAAAAAAAAAAGGAACAAAAAAAGTAAAAAAAAGTAAAATATATCATCTTCAACACAGATTCATCTCTGAGCTACATTATAAGCATAAAGTAGCTAGAAGATACTGAACTGGGAAGAACAATACACCATACTTCTGGGGCAGCAGACGTTTCTGCCACAGCAGGGTCCCAATACAACCACAAATCACAACTGCTTTGAAACTAACGAGAGGGAACCACAGAAGTGCTGAAGATTAAGAGAAAAAGCACTAACAGACCGCTTCTGTGCGAGACCCGAAATGACCCCGGGAATACGGCCAAGAATCATTTTCTTACTGGTAGCACCGGCAGCGGATTCTCCGGCTGCGGAGACAGACACACGGGCCGTAGGTGGGCTAGACCGGCGGGGAACGGGGCGAGAGGAGCAAGATGCTTCCACTCAGGAGGCCAGCCCTTGGCCCATTCCTGAGGTTTAGGGAAGCCATGCCTTTATCTGGACTGCCAGCCAAGCACACATTGTGTCATCCGTGTCCAGAGCAGCCGCTCCCCATCAGAACAAAGCGCAGACCCAGACCAGCACAGGCACCGAGGCACCGCCAGGCCTGGCACTCTCAACCTTTTTTTTTTAAGTAAGCCCTGCTGCAAAAAAAAAAAAAAAAAAAAAAAAGGTTGAGAAATAGCGTTCTGCGCTTAAAAAAATCTGTGGAAGTTTGAAATGCCATTACCCAGCACATTGTTAAACTCGAGTTAGACTGGTTTGGCACCTTTCAGGAAGGTACGGGCTGAGCCCGGTGTTCTGCAGGGTAAGCGGTTAAGGGATACAGCAGCTGTGGTTAGGGCACAGGGAACTGGGATACGTGAATCCTGTTCTCACAGATCCAGCAAGGAGTTCAAATAACAAAGTAAAAAAAAAAAAAATCCAAAATTAAAAAATAAAAAAAAAAGCCAACAAGGAACTCGAATCTCTCCATATCTCAGTTCCTCCCCCGCCGCCGCCCCCGCGATGGGGTAACTACCCCTTTAAGACCAGTACTTTTATATACTCAAAGGACACAAAGAAATGCAAATGAAATACAAAATTACTAATATGGAGAGAGGCAGCCTTGCCCCGCGCCTTCTATTCTACAAATATAGATGGGATAAATGCTTCGTTACATTTAACTCCAAGCCGCACTACCTCCGCCAAAACCTTATTTAAATAGAATATTTCTGAGAACCGGGAAGGGGGAGATGCAGCTGTGGTCTTAACCTAAGAGAGGTTAAGCTTTTAAAAAGAGTTGTTCTTTTTTTTCATTCCGTCTGCTGGTCGCATGCCATTTTAAAAAGGTGTCTGGCAAGCAAAAATAAAAAGTTTCCAGGGCTTTCCTTCCCCAAGCCGCCTCTGCCAGGAGCCGGGCGGGGAGAACGGGGCCGAGAGAAGACGGTCGCGCCTTTCTCCAGCTTTTTCTCCAACATACCCCTCCGGATCCCGACGCTCTGGAGGCGAAGGAGCCCCCGGTTCCTCCACCTGCCCGTAGCCCCGGCCGGCCAGCGGGGCGCGGCTCGGGGGGCGCCGCGGGCAGACGCCCCGCACACGCCCGCGGTGCCCGCGGCCCCCGCCAGCACCGGCCGCTCCCGCACTCCTCCTCCGGGAGCCGCAGCGGGCGGGGAGGGCGGCGGCGATGACAGCGGCCGGGCCGGCCGCCCCCGGGGACAGCCGGGCGGTGCTGGAGCGCCCGTCCCGCCGCCGGCCCCGAGCGCGGCCGCTCCCGCCCGCCCGCCGGTCGCTCCCCGCGGCGGTGAGGAGCCGGCGGGGCGGGGAGAGAAACTTTCCACCGAGTCCCGCCGCCGAACAAAAGAGCCGGGACCGGGAGAGGCGCCGCGGGGCGGGGGGACGAGGCTGCCCGGCGCTCGGGGCGCAGCGGAGCCGCGGGACTCCCCGGCCGGCGCCCGCTTCCCCGCAGCGCCGCCGCGTCCTTACCTGCGGGAGGGCGGTGCGGGGCGGCCAGTCCCGGTTAGCTGGAGCGAGTGCCGGGAGGGCTCGGCGGGGATTCCGCCATGTCAGTGATGTCGGCACCACATGGGGCCCCGGCCGGCCCACGCTACCGCGCACTCTGGAGTAGCGGCTCCCGCCGAAAAGGCGACCGAGGCGGGCGTGGGACGCCGGCCAGCCCCGCCGCCGGCCCGCCCCCGCGCCGGGGCGGGGGATCGTGAGGGGCGGGAATGGCGCCCGGGCCCTCCGCCTCGCCCCGCCGCCGGCCCGCCTCGTCCGCCCGCCGCGACCCGCTCATCCTTCCTCGGAGCCGTAGGATAATGGATCTAAAGGATCATCGAGGTTCGGGATGATCCGGTCCGGCCGCCCACCCAGCAGCACCGCTACAAGCCCTAAACCACATCGCCCGGTGCCAGGTCTGGACGTCTCTTTAACATCTCCAGGGACGGTGGCTGCACGGCCATCCGTTTCAATGCCAGGCCACCCTATAAGTAAAACATTTGTTTCTAATGTCTTATCTGAATCTCCCCTATCTCGGTTTAAGGCAATTTTCCTCTAGTTCTCTCACTGCAGGTGTGGGAGAAAAGAGCATCCCCCAGCTGCCTAAAACCTCCATTCAGGGACTTGTAGAGAGGGATGAGGTCTCACCTGATCATCCTCCTTCTCCAGATTAAAAAAAAAAAAAACCACCTCCGACAGCTATTCCTCATAAGATATGTTTTGTAGACCCTTCGCTTATTGCCAAATATCACCCCTGGAGCACACCTCACCCACCCTGCCTCCCCCTGTCCACACAGCCCTAGCCCGGGGTGTGTGGTTGTGATGGATGTTGGAAAGTTGCCACCAAAATGCCATTTCTGACAGGGTTTTTAAAACCTTGCCTTTGCCCAAGCACTTCCAGGCTGCGGTCAGTGCATGTCCCTAGCTGTGTCCTCCCCTGGCATCCTTGCTGCAAAGGCAAGGCCCATGCTCCCATCAGTGTGGCCATTCCTACATTCCCACGGATTGGGAGCGAGGAGGAAAAGCTCCAGATAATATTTTTCAGGGCTAAAGAAATGCTCTGACTTATTCAATAGTGCAGCCCTAAAGAAGAGAAGTTTATCCCCTGGCTCTGGAAGAGAGCCCCAGGGAGGGGCCTTGGTGGTCATTCACCTCTCAGCACTGCATCCAAGCCATGGGGGAATCATGACTGGAGCTTTAATCTGGTTACAGGAAAAGCTTAAAATAGGACTTGGCCTTACCCCCACCACAGATTGCAGCCGTGCTATGAAGGGTCTTTTGATTTAGCCTTGGTCCTTTGGGAAGCCAACCTTCCTCTGCAGGAGCTCATCGCCCACACGTCCTGTGCTCTGCCTCCTCTCCATCGCTATATTCTTCACTGTTACTTTTCCCAACAGCTTTTATCAATGATTGATCCGCTCTATCCACCAGAGCGAGGTTTCCTTTCAAAAACTGGAAAACCCTCTGGAGTCTGAGGCAGCCCAGGTGTATTTTCTTCAGCTTCCATTAAAATATCAACACAAACATTTTTCCCATAGGACTCCTTGATGTTCTGCTGCTCGCTGAAACACACACTAAAGAAAAATCAGTTTGGCATCAAAGCTGAGTAAAAGCATCGTGCCCAAATAGGCTGGGTTTGAGGCTTTTTTGTACATGACTAAAACCCAGAAAAATGAAAATAAAGTTATCTGAAATAGATAATTCCTACAAAAATAACAAATAGACTATTTTCCCATGGGAAAGATTGTTCAGTGTAGAATGGTCAGCCAGCACTAAGTATTGTTCGTCGCTAATTGCGAAAACTTTTGTAATGCATAAAATCTAAAAGTAGAAAAATGTTTTGTTTTATTATTGACCCAAAACATGCAAACTTTTTGATGGTCCTGGATAGAGTTACAGACCAGATGAGATTAATTATTCACTAGGGTTGTAAAGACTTTACTTGGTCTCATAGACAATTTTGTGTGGGGGAAAAAAAAAAAAGAGAGAGAGAAGGGACAGTGAAGACATTGGTTTAAGGGGAAAAAAAATCACTGACACGAGTTGGAAAATGATGAAAAAATATAAAATTGCAGAGTAAATAAACTCAAATCTGGAGAAAGCAAAATGAAGAGAAATAAAGAAGAGGAAAGAAATGGAACCATTTCTTCTTCCAAACCACGTCTCATTTGTAGCTTTTCTATCTGATGGGCCAAAAGTCCAGTCCTCATCCGGAAAGTCAGAACAGGGGCCCCAGACACGGACATTTCCAGTCTCACCTGACACTGCAGAAGGACAGGCTCACAAAAACTACAGCAAGGTCAATGTGGACCTGGAGCAAACGTTGCCTTCTCCTTGGAGCTCCTTCTATTCATCCCCACAGCCCTGATGAACAGGAAGAGCAGATAGTTAACAACAATAAATTGTTTTAACAATAAATGATTGAATGGAGCCTGGGCACGGCTCAGGAACCAAGGGACAGGGGAGGGGAGAGTGAAGCAAGGATTGCTTTCCATCAGGGAGTTCCTACATAAATAACAGATAAAACTATTTCTCCAACAGCTTAGTCCCTGAGCCAGCTCATCTAGGAATAGGATTAATCAGACCAAGAGGAAACGTCTCTTGCCACTGAAAAAGGAGAAGGATTAGGTTAAGTGATGACACAGCAGTGACAGACAAGTCACTCTGGAGAAAATGACTGACCTAAACTATCATCCAAATAAATACAGACCAAAGCTATGAACTAATTTTTCTATTTTGATGAGTCTGGTTTGTTTGGTTATTTTCAATAACATGCATATTTATCTTTTATCACAGTGAGATCTTTCTGTTTATTCAGGAAGCGAGTGGCGTCAGAAACGCGATAGTGCGTCTCTTCCATCTCCCTTCCCACGTGTGCTGTTGCAGAGGAGCAGGATGAAGGGGCTGTGCTCTATCCTTCTTTGGTATTTCTGTATCCTTCTTTGGTCTTTCTGTTGGATCCCTGTCCCCATGACAGTCACTCTGAAGCTGCAGATGCAGCAGGAGGAGACAGAACCCCCAACTCCTTTCAAGCTGGAATTGTTTAGCCATCACACAGTAACGATTTTGGCACTGTTGACTGAGGCTGGATCCAAACCAGTTCTAAATCCTGTATTCTGCCATCATCTCCATCAGCCATCCCCTCCTATTCGGTGGCAAAACCCAGAGAGGGGCCCATGTCTCTGCACAATCAGGATGTGGCCTTGGAGGTCAGACATCATTGCCAAAGCTGTGAAGACAGTCTTTATTCTCTCAGGGTACTTCCCCTCACATTTCTGATGGGATTTGAGTTAAACTGTTGCTATTCCCACAAGCTGCATCTTCTGTATTCTGAAGGGCAGGCAGGCAGAGATCTTGGCATCGGTGCTGTTTGACAGCATACAGAGCATGCTTTGATTGATTTATTTGCTGAATAGTCTGTTGGTTTTTACCTGGGATATACCGCCCTCAGTCAGTTTTAACCCTGCATAGCACCTGCATAGAGGGTGGATGTTTCCACTCAAACACTGGATGGACTGTGGCTGCAGGAGTTTTCCCTCCACGTGCATTATCACACCTCTGAGCAGCTGTGGGGTGAGAAATCAGGACACAATGTCCTAACAGTTTACATTTGTCCATAGCAAGAGCTCCACTTTTTTAATTTTTTTGCCAGCAGCAACTCAGATGAAGAAAGACAGAAGTACTCAGCAAAATTGCCTTTGGTGTACCCTCAAGCTGAGAGCATGGCCCTGAAACATCCCTTACTTGGACCTCACCCTGCCACTTGAGAGGTGGGACGGGCAGGATGCTCAAAGCAAACGTGGAAGATCTCCTCACAAAAATATCCAGAAAAAAAATGATGTCTCACCTCTCCTCCCTTCCCCTCCTTGTGATAACATAACTTAGACCTTCCACAGAATAAAGACAAGGCCATATAATCTCTTCTTTTCTTGTTTTAAAATGCCTCACAAAGCGATAAAGTTAGTGCAACTTAAACAACTGAGTACTCAAAAGCATACAGTACAATCTGGTCATGGTGAACTTTTCTCACTCTTTTATGTGACCAAAAAAAAAAAAAAAGCTAAAGGCAAATAAGATTGTACAGATTAAAACACGATGATTTCCTTGAATCCTTACAATGCTTTATTTTCAAGATAGTGCCTGTGGAGACTGACACATGCAAGAAAATCTGGGTAAGTGAATGTAGTTTATAATGGTCACTTTTACTGCAGGGAATCCAAAATTCTGCAGGACAGTCTTTCTAAATAAGTAGGGCATGTAAACATTAGCACAAACCAGGATTTCTGTCTGTACCTCTCTATTTAGAGGAAATGAATGCCAGTTATTCACTCAGCATATATTCACAGGTTTGCATTCATGAACTGACCAAGTTTGTACTCATCATATTAATTAGCAGTTTTTTTCCCTTTTTAGGATAACACAGGTCAGGATTTCTCATGCTCAATAACATGTGAAGAACTGAAGCCCCAAAAATCTTATTGTTGGGATAAGATCAAAGGAGTAACCTCTGTATGATTCTGAAATAACATTTCTCTGCCTCTTCTGTTAGTGCAGTGCACGGTAACTTTGCACTGCATATCAGTGTGGTAAAACAAATTACTTATTTGACATCATTTTATTACATTTAATGGACAAGTCTTTAATTTGGCCTTTGAATATCACAGAGATCTTACCAAGCAATAAATACAGATACTACTAAGCAACAAATATGTACAGTCAAACTCTAGTAGAAGTCACAAAGGACCGGAGAGCTTCACCAGCAGCTAGAAGAGGCTCTAAACACCCATTCCATTACTGTAAAGACGTGATTTCTGACACCCCAGAAGTTACTGTTAGTCAGGGATTTTATTCTGTTAGCTGTTTCTTAATCTTTACAAAGGCATCATGGAAAGAAAAGGTTCCTGCTGCCCTCTCTTCCATGAGAAGCACCATTGTCTTCACAATCTGTCTCTTTGCAAGCTGAGGCCTTACACAGGGCATTTTTTACATTTTTTCGTCTACGTTGGTTTTATAAGTTTAAATAAGTTCCTGTCTGCTAAGAGCTTCCAAAGAGCGTTGGCATTTCACCAATTCAAGAAGCTCGCCGTGAAGATTACACACCAGAGGTGCTTATTCAAAACAATAACTTCTGACCACTGCACCAGAAGAAAATACTCTCATTTATTGCCTTGTAATCATGCCTCTCTGCAGTGTTAGTTCCAGGTTTGCCAACAAGAAGGATGTTCCTTTTGATATTTTACAAATATTTCAGCTAAATCTCCTTAACACTGTGCAGCTCTTTGGCTCATTAGGTTTGCTTGGGGTTTGTTTTGTTGAAAGCTCTTGTTTCAGTTCAGGCTCTAAAGAAAACAAAGCAGTATTGCTTGCATTGTTAAAGCCAAAAGTAGGGCCATGGAAAAAAAAAAATGTTCTTCTTGGATGAGTTTGGAGATTGGCATTCATGAAACAGCTGGAGATGAAACATACAGCACTAATCCTGTCCAGTTGCTCCTGGTCATGTTGCACATTCAGGAAATTCATAATTAGGTGGTTATACCCCCAGTGTTTCCCCTGCAGCACTCTTTACAACCAGCAGTTTATCTTCTTGTCATTGAAAAAAAATAAAACCAAAAACCAAACCAACAACAAAACCCACAACTACAAAGAAAGAAGAGGGAGAGAAAATACAAGCAGGAATGACTTGAAATGTACTTAATAGCTTCTTCTCCTTGTAAAAAAAAGAATAAATCAGATGTTGTCATTTCTGCACATACCAGCAAACTGCTGATCCACTGCCCTTTTCTATCACAGCAGCTTTCCTCTGTGCTGTATCTCCTTCCTCTTCACAGTATTTATTTTTCCAGTTGATTTTTTTCCCTTGCCAGTCATGCACCCGCTTTCCTGTAAAGGGCAGCCACACCTGACAATTTAGAAATAAACGCTTTAATAAGTAAACATTTATTTTTCTTGTTGAGTGGAAGCACTAGACATGGGGCTTTTATTCCTAGCTCCCACCAAGGTTTCTAGTGAATTCCTAAGTAGTTTCTGTTCTTTATTTTGATTTCTCTAGTGGTATCATGAAAGCATTTTGCCACACACTGGGAATTTTCATACTGCATGCTACAAATGGTGTTTTGTCAAAAATTCATCTTCATTTTAAATCACTCAAGGTACAACTTGAAGGATTTTTCTTCTTTCCATAACTGAAGGGGTTTTTGCAAGGCCATAACAAAGCATTTATATTCCAGACACAATAAGGTATCTTTTAAATCCAACAGCCTTATATACTGTTAACTACACACATATGCAATATGGAGATTTTTTTGTGTACAAGGCAATCCATGAGAAATGTTGCCAACTTTGGAATTAAACTGTTACCAGTGACTCAGCAGGTTTGCTCTGCAATAGAAAAGCATTCCATATAAGCTTTTTAAACAATCACGATTACTGATTTTTCTCCAAAGTAACTTGAAAGAAGACTACACAGATAACACTTCTAGTTAAAGTTCAGGAGTTTCCATGCCTGTGATTAGGAAGCTACGCCGGTGCCTCAGAAGTCTGGCTCTTCAGAGATAAAAAAAAAAAAACCCACAGCAATTTCATAATGCCTACAGTGAATGCACAAATAACTTTAAAACAAGAAGAGCCATAAGCCCCTGTGGTGCAGTTCCAGCCCCTAGATCACGGGATGACCATAAATCCCAGTGAGAGGAGAGGGAAGAACCAGCCCAGCCTTGCTCCCAACTCTTCTTATCCAGGGGAGCTTGGCCATGTTGCATGCACTTGTGGTTTCTTCCTCCTTTCAGAATTTTGCTAAGTGTGTTTTCAGTCATTAAAGGAGCAAAAATAAACCTAAAAATGTCTTTTTTCTTGTCTAGCCATCAGGGAGCATCTCCAAGTCCCTGGTTGACAGTGTGGAAGCAGAAGGCTCAGTGCTTTTGAAGGAAGATGCTCAGTCATGGCCATGTACAAGTCCTCTTCCAAAACATCCTGGAAGTGAGACAGATTCCTCAAAAGCTCATTATACCTTCAATAAACTGAGGATCTTTATACCAGGTGTAAGGCTCCTATCACCAGCCTCAAGTGTATTATCTGAAAAAAAAATTAAAAAAAAATAAAGCACTGAACGATTTAAGAGTTTCACATCAGATTCCGTTCCATCAATGACTTTTCCAAGAGCTGCATGGAAATACATCAGCTTCCCCAAATACAGATTCCCTAAAGCTGCATGGAAATACATCAAGTGTTACTTTGAAAAGCAGTCACGTTTTGAAAATTATTTACCAAGCTACTAACTTTTCCAGACTTCAAAGGTGATGCCTGAGATTGTTTATCATCATGAAATAGATACATTATTGAGTCTGGAATATAAATGTTTTGTTATGGCCTTGGAAAAACCTCTTCAGCTAACCTTGCCTCAGGCTAGAATGATTTAAAAAATAATGCATATTTTACAATTCTATTACTTTTTTATCTACAATAAATAGCCAGGCTTACCCTCTCCATCATGCCTTGTCACATACACCATCACACCTAAATTCTACACACTTTTCACTTTTTTTTTAAATAACAATGTTAAGATCTAGCAACATGCCCTAAAAATCAACAAAATCTGGAATTATTTTTTTTATTAAGGGAGGAGCAACTGCAACAATGAAGGCAATATAAGCAGTGTGCTGTGTCAGCTCCTGCCTTCCTGTGTGCACCCCAGCAGGTCACAGCTGTGATACACAGTGATGTGAAGTGGTGTCTGCATCCATGGCTGAGACGTCAAACATGGCCTTAAATCTTACTTGAAAGCTGCCCACGGAGCTGATACAGAAATGGAGGAATGATTGTAGCCTGATAAAATAAGGAAAAACAAAAAACAAGAGAAAAAAAACCAAACAGTGGATTCTTCATAGGTTTCTGCTGCTGTTTTTCTTAATTTTTGAAGATTCTTGTGATTTAAACAAATCTAGAAGGGATGGGAAAGCAAATAGAATTATTTTTATTACTCACACAATGATTATGTGAGGCTTAATTGATGGGCATTTGCAAATATGCTTTGTGATTTCAGAAAGAAAGTTGTTATTAAGGAAAGGTGCCATAAAAATGCCAGTTATAATATAAATCTTATGCCATATACAGTAAAAATAAATATAATAGACATTTTAGAAGAATTGGCAAAGTTCTTATACACATATTTCAGATGTTTCTTATTCCTCTCCCCCCACACTACTTCAGCTTTAAAAATGGAATCACAAAATAAGGAGCAAGGTCACACTCTGCACCAACTCCTCACCACAGAGCATGCAGTTCTGTTTCCCTGAGTTAAACTCTCTGTAAGATTTGCAGGGCTGATTCTCAGTGCCCACAGCCAGTCTACATTTGGATCAGGGCTCAGCAATCCCCCTCCCAGCCCTGACCCCCAGCCCAGAGCTGTCACTCCCCAGCCAAGCTCTGCTCCTTGATGCAGCCAGGCAGCACTACAACACCTGGGTCTCAGACTCTTGGAACGCCTTCAGCAATCCATTTGCTGTTATTTGGGTCAATTTTTACTACCAATGCCATTTTATTTTCCCAAATATCCTCAGGGTCTCACAGTCTGTCCATGAGTTTTGTAACTTCCCTGGTCTCTCTCAGCTCTGCTTGCCATAGTGAGGATGGGAAAGGGCACAGATGCCCAAGGAGCCGTGGTCTCCCTGACCAGACCACAACTCTTCTCGGTCCAAGTTGTAAGGCCATGGTTACATGAGCAAAAAAACTGGATCTGTGTAGTGCCAAATTTGTCCTCAGCACATTTATCCCAGATCAGGAGTGTCTGTTGGACTTGTCAGAGTGCGTGGTGCAGTTTGTGTCACCACAACACCTTTGTGTTCACCCCACATCTGCTCTGGGGTTCAACATATAGCTGGGGTGGAAGTGAGGCACAGGGCCTGATCTGGCATAAAGCTTGGCCATTCAGGGTTAATCCAGCAGAATTTTTAAAATAAACTGGAACTGTCAGAGAGTTTAGACCACATAAATACTTGATCTCATATGGCAGCACTTTTTAATCCTGTCCTGTCCAAAAAATAAATGTATTCTGTTGTCACACCACTCCCTTCATCCTTTGGTGTTTTGGTTCTTCTGTAACTATAAAATAGGGATCCCAGCATATCTCTAATGGGATTCATATAAATTCCTCATGAAAGTGTGCACCTACTTGGAAGCAATGCTGAATTGATACTGAACATTTCTTCTGAATGGTACTAAAATCCTCAGAGATTAAACTGAAAATGCATCAATCCCCCAGAGTGCTGGGGGCATGTATTTATATTTAACTTAATCCTGAGATTAACATATTCAAAACAGACTTGGCAGTTCATTATGAGAGAGCTATAAAAGTACTCTGAAGTATTCAGAATAATCAAGTAAGCACATGCAGTATCAGAGGCCAAGATGGAGTTATTTGGAAAAGCATAGTTCTGTCTGGCACAATGAACATCTAGTGATGACCAGAATGCTAATTTCAACAAATGCTCAAGAGATGCCCATATCTTACTTTGCATTTCTTGTATAATGCTACATATGGAAAGAAAGAGTGCTATGATTCTATTCTTGTTAGAGAAAGATTCGAGCTTCAGAGAATTTTTAAGTTTTAGTAACCCATCTCATATTACAAGCTTGAACTTGACCCTGGAAACTGCTCAGTTCCATTCAGCAATTGACTGTGACTCCATCTTAGTAATAAAAAAAAGACAC
Organism: Sylvia atricapilla; assembly: GCF_009819655.1. Classification (NCBI taxonomy): domain Eukaryota; kingdom Metazoa; phylum Chordata; class Aves; order Passeriformes; family Sylviidae; genus Sylvia; species Sylvia atricapilla. Next base: position 4,588,565 of record NC_089149.1, on the reverse strand, counting down.
CTGAGTACTTTAAACATCATTTACTGAATCTAAAAAGCGTAAACTCTTGCAGTCTGTAAATTATGCAACCAGCACTTAAACTTAGATGTGTTAATCAGGGAATGGAGAAAACACAGCTAAAGTGAGCAGATATAAGTGCTACATTTTCAATAGCCAAAGGATATTGCTAAAGAAGGGGAAAACAGGAACAGTTTTTTTGTTTGTTTTATGATAGGTCAATCCAGTGAGCAGGTGTCTTTTCATTTGTGATACAGGTTATGAGAACAAAAGCTGAGCAAGTGAGAGCAGAAAAAAAATATATAGATAAACTTTTGTATAAGCTTATTAACACCTGATAGCTTTTGAATACTAACAGACAGTGTCAGTGGGATTTCTTTGAAGGGTCTGTGTTGCAATCACCTACAGAAAAAATAAGAGACCATATGATGCTCAGAACACGAGGCTTGTGGGAAAACCTTGATAGGCCAGGGAAGAGCAGACAAATGGGGTTTGAAATCTGGGATAAAACAAAGTGATCTTTTACCATCTCCTGTTTACCTTGGCAGAAACAAGCTGCTCAATAAGATTTCTTTGGGTGTAAGATGCAAGCCTAAATTCATGTTGCTTAATAAAAAGGCAAAGGCAAAAGCTGGGTTAAACCTGTGGTATCCCTGCATTGTTCAGAACAGAGACTGGATCAGGCTGAGCTTTGCTCCCTAAACTGTGGCTCCAGCTCTGAGGTCATGATGCAAAGTCTTTGGTAGGAATTTAGGCTTGAGCTATTGCTGCCCCTGGCTGCTGGCTGGTACCTCTGTGCTCTGCCCTCTGGGTCCTGCTGACCCTCCTGGGGTTTGCATCAGTGCTGCCAAGCAGGTCAAGGTGTTGATCTGGTTGTGAGCCAGCTTTCCTAAAAAGGTTTAGGGGTTTTTTTTTGCTGTTCAAACCAGGTATCTCCATGGCTGGTTTCCAGCAGCACCAAAGGCAGGGGTGTGGGCTGCAGTACAGAGGTAGGCATGGATGTAAGAGAAGGACAGATATTTGTTAAGCCAGCGTTACTGCCGGGCACATGCAGCAACATGACTTTGAACCACATCTCTGTCCAGACACGTCACATACCAAATTCCACCAACAGGAGACAATTCCCCTTCAGTTCATGTGGAAGGGATTTATGGTTTAGCACAGGAAAAGCTGTATTATTTCCTCTCTTGCCAAATATTTCTGAGCAGCTACCTCATTGTGTTCACCTCATTGACAGGTGTGAAACTCTACCTGGTCACTAATCCCTTACCTGCTCCCATGGATAATTAACTGCTAAGCATAAATGTAGCCTGCAGCATTTTCTGTTGGGAGGAAGCCCAGGTGCCGCAGAATGAAGATCCAAACTTGCTGCAATACCAGGGGCATATTACCAATCCCCACACACCCTGAGTCATGTGTCTGCTGCCTCAGTTCCTTCTTTTTGCTTCCCTGATGAGCACATGTGTGTACTCACATGCACGTGTGCACAAACCACACACTGTGGTGCTCAGGAAGGCTTCCTGCATTCAGTTATGCAGCCCAAAGTACACCTACAGGAGTTTTCTAGGGCTTAAGTGCTTCTGGATGCTTAATAAAACACTGAGCTAAGCATCTCAGTGAAGTCTATGGTGATGTAGAAGGGAAGGGTCCCAGTTACCATTGCTGTCAGCCAGCCAGTTCTCATCTCCTGCTCTGGAAGTTTAGCACTGCTGACTCTTGCTATTGGCCTCTTGCTATCATGATCCTTATAACAAGGTCTTTTTAGGGTATGTAAAAAAATATTTTCTTTCCACTGCTGTTTCAGGAACATTCATTTGCATTTGCTTGCTTTTTCTGCACGCTGACATGCAAATGTCCTGAACACCTGAACAGATCTCCATTCAGAATTGCTCATGTTAGTGTTTAAGAAGCAACTGAGCACCCTGCACTTCGTGTACAGTTCTCTTTCTTCAAATAAATCTGGAGTTAATGCCTTATCAGGATAAATCCTCTGCAGGTTAAGACTTTTGGAACTCAAAACATCTGAAAAAAGTAATACAGCACCTTCTCTGAATATCCCAAAATCTTCAGAAAGAGCGAAGATGAAGAAAACCAACTGAGAACAGACAACAACATTGAAAAGAAGCCTGTGTGGAACAGTGGAAGTGTTTGGAAGGGAGACTTCCCCGGGGTGAAATGTTACTTAGCTGCAGGACAGTTTGAAATGACCTGTGTTTAAACTCCAGACTCATGTTTGAATCATCTAGCAGCAGTCAGAGCCAGCATGCTGGCTTCTCAGGAATCATTATTCTTTTCTTGCCTTTTGTTTTTGGAAGTACTTCAGAATTAGCTGTACTCAGACCTAAGGTTATAAATGATACCAGTAATAAGGGACATACCTTATTTCTCCAATCCACACACCTGTTGGAGCTATTTCCCTCTGGGAATTGCCTTAATGTAAGTTTTCCTTAATGTCCAATACCAGGCTACTTGTTTATGTGTTTCAGTAGTTTCAAGAGGGTAGAATCTGGCTACATAATTTTTCTGTACATTGGAAGAAAGCACAGAAAGAAAAAGATTTTTGTTTTCCTGAAATGGTATTGGTGCTAGTTGCTGACTAGTTCATATTTTCTTTCTTCTTCGGGACCTGTGGATTTTCTTTGGCTTCTTCATTGCACACCTAAACTCCTTTGAGGTGCACATGGGTTTTCTGAGGACATCAGTCATCCCACCTGGAGGAGGAATTGTGACAGGTCAGTGTTTTGGAGGGACCATTCAAGGCATCCCTTGGGGCTGTCAGACACACTGTGCAAGCTCAGTTCACCATCTCTACTGGTGTTTGGAACAAACCAGGAGTGAAGCCAGGACAGCGACAGTGATGAGGAGGATGTGATGGCTTTGTAGAGTTCTCAAACAATGGTTGTGTTTATCAATCTGACAAGGAACTCCTTTGGTGGGCAGGAGTCAGAAAGGTTAGTTTTGAAAGTAAAGAGATGGGGTGAAACTGAGTGTCTCCTTTGGTTTTATTTCGTGAAAGGAGAGGCAGAAACATTGCTGGAAACAGTAGTTTTTCTCACTGCTCCAGAGGGTGGTTTGACAGAGGATATTTCCTACAGAACACAGACATCCTCCATATACCTCCCTCCTCCTCTTATTTGCAGCTTTTCTGACCCCCGAGGGTTTCTCACAATTCAAGAACCAAAGAGAAAAAGAAAAGGGGGGGGACACAACATAAAGCTGGGTTTTTAACACTTCCTTCCAAACTCTTCTAGCTGGGTTAATTTTGCTGCTGTTCGGTTTACTGTGGTATTTTCTTTCAAGTTTCATGGACCCTTGAGGCCTCTTCACCTGTGATATTCTTCTGAGACTCTTTCTTCTCAGGATTGTGTCTATCCAGTGCAGACGTCTTTGATTGTATTTTACCCACCGCAAGGAGCAGCACACCCAAATCATTGGTGGTGTTTGGACTCCTACTGATTTGTTTGGGTGTCCCAATTCAAGGAAAATGTGCAAAAGCAAAGACAGCATCAGCTTAGTTCCTCTTGACCTTCCCTTATCTGTAGACAGAGACATGGGTCCATAAACTCAGTGTTTAGTTAAAACATAACTGCTGGTACTATGAAGTTGGTAATGAGGAAAATGAAGCAGAGATCAAAAGATTCTCTTTTTTTTTGTGGATTTAATTTTCTTCCTCATCTTTGCACTTTGGTCGTAAACACTGCCATTCCCCCTCTGCCCTCCTGTTCCACACACTGAAGATTAAGTTGGGAAATATTTTTAGAAAAGACATGAGTATACAGAAGGGAGTATTAGACTGTGACCTTATAGCTGCTTTTGAAGTTTTTGAAAGCTACATGGCAAACGTTCCCAGCATTTCCAAATTCTCAGAAAAACGAGATTCATAGATTGCTCTTCATTAATTTAAGTGTACTAACTAATTGGCCACATGTATGCTTATTCCCTTTCTCTCATGCATGCACACACAGAGCAAAGCCAACACATATATTCCAAGATGCTTGAAACAAATAATGGAGCCACAGTATTGCCTCAATTGCTACTGGCTTGGGAAGAAAAGTAAACAGCAAAACAGGAAAAGGAAGGCTAAAACTAGATTAAACAGATTGCTGCATTCAAGAGTATGCAGTCAGCTGGGAACTTAATGAAAAAAAAAAAAAAAAAGAGTTGAAAGGAAAAGTTAAATAACATACAGTCCTCTCTTGTATTTGTGAAAATCCCTCACCAGCTGTGTGGTAAAATGCCCTTAAACTAGCATGCAGTATAAATCTTGGATGTACAGAATTAACCTTTCATTCACGAAGGTAAGCAAAATATCAGGTTATTCCTCATCACTGGAATTCAAATTAGGCCCAGATTGTTCAACAGGAGCTGGAAGATGACAGGGATAGAGAAAAGGAGCTTCTTTGTCTCAGTTACAGGAGAAAAAAAGAAGTAATTTCTCAAGATAAAGACATGTTACCAATGGAAATTCATGTTGCATATATGTAACACAATATGGTTCCAATTATCTGTAAGAGGAGGTGTGCAAAAATCAAGGTAATTTAAAAACCTGACCTATCACCAAAGCCAGCAAGATCCCTCACTGTTTCTATCATTTGAAGCCAAAATCTCCTGCTGAATACTCTAGTCTTTTTTAATCCTGGTTTGGATTTGAACTTGAACCCTAGGCCCTCAAATAAATCAAAGCCACATCTTAACGTGCTCTTTCCAGACTGTTTCTGATGATAACACAACCTCTATTAAAGTAACCTGGCTTTGCCTCTGCAATGATTTCCAAGAGCTACAACCAGGAATTTCGCTACTTTCCTGACTGACTGCACAGATATACCTTTCCAGGTTAGTTGGCTGAGCCAAAAAAGAAACCCTAGCCTCCTTCACCACTGTTTTAGATTTTTACATTTGGAAATATGAAACTATTTTAGAATAAAGACTCTGTTGGGACAACCTATCATGTCAGTTAGAGAATACTTTTCCCTCCTGTCTGATCTTCAAGAGCAGTTAAACAACTGTCTGCAGTATTTCTGAGTTCTGCTGCAGCCTCATAAATGGAAAGATTTTTTTGGAGTGGAACATGTTGCTGCCCACTGGTCAGAAGGCACAGAATGAGACTTTTCAAGTAAGTTAAGGAAAAATGCATCTTTTGTTGCCCTGAGAGGAACACCTGTAAGTAACCCTAGAGACTCTTCACCACAGTCTAAGCCCAAGATGATCTCCTATTGTTGCTACCAAGGGTATCATGTTTGGGCAAGGTGCTCTCTTTCTGATAGAATGTGTAGCACAGGACATTTCTTCCTTAATTACAAAGCCTTCTCCTCCAGGTCAGGAAAGACTTTTCCATTAGATTAGCCCAGTCTGAGCCAGTGAATCCCACAGGTTCACCTTCAAGCAGTTATGACTGAAGCTATTCAAGAGCCAGATGTCTCTCATGAACTCAAACTCAGGCAGCTGAACCTCCATTTCCAATGATATTTCACGCAGGACATTACTTTTTGTTTATCTTAACCAATGTCCTGCAGTAGCAACTTGTTTCTAAAATAAGCTGCATTTCAATTTCCAAGTGATGGAGACACAGATAAAACTATGTGGTCTCCAGTGCTTCTGGCCAGGAGGCAAATTTATTATGGCAAATTTATAGTGACTTGTATTAGCCCAGATTCCATTGGATTGGATCATGGTTGGTTGCTTAGATCAATGCTAGGGTGCTTTGTGCTGTGGTCTATAACTGACCTGTAACAAACAGGAGTTCTAGGACAGCCAATACAGCTGAACCTTCACCCGTATTTGTCCAGTAAAGTAGAATGTTTATTTCAAAAAATAAATTATGAATGTACATGTTATTTTTCCACCTGTATGAGCTGTAGACAGCAAAAATCATTTCATGGAACTGGAAACACCCTTATCAGATTTGAAGTCATGATATTACAACAGAGGGCTTCTATATATAGAAGTAGGGCAGTGACTCTCTGGTTGTTATCATTAAATTCTGTTTTATTTTTCTGAAGATTCCAGGTACTGGTACCACAAAAATAACATTAAAACACCAAAACATCAAGATGTAATGCTCATCACAGTCTCTCTAATATTAGATTTTTAGCCTTTGTGCTCTGCTGGCAATGCAGGGAATGGTGCCTATTTCAGCAGCTGCATCAGAGAGGGAGTTTGCAGCCAGCCTTACCCTTTCCCCTGGCTGTTCCCTCCAGTACCTGATGAGTTTTCAGCCCCTGGTCTATGAATTCCCACCTTGCTCCCTGTCCCAGAAATGTCTAAAGATCTGAAAGTTTCCAAGGAGGGTTTTTCCCCTTGTGCTGAGCCTTCAGCTGCAATCCCTGTGCCTGGTGGAATGCAGGTGGTAGACAGCAGTCTGTGATTGCTTCAAGGACTGCAAATAGAGGGAGAAAATAGTACTCAAACAGATGAAATGGTACAAATGAAATCAGAAGGAATTTAGCTGTTTACATGAATGGAGCCAGGATTACCCTCCTAGTCAAGATGGTAAGACCCTGAAGTTTATCTATACATTTACTCTTGTTTTCTGCCAGCAATAAACACAGTAAAGGGTAAGATAAAAGCTGTATCAAAGAAGCTGACTGAGCTACAAGGGAGGTTTCTCCAGGCTTCAGGCCACAGGATTATCTTGCACAAAGCAGTATGAACGAGAGCTGTTGTGCAAACGCCACACACCATTGTTTATTTTGTCACATCGCAGCTCATCACAACGCCTTCAAAACACTGAGTGGATCTTCTGGGGAGTTGGAACTGAGGAAGGTAAATGCTGATGAATGGGAGAGACTGTCCACCATTTCAGGACACTGCAGCTCATCTGATCTTCAGAATGAAAACTGATTAAGGGCACAAACTCTCCTGAATATGGGCCTTGACAGACTTGCAAGATCTGACTCATTTACTATGCCATAAGTAACGCTGCCACGGCTTTTGATGTACTGTTCGTTCGTCCATACTTTGAAAAGGGAAAAAGTTCCAAAAGACAGCTTTCCCCAACATCATTAACACTGTGTACCAGGGGGGTCTGATGGAAACACTGGTGGTTTTAACACATTACTGGTCACAGCTGCCCAAGAAGTGTTTGCACAAGGATCTTGGGCGCGTGGTGTGACTCTCCAGCAGGGGCAGGAGCTGGACTTCATGATCCTTGTGGGTCCTTTCCAACTCAGGATATTTTCTGATTGTGTGAACACCCTGCACATGAGATAACATATAGATGAAGCATCCATTTGTTTGAGGCTATTTTACTTGGGATCAGCCCAACTTTAATTGTCTCCCAGAAATCATCAAGAAGTCGCCATGTGATCTGGAACAATCATTGATGATTTACATTGTGATGATTATCACAAGGAGAAAGGAGACAAGGAGGAAGTAGACAGAGCTAAGGAAACAAAAGAACATGTGCCACCTTGCTGCTGAGGATGGCAGCTCACCATATTCAGACTCATAGAGCTCTTTTCCAGCCTAAATGGTTCTAAAATAATTGAGTCCACCTCCAAACCTAACCCAGGCAAATCCAAGATGCTAAAAGGACATCAGCTTTCCTGGTCCTGATGGATCTTACATGTTGCAGGGCTCTTTCTTCCCATCATGTGGCCTGACACAAAGGGAAGAGAGATTCACAGAGCTCTCCTACCCCCACATCCTTCTGGAGACCTCTGCATGGACACAGAGCACTGGACTCAGCCCATGTGTCAGCAGCAGCCAGCCCCATTTCCCTTCTCCTCCTTGTGGTGAATAATCCCCAGCTCATACCAGGCAGCGGTAGACAAATGGAAAAATTTACCTCTTTGTTTATCCACCACCAGTAATGTAAGGTTTAATCATACATCCCCTGCCATTTGTGTCCTGAGGTTGGCACCTGAAACTGAACTGCAAGTTCAAGGCAGCTGTGATCAGGATCCATTCCCTGTGGTAAGTTCAGGAGCAGGAGGAGCCCAGCTGTGGAAGCAGGGTCATTTTTCAGTTCTTGCACTGTTCTTGGAGCCGGTGACTGCCCTCCCTTTTACAGCTACAAAGCCAGGCTTCGGCGTGTAAATCAGCCCGCTCCTGTCTCACAGTCTGCGAGACAAACTCCCAGCAGAGGTGCGAACTTCCCCAATTAATCTTAATGAAGTGTTAACTTCAAAGCAGTGCTGAAGCCATTTCTAGGTTAACAGAACCTTACAGAAAAAAAACCTCCCAGTTTGACTCGTTAAAAACAGCTCCAAGGTGAGAGGATTGGTCAAATTTGGGAGTTATTCTGGGAGCTGGAAAAAATCCCACTTCAGCGGCAGCCTTTGCTCAGGCACCACTTCCATTGCATTGTTAGGAAACCAAAGGGTCAGGCAGCCAGGCTGGAAAAACTGTACAGTGAAGGCATGCTAAAAATATCACTGGAATGGAGCAGATGGAGCAAGATAAGGAGGCCTGGATGATAAAGGCTGTAAGGAACTGTGCAAGCTCTTTGAGCCAAGTGATGAACTTGATCACATTGTCTTTTACCTTATTCAGGTCAGTGAAGTGCAGAGCAAGATTCAAATCTTGAGCCCAGATTTAATCTGTGTATTCCCATAACCCTCAGTTAGCCAGGGATGCAGATCATTTACCCCAAAACAATAAAGTGGATTCCTAAAATTAGTCTCAGACGCCTGCAGTATTGCCATTAGCTTTGCTAGCACTATGAGTTACTGTGATTATTAGTGCATTCGGAAGTGTGAATCCACATCATAGAGGTCTCCTGGAATTAAACCCTCATTTGAAGAGCCTTGTACCCTTATTTTCCTGATCAAATGCCACAGAAGTGGATCATTTGCAACGACACCTTCCCTTTCATGTTTCTGTCTGGTGAGCAGCCAAGGAGCCCACCTAAGAATTTGGAAAGAGGGATGCAGTTTTGGGAATTAGACTATGACCCATCAGTAGATATTCACTTCCTACTCTCAGCATGAGCAGGTTGATCTTTGTGCTCATTTGTTAATCAGGACAAATGCACTGAGCAGGTTGAGCTGTAGGGACCGTATCAACAGACAGGAAACTGCCTCCCTGGGGAAAATTGTCACCAGATCAGACCTGAATGACTTCCACACTCAGATACTCCAGCAAATGAACACTCCACTGCCTCATCTTTAACTGTCAAAGGCAATAGGAAAAGCATTTCCTTAGAAACAATTGCATGGAACTGTTTGCCACCTAAAGCCAAAGCTGCTGTGCTGAGCAATTCAGATTGCACTCTGGGTACAGGAACTTAAATGTAAAAGAGGTAGATCCTTTACAAGCTTCCTTGAAGAACTCTGACTCAGCTGATTACTAATTGCCAGAACACACCCACATCTGCCTGTGTAAGCTTTTATAATATAAAAAAAAGTAAAAAACTCCAAAAAGAAAAAAAAAACACACAAACAAAAAGGTTAAATTAATTATTCCTCTTTTGAAAAGTTCAAGAGTGAATGTCTGCGTTGCCATGGATGCTGGTTTGTTTATAGTTATTGTTTTTTCCTCATTATTAGCTACTATTAAATACCATGAAACAAGAGTTCACCTTCAGCACTGTACCACAACTCTGACCTCCAGGTACTGCCAGTAGCTGTAGTGGGGCATAACACAGAGACTTTTACTTCTGCTAAAAGATGGATGTAGGTCAGATAATGCAGAAGCAGTAGTTCTTCCAGGTCCACAAGATTTTCTGCCGGATACTTCAAACCCAGCTATGCTCACCAGGGTCAGGAAACAGCTATTGCAAAGTTATTTCATGCCAGCAGCTGCTTTGTATTCTTCTCCTTCCTCTGAAGTGTCTCATTAGAGAAGACAGACTAATAGTCTGAGCTTGGCAGCAACAGACCCAGTCTGGAGTGGAGCAGAGCAAGAGGTCCCACTCATTTTAGGAGCCTTGGGTCATCCCTGACAGGAATAGGAAGCAGTTATTTTAACTTACACAGTTGTAAGGTAACTGGGGAAAAGGGGTCTTTGATCAGCCTCAGGCTGCAAGATCTTTTGAGCTGCTGTGACACAGCTCAGTCGTGAAACCAAATTTACAGCTGCCAACAAGTTCTTTCCTAAGTCAGGGAGGCTTTATTTTTCCATTGGAATGGGAATATTAGTGGATATTTACTATGGCACAGAGGCTGCACAGGCTGACAGAGCTCTGCACTGCTTTTCCTAGTCCTGTGCCAGCAGGAAAAGAGCAGTGGTGCTTGTCCCCACCAGGAGCACAGTGCTGATGCTGACCCACTGCCTGTCACCTCCCTCCCAAGGTGTGTGTGTTCACATCAACAGCTGGGGCACATTGCACTGTCTTCATTAATCCTTTAGAAATGAGCATAGAGCATTTTCAAATACAGTATCTTTTCCAACCAATTGAGCATCCAACTTCAAAGTCTGGTCTGTGTTGCCTTCGCCAAAACCGAATATATATATATATTTTATATATATATGGAAATATAATGGAACAGCTGTACTTGAGCTTGATTTGCCACATACAGTCTGTGCCCTTTTTAGATTTGATTTCATACCCAGTGTGTTCCTCAAGCAGAGAAGACTTTACAGAGCCCAGAAACCAACTACTAACAAAAATAATGGCACTACATTTTACACATCAATTATTAATGTTTTAAAACTTTGCATTATTCCTCCTCCAAATTTTCACTTACTTGGTAGCAGCAGGAGGGAGCAGCCCCTACTGAGTGGGGAGAAGCTGGTGCTTCCCCAAATGCTGCTCTCAGGGCTGCCAAGGCAGATGTCAATAAGTGATGTTGCCGCACTTTTCTCAGTCTGCTGTGCATAAGAGAGACTGCAGGAGTTTAAACTCACAGCAGTGAACACATGCTTTTGGATACCAAATCACCACAGCCACGGAGGGACAAGTTCTCAGGCAGCCCTCAACTCCCAGTTAATTACAATACTAATAAGCAGAAGACTGTGTGCACATATGCTTGTGCCTGCATCCATTTCTGATGTAAATATTCTAATAATTAATAATAATAATTAAGTAAACTGTGACTCTTAGGCCCCAAGAGAGAAGACTAAGGAGTACAGTCGAGGTTTACAGTGTAAAGTGACACACAGGAGGAAAATAAAACCCAGTTGTTCCCATTATATCACTTTAAGAAGGAATGGGTGTCACACAAAGGGATCAGATATGAGGTTTAAATCAAATAAGATATTCTTCACACCATATATGGAACTCCTTGCTACAGGGCACCGTGGATGCTAAAGGTTTACATGTGTTGTATGAATTGTTTTCAGCCCTCCATGATGTGGCCTGGATTTTAACAGACTGTAGAAAGCCAGTCTTAATGGAAATCATGGACAATCATGTGAGTCCTTTCCCCTTCCATCTCTGATCACACAACATTTGTCTGGCAGGGACAACAGCAACATTTATGGGAAAATAATGGCAGTTGTATCATTGGAGAACTAAGCTGCTGAAGATAAGAACACCAGCACCAAACTATCCATTCTCTCTCTGTGGACCACTAATGATATATTTACTAAGGTTGCTGAGCCATGGGAACATACAGTCCTGTACTTAATAACATGAGTCACTCAAATGGAAATTTTCTACTCTGAATTTTTATGGCTCTAATTAAGAGCATTAACAAAAATCTATACTTGCTTCATGGTTTTTTTTGGTAACATCTTTTTTTTGAATATTACCTGTATGATATTTCCATTTAGAAGAGTCATAGAGGGTAAGTATTGCAAATTCTGCTTGAAAAAAAAAAAAAATTCATTGGTTCATTGGCTTAAATTCATGCCCAAATCCCCAAAAATCTTAATTGTATACAATTAAGAAAACAAGTATTTTTCTTGGTTTTTTCCTACTGATGCAGCAGTGAACTCTCCTCTTAAATAAAAGGGCCATTGCCATAATGGCAGATGAGGGTGTTGAGACTTTTGTTGTGTCATTAACTGGGATAAACAAAGTGCATAGAAAGGTCTGAGGACTGAGCATTTAAAGAATTGCCTGGGCTTCTATAAAACTCAGCAGAAGTGGATAACAGTCCTGACATTGGTGTCTGTAAGAAAATGGATTTGGCTTATCAAATCCAGCACTTCATCTCTGTTAGGAAAAGTCTCTCGGAATGGGGAAGGGAAAAATGGGAGGATGGACTGCAAGTGACACACTGCAGGGGCAGCAGTGACAGCAAGCCTAAAAATGCTGCAGTGACAGTGCTGTCTGTCTCAGCAACTCTTTGTGGAAATGGCAAGGCCAAGAGCTGGCCACAGATGGAAGACTCATCCAGACATAAAGAGAAATGACCTGAACTACTACTTGCAATTTGATCTGCAATCAAAGAGAAAACGTAGTTTGTATTTGGAACAGTCAGTGCTGTCACCTCAGTGTTTGCTGTTCTCTGGGCTCTTAGTTCCAGGCTGATGTGTTCTTCCCATAGAAAAATCATTGTACCTCTACAGAAAATAAAAGCTATAAACGAACACGGCCATGGATCAGCTCCCATTCAACAGCCTCTTGTTAGCTTGCACTTGATCATTGCAGCTTTCCCCCAGCCTGCCTTGGCTCCTGGGAGAACACAGTGAAATGCACCTTATATTTTTAACCAAGGCAGTTTTCATCCCTCATCACATTACTACCAGCTCAGCCTGGCAGACTCAAACACAGTGTCATAGAACAGCTTGGGTTGGAAGGGACCTTAAATATCATCTAGAACATCTCAACTTACTTTCTTAATTCTAGAACATCTCAACTTACTTTCCTAATTGTGGGCTAAACTGTCTGCACATTAAAAAATTAGGCTATGAAGATAATGTTGTACCTTACATCACATCCAATCTTAGTCTTTCTGTCCACCAATAATTCAGTATTCTTCAGTTCAGTCAATACTGTCAATACGTTTTCTGGCAATAGTTTTACACGCTTGTGGCAAAAAAAAAAAAAAAAAAAAAAAAAAAAAAAAAAAAAAAAAAAAAGTGGTATCACTTCTATTCCATTTCTCCTGCACTGCTTTTAGCCACCAGCTCAGTGTTTTCATTAAGATTTAGCAGTTTCATAGAGATTCAAATTACTGCAGCCATACTGTGGTCAAACAACATAAATCCAGGGCATCTTCATTCTTTTCTCCTGGCTTTTCAAAACTGACCCTTCTCTGGTTTTACTAATAGGACTTGTCTTAACTGCATGAACCTCTCAGCTAGATAATTCATCAAGGAAGTGACTTCTGATATGTGTGTGATTTAACTTGGGTCTTGGAATGAGCCTCAGGGACTCCTGAGGTTTATGGCTGAGAAAAGGAGTTTCATGGGGCTAAATGTAGGGTTTTGTGGGGACTAAGGGGGTCAAATGGGCAGAGATCTGGGGCAAAGTGGCAGAGCATTGGATGCTGGGTTCTATCAGCTTGGTAAATTGCAAACATCAAAAACTAAAATGTCATTGTTTTTACCAATTTCCTCCATATGAGATTTTGTATAAATTACACATATAATATATGGTATACATAAATATAAAATACTGTCATCTTGATTTATCATTTAGATATAGATACATCCAATGAATCAAGCCCTGAGAAAGGGACCTCTTATTTTCCTGCTGGGAACAGAGTCTTTCATCCAATTTAAAGTCTTTTTCTAGGTTAGCTGCTCTGGAAGGCAGTCTCTGGGATTGCTCAGCAGCACTGTTCACATGGTGCATCCATCACTTGACTTCCTCTGCATTTTGCTGAACACCACACAGTGTAACAAAATCTTTGCTTTTGCCCATTGTTACATGATCTCAGTCTCCCACAGCACCACCCTTGTTTCACCACAACCCTAGTCAAATTAGGAATAAAAGATATTCTTTATAGGAACGTTTTTGCAAGGAAAATGAAAATTGTATCTTGAAGCCTCATTTAAAGAGATTAAATAAACTGTGAAATTTGTCACCTGCAGATGCTGCTGCTTCTGTGTTCTTACTGTTTGACAAAATTATCTTTAGAGATAACCCTTGATTTCAAGAGACCACAGGCTTGAATCAAGTATTCAAATCTGAGGCAAGACTATTAGAACCTCCACAGCCCCAGCCCTGAGATATGAGCAGCAGGGCTGTCTGGAGTGGGAATAACTGGAATTTATATCAGGGTGACGGTGATGTAATTTGGGACAGCTTAGACATCACATGAAAGGCAAAGAAAAATAAGAGGCAACACATCCACAGACACAGGCACACGGATTAGCAGGGAGCTTCACCTCAGGAAATCATGTGGCTCCTTGTTCCTGCAAATGTCACCCAGCAGCAATGCACCACCCCACGAGCAGCCACAGAACACAGAGGCAACCAAAAGGGTGATGAGGAAGAGATTGCCAAATACTTTTGAAACAAGTCAGAGATTGGGCCTGTTGGGAGAAAAATGATGCAATCAAATAAACAGCTTTTGCCAAGAAAACCAAGACTGAGGGAGGAAGTTGCCTGTGCCAGTCCTGGCCACAGAGGAGAAGGCTGTTTCTCTGGGAAGGACAGTGAAGTCAGATTAAATATTTACTTCTCCTCCTTGTCATTTTCCTTCTCTGCTTAATGTCCCTGACAAGGAAGTCGGTCTCAGACAGCAAATTTGGTTCACTTGGTCCTCAGACCAAAGCTCCCCTGGGAGTGGTGTGTGGCTCACAGAACTGAATTTTAACAGGTATACACGGCATGGGAGAATAATTACTCCAGAGAAGCTCCATTTTCTTCTTCCCTCTACAGCAGAGCTCTGTCATCTGCCACTGGAAGGAAGACCTCTTTTATCTTTATTATAGACAAACAATTAGAGATAAAAAGGAAAAGCCACACTCCCAGGAAAGGCTGATTCCATTCGCTGTTCCCTGTGAGCACATCTACTCTGCTCACTGGAATGAGAGTCGGCGGACTGTGGCAAAGGATGCACCTTTAGATGCACGTGAAAAAGCCAGAGAGGTGCACATCTCTCCCAGGAGAAATGAGAGCCTTCATGGAGCCAGTGCTGGGAAAAATCTTTGGAGTTTCATCTGCTGACCTGGAGCCCACAGGCTGGAGAGCCACTGTCACCTCTGGGGACACTCAGCCTCAGATGCTGCGCCAACATTGCCACCAGTAACCTCCAGTCTGCGAGGAAAGGAAGTCACAGGAGTCCCTGGAATAACTTCAGGAAAGCTTTCCACGAGGCAGCAAGGACAGACAACCATTACTGACAGGGGGTGAATGAGAAAGAGTGGGAAACTCTGTGTCTCACCAGCAGTTGCCACAGGGTTTGGATTAGGAGGATTAATCTGGTGGCTGGTGCCATATGCTGCTCCAGGTGGGCTGAGGGAGGACTTGGCTCCACCGAGCACTCAGAGTTTTAACAGGTTAATACTGGCAAGTTTGTTCAATGCACTGAGCTCAGTTCCTGTTGGCTGATGTTAACGTTGGCACAATGAGGCTGATGAAAACACTGTGCAGATGTCCTCTGGTGATCCAGTCACTCCCCAGGTCTTGCAGCTATCAGATAATAAACTCATTTTCCAAGGTGGCTCCGGCTGGTGATTCACTGCAGATTCCTTACACTGGTTCTCCACTTCCTCTGGGAATGTGTCTGGGCTCCTGACCTAACTCAATTCTTTCCTCTCCACCACTCTTGTCATTGGCCAGTCACAATTTCTCTGGGATTTCTTGCTGCTTGCAGAGAGTGGAGCTGAGCTGGGGGCAGGGGGGAGGCTCCAGTACTGCCCTGGTGATCACATCTCACTGCTTTATTTTAAACTGCTACAAATACTTCAGCTGGCTGGAATTTTTTCTTCTTTTTTTTTTCTTCTTTTTTCTTTTATTTTTCTTCCTTGTTTCCCTCTCTCTCATCTTCCTTCTTTTTCTCTTCTTTTTTTCTTTTTTTATTCTTATTTTATTTTTTCCCCTCTCTTTCCTTCCTTCTTTTTCTTCTTTAGGAGCTTTTTCTCCTAATTAAACTTGTCTTCTATACAGCTAATTGCCTGCTAATATTTACTGTATTGTTTTATATTCTAATAAGGCATATTAATTAAATCTATATTCATTACGTTGTTATATGTATTATAATTATTTATTAATAATATAACTAACGGTATAATTTATATAACTATAAACACTGAAACACAATGACAAATTTAAGCCCCTGCCTTATTGAAGCCTCCATTTAGAATATCAAGAGCAAATTTCAGTTTTCCTGTGGGAGCTTAATTAATTCTTGTCCATCATTTTTCCTTCTTACAGATCAGCTTTGCTATCTTCCTCCTACCTTTCAAGAAGTTCATGTTCCCTACAATCAGTGGTAATGAACAATAGGAAAATTAGGGGAGGATGCTGAAAAAACAATGGCTCCTCATAGGTACCTGTTGTTCAATATTCAAATGGAAGTATGGGAAAAGCAATGCACAGGACAATTACTGGCTGTAAGATCTGGGGAGCATGAGGAAAAAAATCAAACTTTCATTTTCTGAAGAGTGGTGGCATCACATGGTGGGACCAATCTTCCAGTTCTCTTGACAGCAAGCTCTACTAACATGAAATCCAGGACAGATTTTGGTTGCTCTGCTTGACCCCATATATGCTCTTTTCCAGCTCAGGAATAAATTCAGAGATTCTGAAGCATTTCAGCTTTTGATCATTGTTCTGCAAAGGCCTGTATCAGTGGGGTGGAAAGCAGACTGTAAAAGGACGTGTTGGGAGCAGTTTTATGCCTGGAAGGAGGAATAAGTGTTTAAAAGCATTCAGACAGCTCCTCAGCCTGGGTGTGTTGTCAGCTCAGTGCCCAAATTCCAGGCTTTTCTCTGTGTTTTCCTTTCCACGGGAAGGAAATTTGTATGTCTGGGCCAAATTAAGGTCACTGAGTGGCGTAATCAGATTTTGGGGCAGAAAACTCAAGGTCCAAGACCACGGGACATCCAGAGGTGTATCCCCACAGCTCAGCTGAATTGTCACCTGGTAGCAGCAGCCCTCCTTGCCAGTGGGGGACAAAGCCCTTGATGTGATCTGCAGAAGGCAGGCTGCTCCTGTGGTGCTGACTTTTCTCTGATTTTCAGCTGCTGGAGCATATTAAACAAGCCTTTTCCCAGTGTTACTCTGCTTTAGTTGCCATAGGGATGCCTTGTGCCTGCGACTGGCAGGGATCTCAAGGCCATCTCTCTGGTGATGTGATGTCTGCTGTCAGGGAGTGAAAGCCCTGACTCATTTGCATTTCACAGCTACAGTGATGTTTATTGCCAGCATCAGAGCAGAAGAAAAGAATGATTTGTTTTACTTAATTTATTTTTTTTTTCCTATCAGGCCAGTTACAATTCTATTTTATATTCCCTTTTAATAGAAGTCAACATGGATCAAGCCTAGAAACTCATCATCTGAGGCAAGAAATGCAGTGGTGACCTTCTCTGCAATCTAAAGGCATCATACAGATTTCCAGGAAACATAAAGCCTAAGGATTGATCTGTGCATGGAGAGAATCAAAACTGATCTGTGCATGGTGGGTGGCAGTGGTCAGCTGTGTGCTTCAAAAGGCATCCTCAGCATTAGCCATTTATCTGCGAGGGAAAAGCAGCCTTCCTTCCACCATGTCGTGTCAGTCTGCAAAAGGATGTGGTGACAGCATTGTTCCTTAATTAAAAATATTTTGGGAGTGAGATGTGATAAATATGAACCTCTAAGGAGAGAAGCAAAGTGAATATTTTAATAATCATCCAAGCTAAGTGCGAGTTGTGGTTCAGCAAACAGTTCTGGGGAATTTGTCCTTATTTTTTAAAAATAACTAGATAGAAATAGAAATGAAATCTATGACATTTTTTCTTGTCACAACTGACCATGCTGCACCTGGCACTGCAAGAGCCATGGACTTACACTGTCTTCATCTGCAGTAGGGTGAGAAATGGGGGATTATTTTAGCAGTGTTGAGGGAGGGAATAATTTTCCCCTTGATGCCTCCTCCCCAAAAGTTAACAGTTAAGGTGAATTTTCTTCTGCAGAACCACTGCACACAGGAAGGGCAGGGATCAGGGACAAAATTGTGAGGCTGAGAAAGAAAAATCAGGGGAAAAAATCCGAGGACAATGGACACATGCCTATATGCCCTGTGGCATCCCTCTGACACTGATTCTGTAGTGATTGTGACTCTGTAGAAAGTAATGAATCTTAATAATGCCTTGTCCATGGGAGGCTGAATGAGTTTTGTAGTTGAGTGGTTTTAGCTGAGCTTTTCCTGGAGGAACAGAAGTGCAAATTGACCTGTACTTTCATTAGGGGTTTGTCTTCCACACGAGCCTCTGAGATGATGGAGAGGACAAAGTGTAACTGGAAGAATGGATACTATTAGTGACCTCTGAAAGCATCTATAAACCAGCTTTCAGATTAAGTCTCCAAATTAGCTTGGCAGAAGATAGGGCTGCCTTCCACTCCTTGTCCCCGTGAGCAGATTTAAGACAGACTATGCCCAAACTACAGGGTCAGTAGTGCTTTCCAATTATGGGTTGAATCCAAGCAGCTTTCTACTCTCTTGTTCTGTGTTCAAATCTCCATGGAAAGGAAAGGCAGGAAAGTACTTCCCGTGCAGGTTTCCAGCTGAACAAGACCCCACGAGAAATCTTTAGGGAGTATTTCACACACAGTCTCCACATTGCCAGAGTGAGCACCACCTCATCCCTCTCGTGAAAACTGATGTCATCATTTCTCTGTCCCTCCCTGCTGGTCCTAATCATTGCCTTCTCCCCTTGGATCTTTCCACTGCTTCCCTACTCCATTCTTATCTCTGCTTTTTCCTCTTCCCCATCTCATTTCCCTTCCTGCTCCACCCTGCTCCTTCCCTCGCTTCCCTCGGTCTTTACTCCTCACATGGGTGAAGAATCCTAATGGAATAGGCAAGATGCTGCCAAACAGGCAGGAGGAACTGGCAGAGGATAACTGGATGCACAGACAACTTGAGGCTGTCACAGTGCTGCCTGTCAGCAAGCGGGAGGGAAACAGGGGCTGCATCGCATGGCAGAGCAGGAAAATGATGCTGAACCCATGAATCCCAGCCAAGGCTGCCAAGGCCGAGCTGAAGAGCTTCAAAACACCCACGCTATCAAAGGGGTCCCGCTGAATGATTCAGAAAGGCAAAAAAAGCTTTCAGGCTTGACAAATAAAATTGCAAAGCGACATCCGTGAGAAGTGACAAGGCTGAGCGCAGCGTTTGGAACTTCCCAAGGCTCCGCTTGCCCTGGTGCTCTGTGTGTGTGTCACCTCCCCGAAAACAGCCCGGCCCCGTGTGAAGCAGGAGACACGGGGCAGAATAAACATTTGTACAGTGAGTGACTCACATAGAAACAAAGCCGTTGTTGCAATTAAAGCCCAGGAAAGCATCCTAAATCCCTTTGACTCAAGTATCTGAGGATAGCCGCTTCGTGCTCATTAACTGATCCATAGCTGCTGACCGCAGGCGCTGGGCTGCTCTGTGCATCCAGCCTGCTCAGTGCTCCAATAGAAAACTTGGGAAAAGCATCACAACTTTCCATTGAGAGACTTCACATCTCGCTGAGAGGCCCATTTACATTTTTAACCCCGCTGGCTGTTGACGTATTTGCTCTAATAGCGTTCGCAGACGAACCTGGAGAGCTCGGGGGCGCAGAGCGCTCCTGAATTCGCGTGGATTGCTGCTGCTTTGAGCAGACATTTACCAGCAGCTGGGAGCTCGGAGATACAGCATCCATTCTTTCCTTTCACATTTGCCTACAGAGCTGTAAATGTCAAAGCCTTTCAAGTGCCCCTCAAACAAAACGAGTTAGTAAATCAGCGAATGTGGCACCGCACACACTCATGCGGTGCATGTTAAGCTACTGTACTTCATTCACTTCTTTATCCGATGGCTCCGTGAGAAACAGGGCTCGCCGAGGCGCCGAGATGCCTTAGTCATTTTGTTTGTTTTTTCACATGGCTACTGTTCTTGTTTTGTGTTTTGTGTTTTTTTTTTTTTCTCAAAAGCTGCGTCAGATGTGCTCAGCATTCAACTCAACTCGATACATTGGATGAAAAGGCCATTTTCTCCTCACTGATGAAATATAATTGAACCCACTTATAATGAACTCGCATACCAAATAATGAAACTCCATTTGTGTGACCGGGGCTCTTTTCCGAACCCCACAATTCCCAGTCCCCTAAGGGAATGTTTTATGTGCTTTTCCACCAGTTTCACTGAGATCACAATTTGGCACATCGGCTTTTTGCTTTGTTCTTTATTGTCTCTATACCAGAGAGAAGCAAGTTTGTAAAAAGAAAAGACAAAGAGTAGGAGCAGTTTAATTAGCAATCAGTGTTGTTTGAAAACCATCTCTTTAGCAGACAAGTTTTTTTTTCCCAGTCCTGTGTTTTAGCATTCCACTTCACTGCAACTCGTAGTTTCCTGGGTGTCTTCTTCACCTTCAACCTGTTTTAAGCTATCTCCTGCAAATTCTGCAGGAAGCTGCCAGTTTTGGCACAGCCCTGCAATCTATTCCCTTGAAAGCCGTCAGGGCCTTGTAAAGGAGCAGAGCAGCACAAGGCAAACACTGGTATTGTGTCTTTGGGGCTCCCGCAGAGATAAAACTCTCCTTTGGTTCAAATATGGGAAGATGTCCCCAGCCTCCTTTACGTGCAAACATCGTGGATAAGGAGGGTACTGAGGCAAAAAGTCTCTGTCTGACCTCATGAGTGTATCTGGAGAATGTCAGAGCTGCTGGCTGAAGATAAGGAAGAAGGCTCAGCCCCGGACAGGGAATAAGTGGAAGGAAGGGTGGGCTGCACTGTCTATACATGCTGGATTTTAGGAATAATAAATTTATTGTGCACTTATTAAAATCTGACTGCCTAAAGCCAGGCATTTCTTTTCCTCTGAGCTCTGCCCCAGGGGAAGTGGTATGTGAGGAAATCAAACCAACTGAAACAGTCTCAGGTTTTAAGAGGAGTGATGTGCCTTTTCTAAGGTGACATTAACCTGGAAAATTTGGGAACTTGTTAAAAAATCACAAAGTTTGACCACGCACTCTGACTGTCTGTTGGCAGCTGAGCACTTCCATCAACAGAGTGGCTGATAATCCCAGTAATCTGGGAGGCAGTTGCCACCAGAGCCCAGTGGTACAGCAGAGCCATGGGACTTTATCATGGGGTCATTTTGGGAGAGGTCCTGATATGTGGCTGTTGTCTGCCTTTGGTCTCACACAGGAATAAATCAGTTTGGCTTCATACACAATGTTTAAAACCAACATCATCGTCAGGTTTGTTTGTCAGGACCTCATGAGAACTCATGTTCTGAGCAGCCTCACCTGGGACTTCAGCCCTACCTGGCCTTGGGCCCGATTTAAGCTCAGCCCATGCCTCTTTCCTGGGTCTGAGCTGTGCTGCCGTTTGGATGCTGTTGTTGTAAGTAGTTCTGTGAAAGGGCACAACTTTTTGAACTAATTGTGAGCCAAGAATAATAGATAATGAATTCTGGGTTATATGGCTCTTCATTCCTGCTCTGAGAGGGTTGTTCTGGCACAGGCAGGGTCTCTGAACACATTTCTGTGACTGTCACTCTGCTTTCACTGACAAGTGACATTTCTAACCATCTAACTGGGGATTTTTTTTTCTATTACAAAACTTACTGTTGGCAAACAATGCTTTTGTAGACACGGACTTTAAATTCTGAAGCGAACAAATAATTATAGTTAATGGGAAAGTCCTCATCTTCCCAACTGAAGCACACATCTCTGACTCTTAGCTGTGGGTCTGGCTGGTGACAAACCACATCTGTCAGCCTAAAGAAGTGGCTGTAGCTCTGCTAAAGTGCCATGCAAGCTGAGGAGAGCTATTGTGGGTGTATTTATGCCAGCCTGAGAGAAGAGTGGGAGACAGAGAGGTTGGGGAGGTGTCTGGGAGCTCCTACCTCTTCCTGGATATGGTCTGGGAAAGTGGATGGTTACTGGATGCTGTTTTTCCAACACCTGGGACTACAGAGGTGGCAGCACTAGACAAGGCCCATCTGATTTGTTTTCCTTGGGTTCCTTGGCTTTTCTGAAGTCTCTTTTTATTGGTTCTGTGTCTAGCTGACCGCTCATTGTGTTGAGTTTCAGATTATGTTGAGACAGTCATGTCCCTTATTTATCACTCTCATCTTCCTTTGGAAACTGCTGGGAGGCTGGACTAGATGAGTTAATACCCAGATGAATTTGCTCTGATAAGTGAATTATTACTAATATCCGTGGAGGGGACTTCTTAGGGGTGTTGCTGAGATAATACAAATTCAAATGGTGTAGAAAATAGAGATGAAGATAGAGGCAATGTCTAGCAGAGAGCTGTTACCCAGGAGCAATAATCTAGCAAGGTCTGTGCCTGGGAGCTTCCTGGTTTCAGTTTCTTACTACAGTTAAACAGAGTTTCAGTGGAAATCCTGATGGCAGCTGGTCTGGCTTTGGAAAGGCTGGCCTTCTTAAAATCAGTGCTGAGAAGGCTATCAGCTGCTACTGCAATCAGCAAAGAATTAAAGTGTGAGAGTGAATAAATATTGTTCGTTTCTTAAAATGAATTAAATGTTGTACTGCAGCCTGGCTCCTGGCTCCCCTGGAGCTGCAGACAGGCTCCCCTGCTGATGTGTAACCCCCTCGCTCTTCAGCAGGAGCTGGAGTGGCAACTCTCACTTGAGTTTCAAAGAAAATTGCATGGCCCTTCAAACTGGGAGCTGTGAGTGAGGATGGCGGCTGCTGGTTGCTGCCGTGATGAAACTAATCCAGTCCGAAGGAGGATAAAGGGTTGCTTAGCAATACTTCAGCAGTGACTAACAATGCTTTATGAGGCTTTTACTGTTGACTAAGTCTTTAATAGTGGCTCAGTGGGTTTTTTAGTGGAATGTCTTTACTATTTTTGTAATGGTCTCTCCTCTTGAGAAACTGTCAAACTCATCATGTATAATGAACAGACAGCAGTCAGCAAGCATTTGATTGCTGCTCATGTGTTGATTTTTGGCCTGGCCTCATTAAGATTCCTTATCTCTACCTTCTCTTTCCCTAGGAGTTCTTAAATTAGCTACAGAGATTAGATTATTTAAGTGCTTTTCATATAAATGCCTCCTTGTCTGTTTGTTTTTCCTATGACACCCCTGTGTCCATGTGGAAGCTCATTTTGGGGTTTAAAGGAGAGATGTAAGATTGTCAGATCTAGTCCGGAGTCACATCTTGTAGAAAACTTTATCATGGTGTTCTGTAAAGCTCTTCAGTAGGGCAATATGTACATTGTTGTGCTCAATATTCCTTAAATATGGAGAAAAGTTGCCTTCTTGATGGCAAGAGGCTGCTGTGTACCATCAGTATATTAAAATAATTCCCATTAAAAGGTGTGCTGAGGGCCAAGTGTACTATTCACGGTTTTGGGGTTCAGTTGCAAGGATGCACCAAATAAATGCCTCTTCCTCTTTCGTGCTGAGGTATCTGAGTCGTGGCTGTCACTGTAGGAAAAGTGTACGAGTGTTTTGAGGAAAGGAAAACGCATTAAGGCTGAGGACTGCATCTGGATTCTTTAAGCATTCCCCTTGGCCATATCCATGCTTTGGAGTTGATGCTATCAGGGGAAGCAGTAACAACACAGAAATCCCCAGCAAAACACAGCTCACATTTTAGCTGTGCTCTGAGACTACTGTGCAAGCAAGTGCTGCTGTGGGGCTTGGCTGTGCCACGTGATGAGCCCACCAGCCAGACCCCTCAGCATGAGAGCCAGAGCTCTTTGCTCCGGCTGGGAGCAGGGATCCCCCTCAATCCACACTGTGGGCAGTGTAGAGATTGTGGCAGCATGATGGGTTTCCAAATATTGGTAGCCAGTGTTGATCCAACAGCCAAATAGGAATTTTCACCTCAGGAGCTCTGCAGAGTGCAGCAAGTGGCTTTAGCAAACCCACCAGGTGGGATACAACAGCCCTAGAGAGGATGTGAAATTCAGAGTAACTGAATCTCTGCAGCCTTGTGAATATTCCACTGTTATAGTATTGATTACTATGAGATGGGATGAATCTCTGGTCTTGTGAACACCACTTCAATTTCCAGGACTCTGGAGGATGCTGTCCCTCAGTCCTTGGCTCCAATCTCTGCAAATTGGGAATGAAGGAATGAAGAAGAGAGAGGCTCAGCACATTAATGGAAGCTCCTGGTGCTTGCTGTGTTCTGAGATTCACTTTTTTAATTATCACAGGAATTTCTGTATCTGTCATTATTCAGCTGGGAAGCTGAATTTCTTTCAGCACTACTGGTTCCATTAAATTCTTAAACTTCAGCACATTTAGGAATAGTGGAATTGAATTTCTAGGAGGCAAAGTGGGAGCCTGCAGCACAGTCACCTTGGTGTGAGGCACAGCCTGGTGTGGTTTTGTGGGCACCCCAGGTGAGCTCTTCCCCTCTGATGTGGGGACTGTGCTGCTGCTCAGCTGCAGAAATGATGCTCGTGGTGTCCCCAGCGCTGAGCCAGCTGCCCTGTCACCCATCTGTCACTGTGCTGAATCACCCAGGGAAGGTTTGGTGGTTAAGCACTGTGCAGCAACAAAGTCACCTCTGCTCTTTGAAGTTTCTAGAGGTTAGATGAAGAAAGCACTCTCCTTTTGAGTCTTCTCTTAAGTCCATGTGTAGCTGTAACCTTGACAGCACTGGCATGGAAAGGCAGAATGAGAATGGACTTTGAGGTTATGATTCATGTTTTAGTTGTTCCCAGCCCTAACATAAATATTACCTCAAAATCAAAAACTTTCGAATTCATCAGAAAATGAAATCTGCATATTGACTGCTAAACCCATGAGTTAACCACAGAAGTGACCTGGATGAATGTCATCTTTGATCCTTTAACAATATTGTCAGAGCCTCAAGCACAGCAAGGAATTAGTGGTGACATTTCTAGTGAGCTGCTGGTATCTGAGTCTCCCCAGGAGTCCTTCAGGCTTTTTAAAACTGGAAAGACATCTTCCAGGTTAGATTTAAACAAGAGAATCACTTTACCACTAACCTCATACCACTGTTACTTAATGATGTGTGCTCTGTGTATCAACAGAGACATTTCACTTGTATTTTATTGCTGGTATTTTTATAAGGTATTTGTCTAGCTATCTGTGGGAATCCTTCAGCACAGAGCTATTCCTGCATGTCTGTTTTTAGACAGTCTCATGAAATCAGTGTTTTGGTGCTTTCCTGGTATGTGTAGACTAATAAAATCCAGCGTATTCATCTTTTCTGCTCACTTTTTCCAAGCCTGTCTTTCTCAATGGCCTTCAGTGAGTACAAATGTCTGACACTGGAGGTTTATCTGAGGCTTTTCTAATACCCTGCTGTAGCTGACTGCAGTCATTCCACAATATTTATTACCTGAATGTAAGGCTTACCAGCTGTGAGAGGAAGGGAAAGCCACACAATAACAACAATACGTGTGAGACTTAGCACATTCCCACCAAGTGCAGACTTCCACTTTGGAAGAAGGATGATGGTTCCTAATAAAAGCAAATTTGGGGTAGGTTTCCTAGTATGAGCCTCCTGTGATAATCTGGGAAGCCCTCACTTGGCAGTGCTCAGTAACAGAGGTGTGTGCAGGCGTGTCAAGTTCAAACTCCTTTTGGCTTCTGGGGCTTGTTTTTCTGTTTTGTGTGTCCCCTCAACAAGTGCAAAGAGAAGAGAAACGTCTGCACCTAGCACAGGGTAACAAAAACATGACTAAACTTTGGGGATTTCTCTGGGTGGGGTAACCAAACTGTTGGAAGCTGCCTGAGGTTTAGCTAAGGATGCCAGGCTGGCCTTATGCTCTTTTTTTGACCTTTGCATGAAAGGGTTCAGAGGCTGATTTTTAAATTAGGAAGGGCTTTTTTTCTGAAGTATTTTTAGGAAAGGCAAGAAAAGGTGTATGATCTTCCCAAGAGAAGCATAAAGGTGAGGGAGGAAGAGACAGGAGTTCCCTCATAATCGAGCTTTCATTTTTTTATGAGGATCTCCTATGCCCACAGAGGACTCAACACACAGGGAGGAATCTTAATCCACCCAAAGGTAGGAAAATGTGCTTGAGGTCTGTGTTATTTGTCTAGGTTTTTATATTCCAAGTCCCAGCCAAGCTGTGCTTGTTTTGGAGCCTGCCCACTGGCTGTGCCTGTGTCACACAGCTCTGCCCTGTGGCTCAGAGCACGGGCAGGGCAGGAGCCCTCCAAAAGCACAGGGCTGAATAGTTTGGATGGTTTAGTGAGCTGAATCACCTTGCCATGGGGTCAGACAGGCAAGGTGAAAGGGGTAGGAATAGTTAACTTGGACCAACATAACCTATGTGGGTGACTCTGAGATGTTCAAGTGACTCAGGTACACCATGACACCCTCAGAGACAAGTGCTGGAGTGAGAACAGAGCACCAAAAATACAGTTTCTGATTCAGACCAAGAGTCTGTGTGGGTCTCAGACACTGAGAAGAAAATAACTCTACCGTGGCTGGAACCAGGACAACATCTTTCTGCCCCTCTGGGCTGGCTCAGCACTGGGGGCTTTGGGTTCTCTATAAGGTAAATGAGTTCTGCTGCATATGGAGACTCCAGCAACTTGGTGTCACTGGTGTGAGTGGGAATTTGCCCTGGGAAGCAGCCACCTATCAGCCAGGCATCACTTCTGTTGGCATCCTGGTCTTCTGATGGGTCTGAGCTTCCATATCATCAGCTCAGTGAAGGCAAGTAGAAGACTTCAGTAGGGTTGAGCTAAATCTCCCAACTGCCAGCTTTCAGGAAATAGAAATTGTTAAACCAGCTTTGCCATCAGATTGTTTGTGGAGTGGGTGTGTGTCCTTCTCCTCAAAGGCTACTGAAACAACAGAGAAGTTACTGTAATAGTTTTCAGAAAATACATACAATAATGCCAGTGTTTTGAAATTATTTTCTGAGTGTGTACATTTACCTTGTTTCAAAGGAACTTTACGAGAATTGGCTCATCTTATGGATTCTTGTTCATCAGCTATTGCCTTCAAAGGTAGGGCTTCTTTTTTTAAAGAAAACATGGCCATTAACTAATGCCTTTACTTTTCTTTGATCTTTGCCAGCAAAATCTTTAATTTCTCCTGTAGTCCTTCTCCCATCTATAGTTTGTGGCACGCACACTTATTTGTTCTTCGATTGGTCTCCAATTAATTATCAGAGGCAGTTATAAAAAAATTCCATCCAATATTATAAAAAGGCTTAAAAAAAAAAAAAGGCTGTAAAATCAGCCACACACTGTTTCCTTTCATGTGGTTTGACTTTAACCTACTCTGCCCCGAAGGCAGGAGATGAGGAGGTGAACTGCTCCTGAGCTCTGACGGGCATTTGCAGTCAAGTCGGATGTTAACACAAAGCAGGAAGCACTTTGTCAGTAATAAATCAGGTGTCCCAAGGAGGAAAAGGTTGACAGGGCCTTCAGTGGTGTTTTGTCTCCTTATTAGTACCTGCACAGTAGGATTAATGTCTGCTGTGATGTTTTTCTGAGGGAGTCAGGTGTAAAAGCTTGAGGCTGGGTGGAAGCATCAGCAGCCGGGTGGGGGCTGGTGGTGGAACCCCCACACATCCCCCAGCACAGTCACAGCCACGGCTGGGGAATGTGAACTCCTATAACCTCCCTGCACACAAGGAAACACAACTGCACTTCACACACTTGAAAATATGTCCAATGTGTCCAAGTCTTCAGTAAAAGATCTTGTTTGCTGACGACAGCTTTCTTTAGTGCTTTTCCTCTGTAAGGATTATTTGGCTTTGTTTATTTACGTGCTGTATTATCAGAATTAAACCTCTCTGTCTGTGTGAGGAGCAAGTAGTCTCAGGTCAGTCCTCTGCAGTGGACATGTGTCATGGCAACTTGTTTCAGCCCTTCCCTGCACAAACCTTCACACTTGTCACCCTTCCTGCCTTTTACATTCACTCAGTGGCTGGGATATTTCAGAAGCCTCTTCCTTTTGTCTTGCAGGACTTACCAACACTTCATTTTTACTGTCCTGCTACCAAGACAGGTGACCATGGTTGGTGAGGTGTTCATGAAATCACCTCCCAGAGGCTCCTGAGCATCCTGTGGAAAACTGGGATGCTGCTGCAATGATTTCCTCCTGATGAGATAAAAAGGATTTTATTGTCTAGAATTACATATTTAGTGCTGAAGGTATTTTTTAAAAAAGCAAAATTGTCTGTGTCTCAGTGCTGCAGCACTATTTATATTCTGATTTGTCCTGCTAAGGAGACATCATGTTCTTGAAGAGCAGGAAAAGGATGGCAGACTGGTCATGTCACCTGGAGCTGCTGAAGCAGAGTCTTATGTGGCATCTTCATTAGACCCTGGTCTTATTAATTACCCAGAAAACTCATTTGTGGGCAATGACAGCTCAGTAAGGAAGCATGCTGAACTGAGATGGAAATTATAACAATTGCAGAGAAAATGGTTTCTGTAAGCTTGCTGCCCCCAGGAGCAGAACTGCTGACTCAGAACCCCAGGGACTGCAGAGGTTATGGGGAAGGAGTGTGCTGATTACCTGCCATAAAGCCCTGGACTGAGGTGTGCACACCATCACCTGCTGTAATTTTGCCTAATGATTACAGGTTTAGGCTTTAGCTCTGCCATCTGCTCTGTGTGCAGATGGACACCTGCACTGGCTGCTGCTAGAGGAGGACTCACACTCAGGGATGATTTTTTGTTTCCTGAAATGCCTCACAAATTGTACCTTTCTGTTTTGGCAGAAGTGTCCCTCAACACATCTAAGATTTATCCAGTGACTATGACAGCTCAAGACTGTGGTTAACCAAGACCACTGAGAGCAGCATTGCTGTTTCCAAAATCTGAGCAACGTTAATGTTTCCATAAACACCACACAGCATTTCCATGGGGTTCAGAAACTGAATTATGGAGAGTGAAATTGTAACACAGGCTTACGTAGGTCATTAGCTATCAGGACTTCCAGACTTCCCTTGTCTGGACGAGATAGTATCTTGGCTTGAGCTGTAGTTATTGTCCCTCTGGGCAAAAAGACCTTGGGAGGTGAGGTTGGCTGAAGCTGCAAGGAACTTTCCTTTGCATTTCTCATTAGGAGCTGGTGGATGGAAAATGTAAGCAGTGGGATAAAGGATTCCAGGGTGATGCTGACCCTGAGCCACAGCTTGAAGAGTCAGAGTGTGCAGATTTGGGGAAAGGACAGTGATGTCTGTGTGGGAGACAGAATGGATGGAGGTGATGGGCTGTGTCACAGAAAGTGAGTCAGAGCTGGGAGGAACCCACGGTCAGCAAAGATGTTTGGAGCTGCAGGAGTCAGGGACACAAGTCTGTGACCTCATGCCTGGAAGGTGGTGCTCAAATCTGTAGAAGCATCAAAATGTGAGGCAGTCAGCTGGGACAGGAGTGCAAGTGCCAGCCTTACACCCAGAGATAAAGGTTTTCTTCCTGAAAGTAATGCAACAACCAAGTCTTTCTACTTTGCTGCTGTAAATTAAGGTGTTTTCTGGTGTATAAATACAAGCCTGTGTCTGAGCAGGCAATGGAAAGACTGTAACTTCATTGCTTCAGGTGATGTACTGGCATTCCCAGATGAAACCCGCAGTTTTAAAGCACAGTTGCATTTTTAGATCCCATCCCACTTGCAATGAATCCTGATTATTGCCGTATTAGTTACTGCACTTGTGTCAGGCTGAGCTCTGCAGCATCACCCTGTATGCTGTAGGTCTGTGCTGAAGTATCTTGTGGAGTCAGGGCCTTTATACCTTTATTTTTAGGCCAAGCATCTCATTTTAGGTGTTTTACCACTTAGGTGTATTTAAGTGTCTTACCCTTACCTTTGCATACCCTACCTTACCCCTTTTGCCTTTGCATATCTGCACAATATAAGTTTGATTCTCAGTAAAATGGGTATACCACCTATACTCAAATCTAACTGCACTGAAATCAAACAGCAAAATAAACTTTTCTGCTGAGAACCCTTAGCATCAGGGTGAGATAAGACTCTGTGTGCATCATCTTACCTCCAAGGGGTGGGAGTGGATTAATGCATCCATTTTTGCGTTGAATTCAACTGGAAGAACCTGTAGGATCTGGAGAGGTTTTGCTGTAGAGGACACCCTTTGTGTATAGAGTCTGTATCAGCTACAATCACGTAGATTTGAACAATTTCTCTTTGTCAAGAGCAGGATATCTCAATTTCTGCTCTGCCCAGAGCTGCCTGCAGCCAGTGCTGCCTTGTGCAGGTGTCAATACTGACATTAGGTTGTGAGGTTTCCTTCACTGCTGTATCCTCCTGACGCCACCATTAAATTAACAGCTTCCTCTGAGGGAGCTGGAGGTTAACAGGATGTCAATTAATAGGACAAATTTTCTTAATGTCAGCGCAGAGCCTTTGTTGTCCCTGTTAGTCACAGTGCCAAAACAGAAAGGTGTTTCTGCTCACAGGGGATCCCATCCCCAAACTGGTGTAACTGGTCAACACCCTTCCACTGATTCCTGTGGCTTTTGGGGTCAGCCTTTGAGCATGGAACAGTTTGACCCTCCTGACTAATGCAGAAATCATGTTTGGGAAAGCTCTGCATAAAGCTGATTCCCTGCTGGGTGTTTTTTCCTTGTGTTTATACAGTTATTGAGCATTTTAATACTGATAATTATTAAATAGGGTCACCTGGAAGGGCACAAGCACTCCAGCTCTTGCCAACAAACCACTTAAGCACCTGCTTAGAGATAAGCACACACATTAAGGTAAATGAAGTTGCCTCTGGGCTTGGTGTTGAGCAGATGTTTTCAGTTTCTGGATTAAGTGAAACTCCTTGCTTGAAATCATCTTTTACCCTTAATGAGTGGAAATTTGTTTCTAGTATGAGAATTAATTTTCATTAGCAAAGTACAAAACTCTTCCTGTGATGAAAAACTAGATGGAATAAGGCAAAAATTAGGTGAAAGCTTCTCCATGCAGATCCTTAGAGCAATGCCATTCATTAGGAAGGAATGATGTGTGTGCAGTAAGAAGTTATTGCATGTGTATTTCAAAATACCTTGTTGGAGCTTAAAATACCCAGGTTTAAAATTACAGACCTGCTTTGGATGTTGCAAAACAGTGTATGGAGAGACAATATCTCACTCTGAAGAAATGTGACCTTATCCTGCTGGGAATACTGCAGGAGTGTGTCAAGGCTGAGATGGAGAGAGCTCCTGGGTTGGTGGATGTCCTGAGGAGAAAGATAAATGTCAAGAAACACTTTGAATCCTACTTCTGCCTTGGAACACCACTGCTGTGCTGAAGTGTGTCAGCATCAAAACAGAGCAAAGATTCTTCCAGAGAAGTCCAGCACAACTGAGAATTCCCACCACCCTCAATGGGAAACTTTAAAAACCCTGGCCCTTCTCTTGGTGGCAGTTCGATGGTTTAGGAGGGTGGAGTGTCCCCCGCTGAGGGGGACAGGGGTGTGCTGGCATGTCCCCCACGAGCAAAACTGAAGGGGAAAAAAAAAAAGTGGGAAAACAAATTATCATCAGCTCTTGTGTGGGAATTATTTGAACCTTAAAGATGGATAACCTGTCTTTTTGGGAGGAAGGCAGGGAAGGGAAGGTGGTGAGATGAGCAGCACTTGTGTTACAGGGATCCGCAGCATCGGGCTTTAAACCAGCTCATTAAAATCTTGATTTGAGCTGTGCCCACAGTGATGGAGGAAAGGGCCTGCCCTGCTCCCACATGCAGATGAGGATTTTCAGGGCCAGAGCTGAAACATTTGGCAAGTGAGTGCATGAAGCTGAAGGTTACCTGTAGGCAGCTGCTGCTCAGCCTGGGGGTGTTTATACGGCTATTTAATTGCATGTTGCTCAGTACTAAATGAGTGAGACTTACATGAATAACCACAGCAACACAAGTGCTGCTGCCTCCGAGATAAAGGACCTTATTTGAGAAACAAATGCTTAACTAATAATACCTCAGGCCCTGTGCACTTTTAAAAGTCTGTACTTATCTCTGATAGGAAAGAAATGGTCTAGCTCTTAAAAATAAACCCAAAAGCATTTGAAGGATGTTTTTTCCCCCTCCTCTATTTTTCTATTCTTTTCCCAGGTTGCAAAAATAACATCCAATAATGAAATGAAAACAAGCTGAATAGTTACATTCAGTGGAGGAGGGCAGAGGTAGTCACAAACAGCTGGAGCATGTCTGGGCCAGTGTCTCGGTTCCTTTTTTCTGTTCCTTCAGTGCCCCTCCAAAAATGCAGACAATGCTGGCCACGACTGTTTCACATTTGATTTCCACACTTAAATCTGTGCTTGTTAAATGAAACCCCATTGTCAGGCTGGCACACATCCACTCTGCCTCCTTGGGTCCCTCTCTAGAGCCTGCTGTCCGGGCAAGGGTCCTGCTGCAATCCCTCCAGTGAGGATCAGGTATGCAAAGAGCACTTTGCTGGTTTTTGTGCTGCTTGTGGCATTGCAGCAAAAGCTTTTGGACTCCTCTCTCAGCCGCATCCATGGATTTGCCTCGTAAATCTTGGTCTGAGGGGCAGACAGAGTGCTGCAGGGAAGGGATGAGGGTTTGGAACTGCCTCAGGAGTGGTGGATCAATGGGACACTCAGCTGGAGTCAGTCTCTGGGAGAAAACATTCGGGTAAGCAGAGGGCTGATTCTGCAGAGGGCTGGTCCTCTGCCCTGCTCAGGGAGAGGGGGCAGATGAGGATGCTCTGGCTCTTGGGGAGATCCCAGGGTCTGCTGGGACCATCATGTCCAGCAGTTCCAGAGCTCTGCTCAGTGTAGGCAGGAGAAATGTGTGCTGGGAGCAAAGCAGGGACTGAGTAACAAAGGAACCCTTCATAGCCCCTGTAAAATACCAAGGAGGGCATGAAAATTATGAATCTGATTAATAAGCCTAGAGCATTATAAAATACAACAGCTGTCCAGTCCTTTAGGCTGCAGACCCTTCTGGCCTTTCTCCCCCATGAGCTGGTTCTGTGGTGCAATGCCTGCCTCTGCAGCCCTTGTGCAGGGTGACTTGTCCCTGTCATCCCTGTGACAGGGGTGTCACAGCAGGCAGAGCCCTGCCCAGAGCACTTTGCAGCCCGGTGCAGCCCCAGAGCAGGAGAGGATGTCGCAGTGGCACCATGGGCTGGGATGCTGGAACAGGAGAAAGCCCTGGCAGTGGTTTGACGCTTCAGGTGTCCCAGAGGAGTCCACTGCTGGGCTGTTGTCATGGAGACACCGTTATTTTGGGGCTTTTCCAGATTGGCTCTAAACAAAGGTTAAAGGGAAGAAAAACCCCATGGGGCAGCAGGCACAAGTGAGATTTCCCTCAGCACAGCAAAACTTGTGATAATCTGAACCAACAGCAAGTCCTGCAAGGTGCTGGAGGGATGACCGGGCTGGAAATCAATTCCATGCCTCATCCATTTTTCCTCCTGCACTATCAGGATGCTCCTGCCTTAAGGCTCTGCCTGGAGCAGAGATACCACATGCTGAATGGTGGTTATATTTTACAACTCCCCTGCTGTTGATGTCTATGTTCCTGTGTTTATCTCAGATCTAGGTCCGTGCAGCTTTTGATTGCTCTGGGTGTTACTGGCAGAGCAATGTTGACAGTCACAAGGAAGAGCAGAAAGGTAAATCTTCATGTTCTGCTTTCTGTAATGTCAAGAGCAAGCTGTATAATTTCCATGAAGTTTTGCCAAGCCTTTAAATTCAGAGGCCCAGGCTATGCAGGCAAAAGGTGTAATGGGTCTGAAGGGCCAAATTAAAGGTTCATAAAATGATCTAATGGAATGAACCAGATGGCTTCAGGGGTACTTCTAATCCCAATGTGAGTGCATTCAGGACCTGTCCTTGCCCAGCCATGCCACTCTCCTGGAAATTCACCTTCCCAACTGTGACTGAGTCTTATCTTTAAATGTGCAAATTGGAGCAGCTTCACAGAAATCCTCACAAAACCCAAAGCTGCACAGAACACAGCCACACTCAAACATGGGGCCAGTGTCTGCAGGGTTGAGGGAGTACCACTCATAACATGATGAGTGTTTGCAGAGGTTTGGGAAGCCAGTGCAGAGAAAAAGGGGCAGGACTCTACCCCAGGTGGCTGATCCCAACCAGGGAGCAGTAGCAGCATGGTACAAGGAGCAGGAAAGTAACAGCAGGAGCAAATTGCACTGAGGCTCCCATAATTCTCAGGATGTTAAAGGCAAAACTGGCTTCCTACTGAAATGGAGACAAAAGCATTTTATCACTTTTATGACCTGCTGAGTGATTATTTATTAAAAAAAAAAAAACCTGAAAAAAAACCTCTTTAAAGAGTATTTTTGTATTTCTTCATTTCCAACTTGGATAAATCCTCTTTCAAAAAATATATTTAATCTCCTTTATTCTGTGTCCAAAAAAAGGATGTGATGGTAAGGAAAATTAGTAGCTTGAATGTCATGAACTTTTGAAATAAAAATGGAGATTTTATTTTTTTTTAACAGGGAAGACCAAGTCATTGAAACCATATTTTACTAAGAATACCAGAAGAATAAGTTGGAACAGGTATACAGTTTGTCATATAGTCTTTAAGGACAATAGGTGGCCTTTAAAATTTAAATTGCATGGTTGAATACAAAAAACCTCCTTGTTATAAAACAGGAGATGTGGTAGGAAGTGGGAAACTGACTGTGCTGATGGGACATTTAATGTGCACCCTCAGTGAGCCCTGCACAGCACATGTGACCCACAATATTAAAAAGAAAAGCAGTTTTCTTTTCAAATGCACCATCCAGGTTGACTCTGCTGCTCCCTTCCTGCCTGATGCAAGTAACACCCCATCGACTCCTGGGTTTGTCCCCCTGCCTGATGGCACCACCTACCCCTGCCCTCAGCAGGATTTTGGCGTAGCTGAGTTCAGCTCTGGGGAAGGTGGGTGAAAAGCTTTGCTGGGTGCTCAACTTCCCTGGCTCTTGTGCCTCCTCCTTGTCCCAGCACATCCCTGCCCTGGAGGGGTTTGCTATGGAGCCAGTTCCACCCTTTGTGCCAGCTGAGAGGCTTTTCTACGCTGGGGGAAGCCTTAGAAGAGCTCTTAGGAATAATTTAAATTTCCTTTGATCCAGCAGCTCTGCAGGTAGAGAGCTAATGCTGTTGCAGCAGGCAATCACTGGCTGCTGTGCTGGAACCTCTCAGGGAGCAGAAGGAACTGTGCTCTACCAGGCTGGAATGACTGTTCTGTGCTCCTCCCCTGGCCCGTGCTCAGCGGGGGCTTTAAAAGGGGTTGGATTGTGCACAGTAAAGGCAGGAGCATGGCTCTGCTGGTGAGCACTCAGACCAGCTGGCAGGGCCTTGGAGGAAAGGCTAAAATTGACCTTTTGTGGACTCAACATGACACCACGTCCTTGCTGAGCACTGCATGGTCACAGAGAGGGTGTTCAGTGCTGGCTGCCAAATGGCCACTGAAAAGCGTTCTGTGCATCTCCTGCCTTTGCTGTTCCATGCTTCTGAGGGTCCTGAGCCTGAGGAACCTCAGGGAACTTGGAAAGACATGGCCATTCCTTACAGGACACCTTCCACACCACCGCGCTGGCACTGACCATCATCACACAACAATTTTAATTATCCTGGCAAATGGGGAGCAGGGAAGAAATTCAGGATGCCACAAACAGGAGTGCCTGAAGAAAACCCCAGGCAGTGCAGAAGGAATGTTATTAGGATTGTTTCAATTTCTGCTTTATCCTGCTTTTTTCACTCTGGACCAGGAGTGAGTTTGGGGTTGGTTATTTTTCCTGAGTGCTGCCAAAGGCCCAGCAGACACTGTGTTATTCACCAGCTCCCCATCAGGGCAGGGTATGTTTCATCCCTGTCCTTACTTCAGAGCCAGCTTTGTCTGGGGAGAGTGTCTGTGACACACACAGACGCGTGTTCATTCAAATACAGCAGCACTGGCTCTGCCTGGTGGGGTGGAATCTTTTTTCCAGAGTTAGCATCTTGGACCCAGAAGTGTGTCTGTGCTCTCGACTTCAGGCTGGTGAAGGGGAAGAAGAGCTGAATTTGTGTTAAAGGCAAAATCTGTGTCTGACAACAGCACAATCTGGGCCGTGATTTCTGGTTCAAAGTAGGAGCCTGTACCAACACAGGACACTGAGCAGCGTTGTCCTGTGGTTGTTTTCCATCCTGGCATGCTAAAATGCAGTAAGACCCAGGGGGGGAATTTGTGGCACTTTCCATTTTTGATTTAGGGAATTTGAAAAATACTTGTCTTGAGGCTGAGCCTGAAGTTATGATCTTGGCATGTCCATACCATTAAATTCCCGTGGATAAAAGCAGAAACATCTGGATTCATGAGTGGATGTTGGCTGAATCCACTAGAAAAAAAAAGGAAAAAACCAAACCCTTCAGGGGATCCTAGAGGGTTCTGGCCAGGATAAATAATACAACAAAACAAGAGTACCATTAAGAGTAATTGTAATATTGAAGCTGAATTATAAGATGAGGGCCAAGCCCTTTACACAATCTGCTTTTCCAGCAAAGAGCCCTTCAATTTACACTTAACACACATGTGGCTGATGGAACAAAGGAAAAGTTGAAGGAAGATGAAAGCGGTGCAGAGATTATTCAGTCTTGCTGGTTTAGCTCCAGGCACATCGTTTAAAAGAGTAGATGATCAGTTTCCAGTTTGTTTTAAATTTTTCTGGCAAGAATTTTTACGCTCTAGCCCAAAGTTGGATGTGCTTAAAACTCTTGTGTTTTTATTTTAAGGGTCTAGCATTTTTCTTTTTTGTTTCTGAAGGCAAGACTCTGGAAGCGCTCTACAGGATCCACCTGAGTGCTGGGGCTGGAGGGGCAGCCCAGCTGTGTCACCAAGGGGACCTTGTCCCTGTTCCAAACTCCATGAGGGTCTTATGGAGGAAGAGTTTCTCCTCTTCTCCCACACCTCCCTGCCTTGCTGAGCCACATGCTGTACTCGAGTTTCACAGCACCCAAAGTCAAGGGCAGTGTCCAAAACTGTTGTGTCCCACAACACAAGAGTCTTAGGCTGAGCCCTGTTGTACCAGCACTGCTTGCCTGGTTTAAAGGTAGTGGATGGAGAAAAGTTTGTACTGCTTTCCCCTTATATCTCCTTTTCAATTTTTCAGGATTAAAACCTGCAGAACAGCAGATCCTCTGCCACCCAGCCCCTCCTTTGTGGGTCTCCTCCTTGCAACAAGTCTCCAAAGCTGCCACCAGCACCAGGCAGGATGTCTCTCTGTGACAGGGTGGATGACACCCATGGCAGATGAATGAAAAGTAAGTTGTATATTCCTGAAAATGCCCCTAGAACACAAACCCTTCCCAACACAGTCAGAGCTTCTCATGACCAGGACTTTGCCCACGCAGATCTGCCTTACCCTGACTGACCTTGCCCATCACCCTTCCCCATTCCTGGAAAACCTTGGATCTTTGCCTGCTCTGTCTCCAACCAGTGCACCTCAGGTTGAGTTACTTCATTGTGGAATAAACCCCCATTGCTCAGCCCTTGTCCCATCCTCCTCCTTTGCTGCCTTTTCCTTCCTGTTGTCCTTACCTCAGCTGACCTGAAGGAGCTGATCTCTTGGTTCCACTCTATGGTCCTTCTCCATGGCCAGGCTTTCAGGTTGTCCTCCATGGAGATGTTTTTTGGGATTTCTGGCACTGCTTAACGTTCCCTGAAGGCTGCAGGGAGGCTCTGAATGGTGGGATATGCATTTAGGGTGAGGCAAAACTTGAAACATGACTTGGGAATGCCAGTGATGCACAAATGATGACGTTTAGGCTGCCATATGTCCCACAGAGGGAATAATCCTGTTTACACTGCAAGGAGTGGGAGTTCAATCTGCCTTAAAATAGCTTCAATGTATCTAGGAAATCCATAAAAAGGATACACCAGCATTTCTTAGGACTTTATTTTCGGCAGCTCTTGTTATTTATTTTGCTGCCAACATCTGTCATTTCCTGCACTGTGTATTTCCCAGCACCCACAGGCTGTTGTCTGAACTGGAAGCTGACAGGACCTAACACTAAATAATGGAGCGTTGCTTCCCGTTAGCATCCTGGCCATCAAAGTGAAACAGAGAAATGCTTCTGCAAGTAGATGTTGCAAAATATTTGTTTTAGATTAGCTGCTATCCCTGCCACAGTCCATGTTTGGCAGCTGTGTCCCTCCACCCAACTGGAAGGCAGCAGGAAGGTCTGCTGGAACTGCAGGGCTCTGGGTTAGGGACAAACAGTCTGAGGAGCTGAGGGATGAAGCAGAGCTAAATTTAGAACGTGAGATAAGAAAATACCTGTCTCTTCACAGTGCACCGTGGTTTTATTTTGGAGGCACAAAACACACCTCGGTGTTGCACGGCTGTTTGCAGATTGTACCGGCTCAAAGGAGGCTCGTTGAGAAAAAGGCTTTGATGTCTTCAGTAAACAAATAGCAGTGTTAAAAGATCTTCAGTTCTTGTTAGCATGCTGCAAACAGCTATGTTGGAAGAAAAATAAACAGCTCAAGGTTGATGGAAGGGTAGGGAAGCCGTAAAGTACAGCAGTCAGCTCCTTGGTACGAGGACAGCAGAAATGACAGTGCCACCAAAAAAAAAATCTTTTCTTTGTCCTATTGGATTAAAAAGAAAAGAATGAACTGCGTCAAGGCTTGCCAGTTAGTTGGTGGGAATACATGAGTGTAAAACCCCCTGGCTAAATCACTGCATTGAAATCACGAGAATAACACCAAGTCCCCTGCAAAACCAAGAGTAGGATTCCCCCGGAGATCTTTCTCCAGCTGTTGGGGTGAGGTGGAGGAGATGCACCCTTCCTTCAACCCCACTGTGACTCTCTGTCCTCAGGGTCCCTTGGTACCACAGGGCCACCAGCCGCTCTGACCTCCTGCAGCTGTGGGGCCTCACCCCAAAAACCTCACCAGCTTTTGTGCTGGCCCAAGAGGCAGTTTCCAGGAGGAGGCACCAGGTGTGTCTTGTACCCTCAGAGAAGAGGATGAGGATTTCTCACCCATGTGCCTACCTGAGCTTTTACTCCTTCAAGTTTGTTGTGCTTGTCTCACTGCATCACTTAAAGCGTCCTTTTGGAAATGCAAAAACTGGGGCAGAGACCAAAGGAAAGCACTAAACAATTATCACATTAACAACCAGCACAACCTGGAGGATCCTAATTTACATTTAACAATCCAAATCAGGGTAAGAAAGAGAAAGTTTGGGGGTTCTCTGAGGAGGGAAAATTAACAATCAGCAGGTCATGATAATAATCAATATGCTAATATTTACTGCAAATTTAAATCTAATCAAGAGCCTCCAGGGAGCCTCTTGCTTTATTTAATATAATTCCAAGTATTCCACTGTTTAAATATAGTTCACAGAAACTAGGAAATAAATAATTCAGACACAGTTGATTTTTTAATGCCTCTGTAGGATCACTAACATCTTTCCTTTGATAACACTTTTGTTCTGCCTACCAAAGGTCCATTCTAAACGGGTCTGGTGAGACTCCATCCAAAGAACTTATATCAAAAAACACAGGGGAAAAGACAAAAATTCAGGGAAAAAGAAAAAAAAACACTTATAATCCCAAAGGTAATAAGTATCCCTCTGGCAACTCCATGCAAGCTTTTCCCTTCCCTGTGAGCCTCTCCCTGCTGGATTTGCAGAGAGGGTTTGTCACTAATGCCGAGGCAGGGATGGCTCATAATAAACAGCAGCTCCTTAGAGACTGTAGCCATGGCATGCAAGAGATGTTTACCTGGCACCACAAGCACTATTCTGTTTGTCTTCAGATGTTCCTACAGAAACAGAAGGTTTTACACTCTGGTAAATAAGGCTCCTTCACCCTCAGGAATGTTTTGATTTTTTTTTTTCTTCCCAAACACATTGCTCTTCCCTTTGAGCTGCAGAAAGCCCATCCTGTGATTTCTGAATTGCTCTTTAACCTGCCTCCCCGAGAGGAGAGATTGCTTCCCAGTGCAGAGAGACAGGACTTGCTGACAGCAGCTGAGGTGGTTGTTCCCAGCACTGATCTGCCCATCACAGCCAGCATGAATCCAGCCTCTGCAGGACAGGGATGTGTCCCCCTGCATGGGACCCCCTTCCCCTGGGACAGTAATTGGCGTAATGTGTGTGTAAAAAGTTGACTTAGAGGGAACAGGCTCTAGCTGGTAGTTTGAAATGAAATTAATCACACACCTAATGCTGTTGGTGACTTTTGTTGACCCAAATATGAAAGAGAAGGGCTCTGAGACCCTTGAAAGGTGCTTTGAAGGTGGGAGGTCACTCTGAGGATCTGTTCCTGGGCACAAGAAAAGGCCTTTGGTTTTAGAGGAATTAGAGCAGGGCACCTCCCATTGCTGGAGTGCTGTTTCTCCCTACCTGCACAGCAAATATTTTGATTGCAAGAGCCAAAGCAATTGTGCACTCTATCATCAGCAATCCTATCCTCAAACTCATTTCAGACCTGTCAGCTGCAGCTGGATGCTGCTATCAGCCAGGGTGACACTGGGTACAGCCACATGCCCCAGAGCATATCCTGTTTCTCCTAAAGCAGACTGGAATGGGATGATTGTGCCTCAGGCCAAGCCTGTGTGCACAGCGGTGGCACCTAGGGCTGCCGAGATGACACTGTCCCCCTCTGCATGCTGGGGAAGGCAGGGTGACAAATCTGGTCAGAATTTTGTAATTAAACTCACACTTCTGAAGATCCCTTTACACCAAATTGACCCCGTCAGGAGGAATCCAGCACTGAGCTGATTTATGGTGGAGTGCAGTGGGCTGTGTGGAGTGTGTTTGCTGAAATAATGCCAGCCCCCTTTACCAAGCACTGTTTTATTTCTAGTTCAATCAAAACACAATTAGCACAACTTGCAATTTTCTTAAATGCGCCTGATCTTCAATGAAATTTATGTTAATGTCTGTTCAGTGTGCAAGTCCAGTAAAGTGACACATGGAAAATTGCACATTCTTGACTCAGCAATGCAGCTTGGAGGATGACTTCATGCCCCTGAATGAGAGGATCAGCGTGCCAGATGTGCTTGGTGCCTGACCCCTTTACAGGCTCTGAAAGATCACACATCACTTTAAAATGTCATTTCATGCATGCAGGAGGAAGAAACAGAGTCTGATCTCACTTCGTGTTACTGAGCAGCCCGTTTAATTGCGTTAGGGTGGTGTGAATGTCTTAATAACATGAAGCAGAGCTCTGATCTCTGGTCTGGCTGTGTGTTTCCAGTAGACACCCTGATGCCCTTTTCAGGGCCAGAGTGGGTAACAATCTGTATTTTCTTGCTATTAATTATAAGGTTGTATTTCGTTCTGATTTTGAACAAGCCTCGCAGAGAAGCTGAAGTCCTCACTTCCAGTCAGTCATTGAACTCTGCTGAATTGTTTTTTTCTTGAAGCAAAAACAGCAAATGTGAGTATAGAATTAATACCTTTTTAAATTGTGATTGTATTTCTATGCCACACAAGTCAGGTGATAGTCAAGACTTTCCTGCTCTTGGCCCCATTCTCTGTGATTAACTTGAATGTCCTTTCTTTTTCCTTGCCTAACTGCTCGCTCCCAAAATCCTCCAGAGAGTGATCCAGGGCTCTGTAATAATCACGTTCCCATAGCAAATTATATAACAGAATTTTGTACACTTGTATTTTTTCCTCTCCTCCAGTGCATTCCACGCACCTACACAGTCACGTTAATTAGATCATGTAATAAACTTAAATGTGGCAAAAAATCTGTTCACAGGGGGTTGCAAGACAGCTGGACTTGGAAAGCAGCCAGTCATTAATTTTGTTTTGCTTGAGAAAACCTAAAGGACATTATCTTACTGAAGATGAAGCAAACTTCATGTAGTAGGAGCTGTAATCTAAGTAGACAAACTATTTAATTTAAATAGTCCACAGTGAATCCCGATGTAAAAGTTTGCTTCTATGAAAAAAACAGATCTGTGAGAGTTTAACAAAGTCATTAAAAATTAAATTTAAAAAACTAAACTAATGTTAAGTTAGACTTGATCGGTTTAGTTAAATTTAAGTAATTGAAACTAAATGAATCCTCATCCATAACTTATACCTACAGAAGAGCTAAGTAGCAAGAACTTTATTTTGAGTCTCAGGTGTCTTTTAAATAAAAAGAAGTGTCTGCAGGAGATACACACCTCAATCAATTTTTTTAAACAGATTGTCTTAAACTGTAAACCCTGCTTTTGTGGGGAAATACAGGGGGATGAAAGCCGGGCCTGCTCTAACACGCCACTTACAGGGGCAACTTTACACTTGCACACTCATTTTTAGGGCAGGGAGTAACTTGGAGTGCTCTGCCAGTTTGACAGCAGTGTTTCCTGGTAAAGGGATCAGCTACAAGTAAAAATTGCTTTCTTAATTTCAGTTCAGATGCTGAAAGTTTTGGCCATTCAGTGCTAACTGAATCACATTTAAATCTTTAGTTTTATTGAGCTGGTGCTTAAGTAGAAGCCCAGTGATTCTCCTGGTGATCCAGGCAGACTGGGAGCATTCCCAGGTGACTGCACTTCTGCAGAGCTAAGCCAGGCAGTGACATGGAGCTGACACAGTAGGGAACACGGGGGAGAAGGAGCCGAGGCTGAGCAGTGGTGTCTTGGGCCAGGAAACACTTAATTTCTTTGAAATACCACGAACAAAGCATGTGATAACTTCCAGCTATATTCCTGATCAACACTAGATGTTGCTGTGCTGCTACTCATATAAACTATACATTAACAAGGTTTTAAAACGGTATTTAGCGCAATTTCCTCTTTCCTGTTTCTGTTAGTCACTATATCCTGACACTATATGCTGGGGAAGTGGTTACTTTAATTTACTTTTCCTTCGAAGTTTCAACTTTCTTTGGATAATATCAAGTTTATAATCCCCACTCCCCTCAAATGCACATGTAAAACTTTACAAGAAAAAGAGACTCTTCAAATGATAACATGAAGCAACTCCTATATGAATGTCAAATATTTACTTAACTCTGCTTCTGGATTTTTTGCAATCCAAGGGGAATGACATTGTTAACTGGACGATTCCGGGAACAGACTGACAGCTGCAAGGCCACGGAGGGAAGTTTGTTTATAAAGGGACAAAAAAATATATAAAAAAAAATTTAAAAAATGTTTAGTCCTGCTGAGTTTCAGGCTTTCTACTCCCACGTGTTTGAGTGGGAGAAAGGACAAATCTTGGGACGTTGATTTCCCCATGGCAACAGAAAACGGAAATTACTTTAACCCCATCTAGTGACAGATGACTCATTGCTCAGCCTGTTGCTATTTTCCAAGCACTAAAACAATACAGCTGCAAAGAAAAGGCCAGCCTGTATTATCTCATAGGCTGAGCACCAGGCTCGTGGGAGAGGGCAGTTCTCTGGCTGCCTTTCTGTCGAAGAAAGGCAGAGCTGGAGCCTTTTGGTTGTTCTTTCATTCTGTAAAGCAAACGTGTGCTCTCCATCCCTGTGCTGCTGGCAGGCATAGCTGGGGTGTCCCCAGGATGGAGGTGATGCAGTGTGGGATGAGGTGCTCGTGGGTGTCCTATTGCATGGTCCTGCTCACTCTGGATGGAATGGTTTGGGTTGAAAGGGATTCTAAATCATCTCCTAAAGGGAACATCTCCTTCCAACCACAGGCAGGGACAATCTCCACTAGACCAGGCTGCTCCAAGCTCCCTCCAAACTGTCCCTGGGCACTTCCAGGGATGGGGCAGCCACAGCTCCTCTGGGCAGTGTGTGCCTGGACCTCACCGACCTCACAAAGAACTTCTTAATATAGTCCAAATCTCTCCTCTTTTGATTTAAAACTGTTCCCCCTTGTCCCATCTTGCACCCAGAGATCTGGCAGGACACCACCATGCTTTCAGTTTAAATACAGGAATGACCTTTTCCTAAATGCAGCCTGGTGAAGGGACAGCAGGGATGAGGAGGGTTTCCAGGCCCCTAATGGATCAAAAAGAGATCTGATGAGAGAAGTGTATTCTATATTGCTGGGGAAGCCATAACCTATTCCCCCAGGGTATACTGTAATAGGAACATTCATTTTGAAAGCTTCTTATGGGCAAAAGGTTGGTACCTTCTCTTCTTGCTGGTTTTCCCAAATCCTAGTAGGGATTCTGTAAGGCTCAGAAGTGAGGCTGGTAAGGCTCACTGAGCCCAAGGTTCGTTTTGTGCATAAGATATGACACCATTGCAAGGGGAAGGTATAACGCCACCCCTGAGATGATAGACTGAATAAGTGGTCAGTTAACATCACTTTATTCACCACAAACTGGGATCAGATGTCACACTATTAGGAAACCCAGGATCGCAGGAAAACTGCATGGTGGGATGGTGTCATGGGATAAGTGAATCATTTTCTTTCTGGGAAAGACAGGCTGAACTGCTGGTACAATAGCTGAGTCTTTACTCAATCTTGTCATTTGTATGCTGGTATGATTACCTTTCTAATAGCAGAAAATCAGGTCCACAGGGTTCTGTTTGGGCAGCATAATTAACAAAAAGAATAGCTCCATTACCAGGTTGTTCTGGGAACCAAAATCTGCCTTAGCTGCACAAAGATTATCTTCCTGAAGGAATCAACACATACCACCGTGAGCTGCTGGCTAAACCCAGACCTTGAATGAGGGCTCCAGCAGCACAGTGCTATCTGTTTGTTATCTGGAAACACCCGGGGGTTGGCTACAGCTGTCCCAAAGCTGTCATGTCAACAGCAGCTGGACCAGG
Organism: Sylvia atricapilla; assembly: GCF_009819655.1. NCBI lineage: Eukaryota > Metazoa > Chordata > Aves > Passeriformes > Sylviidae > Sylvia > Sylvia atricapilla. The sequence goes on along the minus strand of NC_089149.1, from coordinate 4,544,022 downwards.
CTGCTCAGGCCAGCACTGATTACTGGAGGATGAACCCTCAGAGTTCTGTCAGGGAGGTGCTGCTGGGCTGTGAGGTGTTATCTTATTCTGATAAGATTTTCTTACAGTTCTGCTCAGTGGTCTCCTACAACGAAAAATGTCCCCTCCCTAAACTGCAAGAGCCCTGTGAAACTGCCAGCTCTGGGGAGGGAGAACCAGAGATCACCACATTTTAGTCTTGAAACAGAAATTATGACTATTCCTGTCTAAACTTATAGCAGTCTAGTAGAGCCAGAGAAAGATGTGGGAAATCAGATTAAATTCCACCTTTTGAGACTCCATCCATCAGCATTCTGGTTTAGAAGCCCATGAGTTATGACACTGAACAAAAAGACCACTCCTTTCATAGAAGAAACAATTGCCAAAATGTCCATGTAGAAAATGAGAATAACAGTTCTAATATAGGGTTTTTTTGCTTTAGTGTTCTCTTCACTTCTTTACCTAGAAAATGGCTACATTACCTGGAAAAAATATATTTGTATTTTGCTGCTTGAGGGGGGAAAGAGCTAATTAAATTTGTAAAAGTGGAAAATAATGTTAAGAGGTCTTTGTAGGCCTGTGGTTCTGACTGCTGGTGTCAGCTTTACAGCCAATATGTGCAGATGGTAATGAATGAGCTCCCATCAAGCTTTCTTTATTGTCCTAGGGCCTCACTCAGCTCATAAATGTCTTCACTGGTTATTATTTCCAGTTATTTAGCGTTCAGCTGGTGAGTGCAGCACTCCCATTGATGCTGCACCCCAAACCACCAGAGCAGGATAAGTAATGGCAGTTTTTCAACCAAGGCCTCTAACCCGGCTCAGAGAGGCTGCAGAGGATGCACTGCAGCAGCCTCACATCAGTACTGAAACCAAGCCCTCCCCAGCTGCATTGTTTGTACATAAATATGACTTTCTAGCAAAAGCCTGGGCCCCAGGGACACGCAGAGCACCGAGCCAAGGCCAGGCACAGCCCCAAGGGGGACAGTGTGCAGGGCTGCTGGCTGTTCAAGAGGGCTTCAGCGAGGTGATGGAAGGTGGTGGATCTCCCAGTGGGCTCCAGGACTTTTGGATAATGCATTTAGGCTTTCCACAGAACACACTGTGCAGAATTCTGCATAGCCAGAGGACAGCATTTCTTCTCACAAACAAGGACATAATAGTCTTTTCCAGAATAAGAATAGAAATTACTTTCCCTGTAACAGCATTTGAAGCTGTGGGCAAGCGCAGTGTGCACACTCTGATTTACCAGCCTGACGCCTGTGCTGGGTTCAGCTCTTCAGCTGTCCATAGAAACACTTCCTCTGCCTCTTTCAGCCTGCAAACACTGTGGTGGCTTCTGGAAACCACAAACAACCGCTGTGCACTTTCTGTCAGTAATTCTTCGTTCTCACCAACGGGTTCTTCTTCCAGCTGTGTCCGTGTTTCTGCTCTGCTCTTGCACCTCATCCCCAGGTAAAATCAGCAGGAAGAGCAGCTCTTCTCCTCTGCCAGGCTGGTGCAGATTGGGGTCCAAATTTTCCATCTCCATTTTGGAAACCTATTTTCTTCAACTCTGGCAGAATATTTTCATGCCTGTTAAGCCATAAGGGCTGTGCCTGGCTCTCTGGCCAGCGAATGTTCTCTCCTCAAGCAGCCTTCAAACCTCCCATGGAACCCCAAGGCCAGTTTTCCTATGACTAGAGACTCCAAGAAATACCACCCTTTTCCAATTCTCATCATGGCAGAAAGAGTTTCTTTCTTGGTATCTAGTTCTCCTAAGTGTGTTCAAGTTTTCCTACTGGAGCTTGCTAATTTCCAAGTAGAGTTGCCTATAAAAATTTCCCTCAATTTCAACACATTTTCCCTTGCACTGGGGCTATGGAAACAGCTGCAGGCTGCCAGCTTTCCTGGCTCACCTTCCAGGGAGGCTGCAAATTCTTGTTTCCTGGGACTACAATTCCCAGAAGACAATTTATCTTCCCCTAAACCAGGAACCAAGGTTTGCTGGGTCTGTTGCATCTTTCCAAAGGCTTCCTCCTCCCATGAGTGAGGAAGGGATGAGCCTTCCTGCAGCAAACTGGGAGCAGGAGGGGAATGCTGTAGGGGGCAAAGCATCCTTCTCAGCACAGCTCCTACCTGTGCACAGCTCTGTGGAGAGTTAGGGGAGAGCATCTGAGGTCAATGCCTGAGAGCACTGCTTCCACTTTCACAGAACTACAACATCCCAAGCAAAAGTGGTGATTAAAGGGCTGGCTGGTGTTAAATGAAGTGGTTTTGGGACCGTGTGAGAATGTTAGAAATGTCCTCCTCAGCTGTGTGTCTCCACTGAAATGTTTCAGCATGTCTGTTCCTAAGAGACCACAAAGTCCTCCTCTGTAGCCTCTGATCTGACACGTTTGTGGTTCCTGCTGGAACGGGGATGCCAAACACCACTGGCTTCCTTCTCCCAGGGGAACATTCTTAGGAAAAGTTTTTACAGAAAGGACTGAACTCCATGGCCCTAAGCAATCTCTGCACTGTTCTATGTAACGTGACTCAGTACTGTACTTGATCACTTAACTACTCTTAGTGTTCCTAATTAATTTTTTGCAATCAGAAGGCAAAGGTGCTCCTTTTACAACATCCTTCTAAAGTCTGCTTTTCAAAAGATTGAAAGCTCACGACTTTGGAGTCACAAGGAACCTCCCAAAAATCATCTGAGTGTGTCACTGGCAGGTTGAAAGGTCCCAGGCTGGTATTAGCAATGCAGAAACCAGGCTGGGTTTTCAGCAAGCCAGAGGAATTGGGTAATGAGCAGCATCGTGTGTTCAGTGCTTTAAAAATGCTGCGGGATTTGGGGTGAAAACATGAAAAAGTCAGCCATGGTGTTTCATGAGGAAACTTCTCCCCGTGTGCACAAGGCAGGATGACTCAGCTGCTCACTGATAGCAAGTTTGCTGAAACAAATAGTGACCTTCAAACAGTCACTATATATTATCACTAATATAAATACCATCCTGAATACAATAAACCCTCGCCTTTTTTTTTTTCTCCACTACTCTGTTTCCAGGTGGTTTTTCACTTAGATCTCTCCCAGGGGAACTCAGCATCCCTTTTCATCCTTACTGAAGCCTAAGGAGAGCTTTGCTCTCTGCGTTCAGCCCATCAAAAGAAAAAGGAAATGGAAAAGAAAAGCCATTCAGAATAAAGATGAGACAACCTTCCCAACACCTAGATTCTTGAGTTTATAAACCAAAGAGTTTATAAGAAATATCCCCACTTGCCACCTTTTTGCACAAAAATCAGTATTTGGAGACCTAAATATGCCACAACTGTCTTGTTCAGTGATCATGGAGTGTGCTGCCTCCTCAGTTTGGTTGTAGGAAGCCTCCTGGCACTGGCTGTGTCCTGTGAGAGCAGATGCTGTGAGCACCTGGCTGCCCTGGGACCAGATAGGCACCAGAGGCAGCAGAAGAAAAGCAGAGCCATCCTGTCAAGATATTTTAGCAAATTTGAAACGCCCCCGTGGATTCATGCCAGAAGAGCACACTGTACCAGGGCTGGGTGTTCTGAGCCAACACTTGCAATCCTGAAGCACCTTTTCCTTAGCCTTACCTGTGCAGTCCCTCGCTTGCCTGCCTCTATTCACCCACTTTTAAAGTAGTGTGAGTGTTCTCACAGCACAGATCTACCAAAAATGATGAAGAATGGCTGGACAGAGTCCTAGCTTTGCCTGGTTTTCTGGAAACTGCAGGAGATATTTCCTTTCCACTTAGTAAGATTAGATGCAGGAATAATATACAATTTTTTTCTCTGAGATAGAAAGTCACTTCTTCCTACATTTAAAACAATAAGAATTGAAGCACTAACTGTAAAAGAAGAAGAAAAAGGCCATGAACCACTTGCTGCTTGGTCCTTCCGTGTAACAGCAGAGTGACGTTGGAAAGAGGAAGCGCCTCAGAACTGGAGCTGTGCTGGGCGATCCCGCGCCGCTGCTGGCGTGTCCTCACCCACTTATCTCTCCACTTCTCCACTTGTGGGGCATCTGCAACCCAGAGCAGAGGTGCTGCCCCAGAAGTCGTCTCTGAAGGGCTCCAGAGACAGCTGTGCCCACAGCACAGTGCTGGGATCTCACGGTTTCCCATGGATTAATGCCCAAGCACGGCACTCGCATCATTCCTGGAGGCTTTGGAGGGAATTCAGTTCAGATCCAGGTAAGTGCTGGGTGGTTGGAGCAGGACTTTGCCAGGGCTGGCTCAGTGGGGTACTCGTTGATGGCATAGATAATTTTGGGAATCCCACAGAGAGCAGGAGAAAGTGATGTGAAGTTGTCCTCTGCCTCGTTGGCTCGGTTTCATTCCTGACTCCAACTCGTAGTTTTGCTTTAAATGGGGGAAGAACAGCGCTGCCAGGAGATAAGGGTGTTTGGATCTGGGATGGGCAGTTTGCTCACTCGGTTTATTAAGTCAATACCAAACACTGGCATGCAGCTCTGAATCACACCCAGCAGCAGCCTCCACTCCTCTAAACCAGCCTGAAGATGTTTGGTTATGGGGAGAACCCAAAGATTTGGAAACAGGTATCCTCGGAAAGCAGCTTGTCAGTTACACATTAATGCAAATTCCAAGTAAATGCTGGTCATTTGCATAAGGACCTGCCTGGAGAGATGCCAGGAATTGTGGTGTGACCCCCAAATAAATGTCAGCCCCTTTATAAGCACAGAAAGCTCTGGTGTCCTCAGCTGGAAACTGAGGGCTGTGGAGCAGATGCCAACCAAACCCCTTGAATTCACGTCATCTACCTACGTGCAGGAGAGCCAGAAAATTCCAGCAGTGACCTTTCTCTGAACTCTCTGAAATAACTGGGTATCCAGGTATGCACTAGGGACTGACAGAAAGTTAAAAACCAAAGACTGTTAAAAAAATAAAGTAAAAGCTAAGCGTCCCGTTTTCTGGGTGTGCTGCTGTACATGATCCTCACAATTAAATTGCTGAAGAACCGGTTCTGGGTCAGGTTTATGTTCCCTCAGTAAGTGTGACAGAGGGTAAAATGGGAACCTGGCACTTCGGGGCCACTTTCATTTGAAGGTTTGATAAAGACCTCTGAGGCTGCTCAGTTTGTTACTGTTGTCCATGTATTTATTTGTTAATAATTGTCAGAAATCTACAGTGGAACCCCAACTGGCAGCTAAGGGCGTGCAAAAACTGGGTGAAATGCAAGAACTGAAAATGTTTTTTCTTAAACTTTTCCCTCTGCTTAAAGAGGACCTGATGGGTTAGCCAGGCAAATGGGTGTTTCACTCACGTTGGTAATTACCCTTCTGCTCCACACGCTGATCCCAGCCCTGCCTGTGTCCAGTTATTCCCTTCCGAAAGGTTTCCACATAATGCAACTCATCCTGTGCTGTACACTTGGGTGTTTTCATCTGCCGAGCACCCTGAGATTTGTAATGCTCTGCACTTCCCAGATTTATGGATGGAATTAGAGGAAAGTGAGAATATACCCCCAGCCGTGCTCTTCTGAGGGCTGTGCAGCTCCTGTGCTGGTGAGTACAGAAATTATTGCCTGGACTCTGCTGGGGCTTTGTATGTCAGGTTCTGTCTTTAATTGTTTTGTGGTTTTTATTTTTCACTTGTTCTTCCTTTTTCAGTTTTCACTCTATGGCAAAGCCTGGTTTTACACGTTTTACCTGAACTGTGCAAAACAACTGGAAGTTAGGGGGAAAAAAAGAGGAATAGAGAATTATCCTACTGGTTTTCGTGGAGGGCCTGAGCAAACTGGGAGCACAATGCAGGGAACTGGGGCTGATGGCAGCTTTAGATTGGTCTAAACTCTGGAAAGGCAGCACTCAGCGTTTCTAAATGCCCTTTTTGCATGTCTGCTTGGCAAATAGGAAAATTACTTTTTTGAGACTAGCTTTATGCTTCCTGATGGATTTTCAGCAGGAAAAATAAAACCTTTCTTCCTGGGCCTTGTGTTGGAGGGTGGGATCTGCTCCATCCCATTTCCCCTTCTCTGTGTTGTGTGGTGCCATGGCATGTCCAGTGGGTTTTTCCAGCTCATGATGTGTTTAAAGTGTCATGACTCATTCAAACCAATTTTTTTTTTTTCCTATTGCAATCCACCCAATGGGCCACCATATAAAAATCCTCTTTCCTGTGGCCTTCCTGCTCCTGGGCTCCCAGTGAGACTGTGTGTGCAGCCTTGTGGGGGTCAGGGTGGTGGCTGGAGGGGACAGAGACATCCTGGCTGCTAAAACTCATGGCCCCAACACGGGCACTTCAGCAGAAGCACTCAAAGCTGAGTGTGTGAAGGAGCAAGTTCTGTGAGCTGCCTCTGGCTCTCCAAACTCCTCTGAGGGAGTCAACTTCTGATTTACAGGAGTCACAAGCTGAGGGGACACTAATGCAACAATAATCATTGGGAAAGCACTGGCTTTCCATCACCAGCAGGATTGAGTACAGTTTTCTGACAAAATTTTGAACAGGAAAGTTTTGTAACACAGCTCAGATAAAAAAGAAAACAAGTGAGAGAAGCTGCATTATTGATCTCTGGGTGAGATGTGGCTCGACTGTAGGCGAATTTTGAGCATTTAAGAGCAGAGGCAGCAATTCTCTTATCTTGTTTGACCATCTCTCTACCAGATGCAGTTTCAGTTTGTCCGGATATTTGTAAGTTTTTCAGCATGAATACCAGAATAAACTATTCTGATCATCTAGTCTGACCTGCAGTGTCAGGCAAATCACAGGATTTATGGTTTCCTTGAACCAGTGTAGCCTTTGGAGGGAAAAAACCGCCTGTCTTTAATGAAAGCATTTTTAATGGTGATGATTATACTTAACCTGATGAAGGACTGGTTCAGTGTTTGGATTTGTGTCAAATTCAGCATTGCCTGGGTCAGATTCTGACATTCAGGTGACATCCAAGTAAGCATTTTCACTTCACAAGAGTAACTTTCCAACAGTACGAGCAAGGATGTGAGAAACCTGGAAAGTGGAATATTGCAAAAGCATGCAAAGAAGCTCATCCCTGTGATAATAAAATATTAAAGTGATGAGCTAATTCTGAGCATTTTAACAGTGTGAGGGAACAAAGCTAGAGTTTAAATGAAAATATTCAAAACTAATACTCCCACTGCTTATAGGCACATGTAAGCTGACAGATTGTTTTAGATGCAGAGTGTGACTGGAATACACAGAGCTAGCACCAAGCAAAAATAAGAATATAGGGGGAAATGCAGCTATAGAAAGATGTATGTTATAGAAAGAGATTTTGTTGTGTCTTCTCGGTATGGGATCATATACAGTCAGAGCAGCAATGAAGAAAGAAAAGGTGTTTACTAAAGCTGACAAGGAAAATAAACTCACAGGAGAAAGACCATGGAACGATGTGAAAGAAGCACACAGTAACTCAGAGGATGATTTATTTGCATTATCTTTAACTAAAACAGAGTGGGAAAGAAATAAAGTGGGAAGATTGGAGCAGTGTTGGATCCAGAGACATGAGAGCAATGTTGAGTTGGTGTCATGCTGAGAAGCACAGGATATCTCAGAAGCAAGTGAGATTTGCACCAGATAAAACCAAAATTATGCAAAGACTAGCACAATTCCTACCACCCCTTGAAACCTGATTTAAAAATAAAACATTAGGAGGAACTTCGATTCAGAAACTGTTGCTTTTAATGTAAACAAGGCAACATGGGAACATAGAGATATAAAATCAGGGAAAAATGATTCAGAGGACAGGCACATAAGTAGAGCAGTATTATATCCTTGATATTCAGGGGGCTGCAGCACCTCTGCTCTGGAGCCAGGCTGAAACAGGGTGTTCTGTCTGGAGAAGGGAAAGCTCCAGTGAGACCTTGGAGCCCTGACCAGTGCCCAAAGGGCCTCCAAGAGACCTGGAGAGGAACGGTGGACAAGGGCATGGAGTGACAAGGGAGATTAGATTCCAATTGACAGAGGGCATGTTCAGGTTGGTTATTAGGAAAAAAATTCTCCCCTCTGAGGGTGGTGAGGCCCTGGCACAGGTTGCCCAGGGAAGCTGTGGCTGCCCCATCCATGGAAGTGTCCAAGGCCAGGTGGGATGGGGCTGGAGCAACCTGGGACAGTGGCAGGTGTCCCTGCCCATGGCAGGGGTTGGAACTGGATGATCTTTATGGTCCCTTCCACCCTGAACCATTCTATGATTCTATATCCAGAGCAGATTATGAACTTTTACTAAAACTGGAAAAAATGCAGCTGCTTTAGTTTCAGCCAGCCCAGCCCTGCAAAGAGTAAAACATTTGTTAGAGACATCAACCAACCTCGCCCGTGGCTGATCCAGCCTCACTTGAGCTGAGCCATGGGTGTAAAGCGTGCCAGGAAGGGTCTGGTTTGGGAAGGGAGGTGGTGGTGTTTGTCTGCCTGAGGAGGTGATGGGGTCACCAGGAACCTTGGAGGCTTCAGGAGCTCTGGGGATGAATGACCAGAGAGGCTGTGTGAAAGCAAAAAGTTGTTGGGGAGGAAGGACTGGCTGAGACCTAGAAATATTTTCTGGTGAAGAAATGGGCTGGCAGGTGGCAAAAGGAGAAGGAAGTGCCAGCTGAACAGTGATAGGGGTGACAGCAACATGTCATATCCTGTGGCTCCCAAGGATTCCCCGAGGCTGAGCTGGGGAATTGCTTTTGGGAAGTGTTGAAGCATTCCTGGGCCTTGAGCAGTGAGGGTGCCAGCTCTGAGGATCAGGGCTCTGCAGAGGAGCCCTGGTGCAGCAGGAGGGTGCTGTGGTGGTGGCTGCCAGTGCTGAAAGGCAAAAATACCCAGAGCTGAAGAGGCATCAGATGAGTCTGTGGCAGGTTGTGATGCTGCACAGGGGAGTTTGCTGCTCTTTTGAAGGTAGAAATGTCACCGTGGAGACTGTTAGTAGCTGGCTTCTTTGCCTGATGAGATGCCATTAAATAGGAAAAAATTTGAGATGTCAATTGATGTGGTACCACCCACGCTAGCTGCTGGTGGGCACAGCCCCGATCTCAGCAGGGCAGGAAGTGCCCGAAGTGCTCACATTACAGGAAGCTAAAAAATCTTTCAGCCTTGTGCCTAAGATCATGCATTTCCTCCAGAAAAATCCTGCATCCCAAAGTAATCTGTGAGGGGGTGTCTCAAGGTTTTTGTGAAAGAGGAGCTGTTCCCTCGCAATAACACAAGGAAAAGCCCCTGATGAGCATCACCCAGCACAGTGAGTGGGGTATGTCTGGTGCACGCTGATTCACAAGAACAGAGAGTTTTGACATTGCTGAAAGACGAAAAAAAAGTGGTGCCTACTGATGGCTGTCACAGGAAAGACTCGCTCCTTTCAGCGCCTTGGTGCTGCAAAATACACTTTTTACAAGACAAAGGTCTCTTCTTAGGAGTTTGAATGGCTGTTCTTAGCTATTGACAAGCCTGGAGTTAGGAAAATAGGCTCTTCTTTCTTTTATGTAAGGTGATAAATATAAATGTCCTATGATAAATAGTCAATGGAATATAATAAGTTCTTACACAAGTAAATGTGCTTAATTTTGTTCCCAGACAACAGCAACAAAGGGATGTTGCACTGAATGCCTCACAGTGATAGAGTTTCAGTAGTGAGAGGAAATGAGATCTTGTTTCTGAAAGGGGAGAGAGAGAGAGGCTTTGTGAATGAAGAACAAATCTGAAAGGTGCTGCTTCTTCCCTCCGTTTATGCTCTAATATCAATACAGGGAATAACAGTGGAAGCTGCAGCTGGAGAGGGCACTAGGGGTCACCCCTGTCTTATCTATATCATCTGGATTTAATTCTGAATAAGATAAACAACATGACAGAAAACAAAGCCAGGCTATTCTGATTTCTTTTTCTCTCTCTCTTTTTTTTTTTTCTTCTTCTTTTCTTTTAATTGTGTCAGTCAGACAGCTTGCATTTCCATTTCTTCATTTCCCCCTCCTGCCTGCCTTCTGTCTGTCTCTCCTTTAAAACAAAGCCCCAGGAAGCCAGTGGGTTGCAGCCAGGGAGGATGCTATAGATGCAGGGGACTTGCATCAAAATTCCCTCTGTGCGGCTCCCATTTATTTAGAGCAAAGGTCAGGCAAATCACAAACACTAAGTCAGTCGGGCAGAATCACAGAGCAGCCTTGGCATGTTCCTGCAAGCACCGCAGAGCAAACTGATTGCAGCTATGAATGGTTCCCTTGTAGTCCGGGGAGTAACTCCTGACACGTTTTGCTCTGCCTGCCCAAAAATCCCGTGCCTAAAGATCTTTCTGTCCTCTTCTCTTCCCCACAACCAGAGAAGTGTCCCTGACTTCTCATGAAACTGCATCTGATACCTGCATTTGGAGGATTTGGTGTCTGGGCTATGAAGAGAATTGCAAATTCTCTTCTCTGAGACTTTTTTTTGACCTTGTGTCTAGGAAGCAACCACTGCTGTCGGCTGAATCTGCCGTCAGAGTGTTGGAATTGTGCATTTTAAAGTGCGATGCAAGATGTCTATGGAGGAAAAGTATTTCTTTACGGAGACAGATGATTTGTCTCAAGACAGACAGGCTTTCAGGCACACAAGATGTGATGAAGAGGCTGCACCCCCTACCAGCCTGCTTTTTTTAGCTGTAGTAATTGATGTTGCAAGATGTAGATCCCCTTCTCTCTGCACATAAATTACGGTAAATTGTGGTGGATTTTGTCACATGATGTGGCAGAAGTTGAAAGTTCACGAGAACTTAAGAACTAACCTGTCAATTTATTGAAAGGATCAGCTGCCAGGAGCTGGGAAACTACAAAGACAGAACTTCTGTCTTGGAAAGTCCCTTTCCTGCAGATCCCTGGAGACAGGAAGAGCCGCAGAGAAGCTTCCCCATAACCATGCCCCGCTTGCATGCTCCTTCCTAAGCACCAGTCATAATTCCCTTGGGATGACACCCTGGGGTTGGGTGGTGCCTAGCCTGCCCTGCCACACAAGAACAGAGACACGTTTTTGGATCATCACAGGGATCATTAATCTGCTTGGAGTGCGTAACTTTAGGGGCTGTTTCCGGAGCAGTGTGAGCGCAAATCCAGACTCGCCACCCGAGCTGGTGGCAGCACACACAGGACACCTCTGTCCCTGTCACTGGCTCCTGCCAGCTCCAGCCCTGGCCATCGGCTGCCTTTTAGCTGGGAGCCGGTTCAGTGTCAGCTCAGGTATCCGTGGGCTGCAGCAAAGCTATCACCCAAAGGTGGGGGAGTGCTCGGGCTCCCTATTTTAGGGTTTTATGTAACATCCAGCTTATATAAGCCTTTGTTAACAAAATGGGTGGAGTGTGTCTCGCTTGGATTCCTCGCTAAAGAAACGCTCATTACTTAACGCTTACTTAAGTGCTCATTACATACTTTAAGAATAATTTACTTAGTTCCTTTCCTGTTGCTAATAATAACACGGCGACTTGACAACCTGTTACGGACAAATGATGGAACGTGTAATTCTCCATTCAATGAACTGCACCTTGGAATAAATGAGAAGCAGTGCTGTTGAGGCAGACGGGGGGAAAATGAGATATACTCCAGAGGGTATGGGAAAATAAGGCATTCCCCAGAGGCAGAGGGTGGAAGAACGAGGCATACCCCAAACACCGATCCTGGGCTGTGCATTGGTTTCTTCTTGCTGCCTCCTGGCAGGAGACTGTTTTAGGGCGCTGGTAGCAGAGGAGGGATGTTCGGGCCTTGCCAGGATGGTTTGGCCTGCAGGATGTCCCTGGGGACACAGCGTTGGTAGCACAATCCTCATCTTCAGGGTTCCACCCAGCATTGTTTCTCACGTGGAGGAAGAAGGGAGGGGTGGGCAGACAGCAGCACTAAGCATTCTGCAGCCCATGTCCTCATCCCAAAACTGATTTGGATCCCAGGGAAGTCCCAATGGTCTCTGTCATTAATTAAATACCTTTCCAGATCCGGAGTTCTGTCCTCCAGCAAGGAAAGGTGGGTTGTATCCTGCTGTGTGGGAATGGTAAGGCATTAAAAGCTGTCAGATAATCAGACCCCGTGGTAGAGAGGACCAGGCAAATTGTTTTCAGAGGGACTTGTTGAGCTCACTCAAACCTGGCATTCACGTTCCTGCAGGGCTTTAAATAGAAAGGCAGTGTGTGTCTGAGCTCAACACCATACGGAGCTGGTTTGCACTCTCTCCTTCCTCCAGATCCTGTGCTTCATCTACTGACGTGCTTGGCATTCCTTGAAGTTTTGTGAATTGCTGGGGAAAAAAAAAAAAAAAAAAAAGCCCAACCCTCCTTTTTATTTTATTTTCCCCCTCCTTTTTCCCCCTTAAAGCGTTGCCTTTCTCTGCAGCCCTGTCCCTATCCCCGTCCTTCCACCGCTGCTTGGGGCAGCTGCCACACGGTGGCATCCAGGTATCTCTGGAACGATGCACCAGCGAGGAAAAGGGCGGGACAGCTTGGATTCGGGCATTTCCTGCCTAAAAGCAAGTTTGTGATACAAGAAATATGTATTATTTTAGTTCCGAGGCACATTTCTGTTCCCTGAGGCTCTGAAGGGGTGATACAGAGGGGAGATGCACTGCTGCAGGGAAAATCAAGTTAGACGTGGTATCTCATGTATTATTCAGTATTTTTTTTCTTCTTGTTCTCCTTTTTTTTTTTTTTTTTTTTTTAAGGGTTTTTTAAATTTTTCATTTTCCACTTTCATCCACACCCCCCCTCGCCGAGAGAAGGAAAAAAGCCCCAACCAAACCCAAACAGCAGGAGCATTGTTTGTGTTTCCATGGGAATTCTGTGAGAGGAGAAGGGTGTGAAAGAAAACTGAAATATTCCGGCCAAATCTGATAAGGTTTGGCTCCTGAGCAGCCCCCGGGGTTGCAACTAAAGTCCAGGGGTCTGCTGTCCCCTGACTGTGCAGGGGGGTTGCTGCTGTGTCATGCGAGGTATTATACTGCTGTGGAATTTTGCCAGAAAAAGTTATTTTTATGGTAGAAGGCAAGACTACAATTCCCAGGAGGCCTTGTGGCCCAGTCAGGCACTTGATGCCGAAGTGACTTTCAACAAAACTTCCTTCCCTGCCTGTTCCCTCAGAGTTAGGAGGACAATAGTGGTCCTTGAAGGGAAGAGGAGGAAAAAGATACTTGACAATGTGATTTCTATAAGCAACCCTGCCTTTTCCTTTTGGAATACTGGTCTTATGGGACAAAACAATTTTTTTTTTTTTTCTTTTGTGAATGTATGTGGCTTAAAGCCAGCTGGCCCACATTGGGTTGTCTTGGATTGCTCCATCCTTGGCAGTGTCACCAGTGGCTGCCTCAGTGTGGATCCACAGGGCTTTTCTGGAATGTCTGCTGCACACCTCCATGGGCCTCCATCACCTGCTGTGGGGGCACTGGAGTCAGGGCTGGAGCTGAGCACTGCTCTGCCCCATCCCTTGTGCCCCTCTTGGGAGGATGCTGAGACAATTTCTCATTGCACTGCTCTGGAATGGCTACAGCAAAACACATTTCCAGTCCCTGGTGAGGTGACACTCTGGGATACAGGGTAGAATAGCCCTTCTGTCCTAAGGAGCTGCAGAGTCACTGTGCTGTGGGGCACAAAAACCTTTGCTCTGTAGTCAGGACATCTTCAGCAGAGGTTGGGGACAGGGTGGAGGAGCAGGAGGCACGGTGGTGTCCCAAGCTGGAGCCTGGATTTACACACAAAGTAAACCCTCATCTCACCAAGGCGTTAAAGCTGATCCCTCCCTCCCCCGGGGCTCTGCAGGCTTGTTCCCAAATGTGACCCAACCGGGGGAAAAACAACTCCTTGTTTTTCCCCTATTTTCCCTCTAGTCCCCACGGCTTTGCAGAGGCACCAACATGACCCACACTTGGTGTCAGGAAGTCCCTGCTTGGCTAAAGGGGAGTTATAAGGAGAAAAAAGTCTCTTTCAATGCCTGCAGATATGAGACACTCCAGGCTCCACCCTGGCATTTGATGATTGGGTTTTTTTGTTTTGTTTTGCTTTTCTATCTTTGATGTGTGGGTTGCTGTGAACAGTGTCAGGAGCACTGGGCTGGGGAATAGCCCATTACTGGTGACACCGGGCTGGGGTTTGTACTGATGTAGCTGAACTCATTTAACAAAGGAAAAGCAAATGGGTGATAAAAATCTCTAAGGATAAAGCCCTCTATTTAGGTGACACCTGTGTTCAGCATGTCAGACAGATTCCTGATGTGGCTCTGCCAAAATCCATTGAGCACTCCAACCCAATTTTGTTGGCAAAATTACCTTTTGCCACAGAGGAAGGGGAGAATGTTTTTCAGGTTGTGAAAAAATGGTTTGAGAGGCTTGGAGAAGGTGACACTTCTTTGTGCTGTCACGTTCACCCCTGCCTGCTCTTAGTTGGGTATTTATTTTCCTCCCCTTTCCCCCCCCTTAAAACCTTGTATTGTTTGGCATTTCTCTAGTGTCCTGCAGCTCTCTGGTCCTCCCCCTTCTCCCTGTTTTGTGATGTCAAGTGGTGACCGAGATTGAAGACAATGTCCTTATTAAAAGAACGCCTGTTTCTTCTCCTGTATTATCTTTCAGCTGGTGGGTGGGTTTGGTGTGCAGCAGCATAGGGTTTTAGGTCACCAAGAGCCCTTCTGCAGATGTCTCTACATTCCTCATGTGGCCCCACTTTTGGCCTCCTCACTGGGCATGGAAGTGAACATTTTTAGAGAGAAGGAAAAAAAATATGAAGTACGACTAAATAACAATAAAAAAAAAATTGCTAACATCAGCACCTTGGTTTTATAGACTGCAGCAGCCTCAATCCCTGACTGTCACTCACAGCACTATTTGCCCCAGAGTCTCACCTTAAATAAGAAAATTTCACACTTCTGTGACGACAGCAGGCACCCTCTCAGGGATGTGTGGAAGATTAAAAAGCAGGTGGGAGAGAACCAAAGAAACTCCTGACAGATAATACTGTGCTTCTTCAGACCTCAAGATATTTTCGAGGGTATGTGCCAAGTATCCACTTTATGAACTACCTCCAGGATAGGGAAGGTTCTGGGAAATGTAGAGAACCACTAATGGGCACAGACCAGTGTTTCTGCTGGGAGGGATGATAACTGTGTGTGGAGAACCTGCTCTGCTGTGGTGCTGCAGAGGGGGGAATTGTGCAAAGTAGAGGCCAAAATGCTCACCTACACTGGATGCTCTCTTCTGCTACTGGTCTAGCCCTGCCAACATAAACCTTCAGCAGAGAGATTAAATACACATTAAGTGAGCTAAGGTTTATGGATTTGGAAAGATTTGCCAGAAATCAGCCAGTCACATAGGGGATGAGCACTGAATGCGCTCTGGGTGGGAGGGCAGGGGTTTGCCTGCAGAGAAAGTTTATTTCTGTGTCTGATATGTCCCTGCTCTGCACCAACACACGTGGAGAGGTGTGCAGAGATGGGAGTTGGCAGAGGGCCCTTGCAGCCTGCTGGCCTCCTGCCCCAGGGACCTGGGGGGTGAACAGAGGTGTGTCCAGAGAGGATGGGCAGAGTTTGGCATCCTGGGCAGGTGGGTGCCCTGAGGGATGCTCCCTGTGCCATGTGTCCACTCATTCCCATTCCATATGGTTATGGAAACCTCCCTGCAGTGTGGGGTAACGTGGCTGTCTGGAACACGGCTCTGCACACTCTTTGGGGTGGAAATGGCAGTGATATAGGGTAACTTTGAATATTTTCCATTGCCCTGCAATGTTCCACCTTGGTTTCCTCTCTTGCTTTGTTCTCTCCCGACACTGAGTGCTACAAATGTCTTTGCTGAGTTTTCCTTGCCGAATGCAGCCAGCGCTGCTGAGCCACCTTGACTCACAGCTCTCCACAGATGCTGAATGAGTGTTTGAGCCCAGCCCCATGAGCTGAAGGAAACCGTGTTGCAATGCCATTGGGAACCCACCTCAGATTTCAAAGTTTGATTTCAGGCGTGAAGCACATCACTCACACTGGTTTTGCTAAGGTGTTGGTTAGCCAAGTCACAGTAAAACCAGCGCAAATGAGCTGAGCCAGCCTGTTACAGGTGTGCCCATGAACAAGGCAGATCTGCTCTGGTGGAGAAATGTGATGCCTCAATATTTATTGCCAGCGTAGGGGACAGAGGCTGCTTCTGTTTAAAGTTGGGTTATTTATCTCATCTAAATTTGAGGACTGCGGTTCAGTTCTTCGTGATTTAAAGAAATAAAAAACCAAAATCATTTAAGGAAGAAAAATATCCTCATAACCATGCTGAAGTCTTGCTGTAGATATAAAAGTGGAATCACTGAGTTCTCTGGAAGAAGTCACCAGGATCTATCTCCCCGTGCAGCCGCAGCAGTGAGAGCTGCAGTGCTGCAGACAGATTTTGGGCGTTTCACCAGCACTCACGGCTGGGTTATAGCTGGAACCTGCTGAGAATTTTGCCTATCCGTGTGTCAGTTCAATGCTTCTGCAAGCACAAAATTTTTCTATCTCGCTAAAAAATCTGCTTCCTTGCATATTAAAAAGGGCATATGGGAAGTAACATGGTAAATGCAGCATGTGCAGGGGAGGACGGCTCGGATCCAAACAGCGCCGGACTGTAATTACTGGGTTGTCTTATGCTTTAAAAAAAAAAAAAAAAAAAAAAAAAAAAAAAAGCATCGCATGTCCAATTAATAATTGTTAATTTGCATAGGCTTTTTCAGTCTGTTTCCCCCGCCAAACCCAGTTTGGTGACGGCGAGGAGCCTTGGCTTCTCCCCTCCGGAGTGTCCGGGCTCGAAGGGGAGAACCGTGCTCGCTGTGGAAGCGGCACTCGCAGCGCGCAGCAACCTCAAATCCCCTCCACACGCCGCAAACTCGGGCCGAAACAAACGAGCTTACCGCTGCCGCTCACTCCGCGATTCCCCCGGCTCCTCACGCCCACCCCGGGCGGGGCGAGGGCTGCCGTCCCTCCCGTGGGCCGTGTCCCGGCGCCGGGCGCCCTCAGCGGGGCGGGTTCGGGGGCCGGGCCTGGGCAGCGCGCCCCGGGCCCCGCGGGCGGCGCCGGCTGTGGGGCGGCTCCCTGCGCTGCTCAGGGCTGCTCCTGCGGCCGCTGCTGCCCCGCCACAGGACGGGACCCGGCTGGCTCTGAGGGCGTCCGGCAGGCGCTGACGGCACCATGGGGCACCCGCGGCCGCGGGGGCCGGAGGTGGGTGAGGGCGGGTGCGGCCGCGGGGGTGTCCCGGAGCGGCCCGGAGCACTGCGGTGACTTCGGCGGACGGCGTCTGTTTTCTAGTGTAATGCGCTGCCCGGGCTCTTTGCTGTGGCAGGTTTTGCCGCGGGGAAGTGTTTGTCGCCTGTCGGACACCCTCGGGATGGTTTGCGCGTTTTCCGGGCTGTGACATGGGTGGGTTTGTGTCGTGCGGTCCTGCCCTGTGGTCGGCCGGGTTGGGAAGCTCGGCGATGTGGTGAACTTCGGTGTCCCCGGCGCTGGTGAAGCCGTGACCCTGCCACGTCCCTTCCGCACCCGCCGTTTTTGGGTTATGGGAAAACCGTGAGAGTTACTCTACGCAGCCCGTTCTGCCGAGCTGCCGGGTGGGTTTCTTGCAGTGAAAGCCTTTTCCGCCTGTTGCTGCTTTTCTTCATTTGGCACGATGCTCTCTAGAAATCTTCAGCCCCGAGGTGCCCGCGGTCTGAGCTGGACCGTGGTTCAAGTCAGTGCAGCTCCATTGACTTTGGAAGCGTTTCCCCGGGCTGCCCAGCCTCTCTGCGCACAGAAGGACAATGCCCATTGTGTGCCCAGGGATGCGATCCCCACATCCCTCCTTTCCGTGAATCTGCACGATGGCTGTCCAGTGGGGCTGTCTGTGGGACTGGGGGGATGAAGCTCTGCTGCTTTGACACTGGTGGAAGATGGTCAGTGTGGATGTCACGGCGAGGCCGGTGCGCCCGTGGCTGCTGCTGGGACAAAAGCTCCCTGTTTGCATACAGCGTGGTGTTTCGAGCCTGTGTTTGCAGCTCGAGCGGTGGGAGCTCTCTATAGAGTGTCTTTAATCGCTCAAGAATTCATGTTTTTCCTCCCGTGCCGTCTCTACCATCTGAGAAGTATGAGCTCATGCCAGAGGCTCGCAGGTAACCAGGGAACTTAATTCCCAACCACCTCATGATGCTCACAGCAGTGTGAGCCCCGTGATTTGGGTCTCGTGGCCAAATCCTGCCCGGCTTAGCCAGAAGTTGGAAAGTTCTGAGTTTAAGTCCGTGGGCTACCCTTCCTTTGCTGCTCGAGGGCCCTTTTCTCAGGGTCACTGTTACCTGTGGTGCTGAGCCCTCCCCGGTGAGGCTGGGATCCCCAGTCTGGGCTCAGAGGATTGCTGCAGAGCACTGGGGTGGGATGGCAGCAGCCCCCGTGCATCTGCCTTTGCTGAAAGAGGCCTTTCCTCCTGTCCCTCTGCCATGAGCTGGCACTAGGCCTGTAAAATCAGATTTTTTGCAGTGGGAAAGTGTGTTTGGCCTCCCCCAGGCCTGGGGGTGCAGCACATGAGTGATCTCCCAGAGTGTCCCCATTGCCCATCTTGGTGCAGGGTTTGCTGCCTGGGGATGCTGAGCCCTGGATCTGCCCTTCCCTCTGGAGAGGAGGCCAGCCCCTTGGTCACAGCTCTCTGTGGGACAGGGCCAAGGTCAGATCCCTCTGAAAAGACCTGTTAAAATTTCCAGAGACTGCTGTAGACTGTGCTTCAGCCGATGGAATGAAAGTTTATTGAGAGGTACAGCGATTGAATTAGGTTTTTTTAGGAATTTAACTTTCTGAAGTATTGAAGGGTTGAAGAAGTATTGAAAAAGATTGAAGGGTTTCACTTAAATACTTATTTGCATTTTTAGATTTATCTTGATATATAGCGTCATCCTTTTCAGGGTTATTGAAAATTAATGCTGAGTCTGTGGTCTTAGTGGAAAAGACTTAATAATTTCACTTTTCCTGGAGGCCATGATGCTCTTCTTACTTTGAGAACCTTAAACTCTTGCTGCAAAAAAACCTGTTTTGTTGTCAGGTATCTACTGAGCTCTTGCAGCTGAGAAAGTGTGCTGGAATCAGAATTGCAGCTTCTTTAAACTGCTGAAGGTGCTGTTTCATATGTGTGTAAATGAAATTATAAGTACTAGATAGGTGATCATTGATGGTGAAATTACTCTTTCACAAAGCAGGCTGCAATCTCGTGCTCCTCATAGAAATTTTATTACTCTTAATAATAACAAAGTGTAAAGGGTTGTGTCATCTTGACATTGTTATTCCTGTAATTTAGAAAGTGCTCTTTAGACTGCAGGTATATCTGTGGTGCAGGAAAGATGTTTTAAGGGGGTGGGTCTTATCTCCAGCAGTGATTTGAGAAATCTCTTACATGATTAAGTTAAAGTTCAGCCAGCTGCACTTGGTTTTTACAGTTATTCCTTCTCTGAAAATGGATTTAAAGCAGGTTATCAAACCTTCAGGGAAAGAAATTTCAGGGGAATGCCTTAACTGCTGGCATTACCACAAATGTTATTCCCTTGAAATGACATAATAAGGAAGATACCAGTTACTAATGTTCATAGAGGCTTCTAGTTTTATTTTCTCTCTGTCTGTACCCAGTGAATGCATCAAAGGAGAAACTCAGTGTCTGAAATTGCTGGAGTTTTGCAGGAAGCCATTGTGCTCTGTGAGGAGCAGCACATTTCTGATGCCTTTACTGCAAACAGGTGGCTCCTTAACTTCATGTTGGAACAGCTATTTTGCAACAAGTTATTAAGAAAAAAAAAATAAGCTTTAGTGAGAATCAGCATTGGCCAGTGGCTCTAAATCTGCATTTAACAGAGCTGGAGAAGCAATTTGATTTTCTTCTGGAGTATCTGATGTCAGTAAGCACCTGGTCTTGGCTAAGGGTGAGGAAGGAGGAGGGCAAGAGCAAACCTTTACATGCCTTTTCCTCCCATTGTCTGACTGGCAATTATTTGATGATGTGTTTTTAACTTGCCCTCACATGCCCTGTACCCTGGAAACTCCTGCAGGGACTGAGATTTGTTCACCATCATTTGCCTGACAGGAGTTGATTGTGGGAAATCTTTTTTTTCTTTCCCTTCACAAAACCTTGGCCAACCTTTTTTTTTGGTTCTTTTTGCCAAAAGTAGGGCTTTTTTCAGTCCGTATTTAGGTGCTGCTTGCCATGCTTTTCATGTCCTCAGAGGGGTGGGATGTGTGTGCAGCTTGTGTTCAGTCTGGCTTCTTTGCACCCACCTATGCAGGGCCAGACCTCAGCTCTGATGAGCTGCAGGATTGAGATAGATGTATAGTGTCAATTCCATTTTTTGTTTGTTTTAGATAAATAAAAAAGTTTTTTTTAACAGATATTTATCCAGGTGCACCTGCCCTGTCCCTCACTTCCATGTGAGATCATCTGATACGTGTACATACCAGCTCTGCATGTGCAGACACCTTGGAAGGCAGAAAGTGCTGGAGGGACTGATGAAAAAAAGCTCCGTTTGCCAGGTTTTATTTACAAAATATTTGCCGTGTTGCTCCCTCACCTGCTTGGCACAGGGTGTCCAGGGTGGCACAGGTCAGTCATGGTCCTTGCGATGGGACACTCACCTTTACCCTGGCTCCTGTGGAGGGGGAGGACAAACAGGAGTGAAATGCGGATCTGAAGATCGTGAATTTTGTATTGCTATATATTTTTGCCTTTGGAATTGAGAGTTTTCTCTGTTTCCATGCAGTAGCAGTGGGAGGTATCGCCGGGGGCATCGTGTGCCGTCGTTACTGCCCCGAGCGCTTGGCGCATCCCTCGCTCCTCGTGCCCACGCCCGTGGTGGCATTTAGTGATTCCTGGATCCTTCAAGCTGATAAACACCAAAACCTGGGGGTTTACATAACAAAGTGGGAGTGGGGCTCGTGTCTGTCAGACAGCTCCGGCCCCCAGACACCCATCTGCTGGTGTGGGAGAGGGGGAGAAGCTGTCTGGTGGCTGCTGCTCCCACACTGGAGAGCTGGGACCCCGAAGGAGCTGGGATGGCACCAGGCAGAGAGGAAGCCACACACCCCAGAAGGGAGGCCAGTTTTGTCTCAGAGAATACCAACTTCTATTTAAAAACAGTTGTGGTTTGTATGAGTCTAAATAGATGCAGGTCAGGGAAGTCTTGCTGAAAAAGTGTCAGGGAGGGGGGATGGAGCAAGTGCCAGAGGATCTGCTGCCGTTCCTGCAGTGATCATGGTATCAGCTCAGCAAGAGTGACAGCCTCAGGGTTTATTGCCTAAACGCGATGTGGGGCTTTTATATCGAGGTAATTACCTGAGATAGTCTTACTGGGCTGCTGTGCTTGCATGGATGTCAGTAAAATCTGGCTGAGAGTGTGGCTGGATGGGAATGAGTCCTGGCACACAAGGGGTGCCCATCTGTGCCAAGTCCTCACTGAAGCCAGTGTTGGCTGTGGGTGGTGTTTGTACCTTTGTGCTCTTTGGTTTTCTGCAATTTGTTTGCCCTTAAATCTTCCCTTTTGCTCCCTGAGGACGCAGAGTGGACCACATTGAGCTCCATCAAATAAAATGGTGCTACACCTCCAGCAGGATTTGACAGCAAAGTAGCTGGTTTGTATTGGTTACCTTAGTGTGAAAACATTGTCCCTTCCTCCTCTATCCCATTTTCTATGGCAGAGGAGGAATAGATAAAATAAATGATCTGCCCTAAGGAACTCACTGTTTACGGAGAAAGGCTTTAATAAAAGGGCAGGTGTAATAAAAAAGGTGAATAGTGGTGGGGTGCACACTTTGCAGAAGAGAAAGAGGACCCCTCCACTGGCCACTGATGGAAAGCCTCTGGGAGAGGAGTTGCAGGGCTGAGGATGAGAAACCTCATCACTGTTGGCAGGTTTACTTGACAGAAGGAGACTTTTCTGTTTGGGTGGGCGAGTCCTATGCGCACTATACTGACAGCAGCAAATATTCAGAATATTCATAGTGTTGAGATCTATTTTCCTGCCTTACACCTGCTGGTGAAGAAAGAATTAAACTGCATTTCCTGGATTGCATTTTTCAGGTCAGGCTGTGAGTGGGCCTGATTCCTGTCTTCATTTTTCTTTTTGCCAGTGCAGTGAGCCCTCATGTGCTGCCTTAACATGAGGACTCTTTTTTGGGAGAAATAAGATAAGCCTACTGAAAAACACCTGGTGCTTCCCTGGGCTCTCCCAGGACTGGCAGCAAGATCCCAGTGAGCTGGGGGCACTTCACATCTTCTTCCCCAAGGCTGAGGAAGGTGGTCCAGGCACAGAGGGTCCTCTCTTCTCCGGGACAAGTGTTCCAGAGCGCAGAGACAAAAGGCAGTGCCAGGCAGACAATGTCCCACAGAGCAGCGCTCTGACAGCCTCTGTCCCAGCCTGTGCAAGTGGCTGATTCAGAGCCAGTTGCAGTTTCTGGTTGTCTGGCCATGCAAGAACTTGCTTCTCTTTTCCCTCCAGGATCTGCCGATGCCGTATGCTGGGGCTCTTCCTTGCCACTGGCACTGACTCATTACTGAACCACTTCCTAGAAACTTCTCCCATATTACCAGCTGGACTTCTTGCAGGATTTTTTGAATCAGAAATACTCATTTCTTCTTCTTCCTGCTTGTCTCTGTCCCACCCAGAAAACACCCATTGGTGAGCAGAGCGCTCACTGCATTGCATTGGGTCAGATGAACCTTGCAGCACAGGCTGCTCACCATCAGCTGGGCTGACTTCTGCTTGAAGCCTCCAGGAAGCTCTGGGGCAGGGGGGGAAAATAAACCAGCAAGATGGTTAATGGCACCTTTCCAACACTTTCAGTAGCCAGAGGTGTTGTGGCCATGGCAGGAGCTCATAACTGCACCCCACTACCTGGCTAAAGCCAACCCTGCTGTTGGGGCTTTTCTTTATTTAAAAAATAAGTGCTCTTACCCCCAACCAGCTTTGAATGTGACACACAAGAGGTGAAACAATTGGATGGTTTGTACTTGAATTTTCTCTTTCAATTGAATTAAGATGCAGTTGACTTCACACGAAGAGCACAAATCTGCCTTATTTGTGGTTCTCTTGGGTGCACTGGGAAGCACTCGTGGCTGCTGGGGTCTTCTAGGGCACTCAGCTGTCCTCTCAGTCACAGCTGAAGGGCTGCTGAAACAATTTGAAGAGCAGACAGTGCATCATAGTCTTTTCAGAAAGAAGTACTTTGTTTTCTCATTTCTCTTTTGCTATTTATGTAGTCCCCGTGAGATGTTCTGAAGTATATTTTTCCATGACTGAGGTTTCCTGCAAATTGATTTTTTTTTTCTGTGTCTGTGTCCCACCCAGTGTTAAGTCTTACCAAGAAAGAATAGTAGATGACTCACGGTGGCTTTGAAATCTCTGTGGTTAGACCTGATCCTGCAGAGTTTTGGCAGCAGTTATGGCAAGTGAGCCATTTTGTTCACCAGGAGAAAGAACTGGCAAGATGGGAACTGGTGTCTGAGCCTGTTTAGCCTTTTTTACTTCTCTCCCAAAACGATTGCATTTCTTCCTGCCAAAGAGCTTTTATTGTACATGTAGAAAACTCTCTGCAAACACTTCTGGGCAACGCTGCTCCAGAAGGTCATGGCAGTTGAAGGAAAAATAGTCTTTAATTTTTGCCTCATTATGTGCTGAGGTCTGGAGGGTTAAGCCTGTAAGTCATAATATTAATGCTCTGATTTCCTCTAGGAATTTGTGGGAGAAAAATACTGTAAAAGAGTTTCAACGAAAGGAGAATGAGCTGCGGGGTGTTTGCCTTGCCCAGACACTCGTGTTGCTTGTCCAGTGCTGGAGGTCTGGAGTTGTGGGTGGGGGAGAGGAGAGAGGAGGCACCTGAGGTTAAGTTTGAGATCTGAGATGAGCATCATCTTTCCCTGCCTGCCATCAGCGGGCTCCTGTGCAGGCTTGATGGAGCATTGTTTTTCCCCTCTAGGAAAATGGTTAAAAAAAATTTGTCCACGGTATCTATTTTGTTCTAAGCAAGCTGTCAGTATTGTCAATGTGTGTAAATGAGCTATTTTGCATAAATTTGCAGGTGTTTAGTTGTATTTAAGAAAGAAACATAAGGGAGCTATTCTGTTTCTGTAAGTTACTGCTCCATAACAGACAATTTCTTATTGAACTTGCCTGGATTTGATCTCAGTCTGAAACCTCAGCCATCATTCCAGAATTATTTGAGAAATCAGAATCCAGTTACTGTAATTACTTACTCATCCTTAATTCTGATAATGAATCAAACACTTCAAGGTATAGAAAAATTAACTTTTCACCAACTTTTCATCTGTGTGCTAGGTGCTGTTATGTTACTATGTAGGTTTGTCCATGGGAGAGGCTGGTGTGCAAAGCCACCTTGAGCTGTCTGTGAAGTCCTGGGGACATCATCACCTCTGCCCTTTGAGCTTGGGGTAGCAGCTTCTCTTCCAATTACCTCTGGGATTTCCCCAAACCAATTGTTTTCTTCTTTTAAACGACACGTTCCTAAATATATTGTTTTAGCTGGCCACGGAGAAGGAAAATACAGTTTTTGTGAGGTCTTGGTGTTATCCTAAATCCACACATGAAGCTGTTCAGGAGCTGGTTGGAGATTTCTGAGTGTGAAAGGGAGGCTGAGGGCTATGTCTGGCTGTGCTGAGGAAAAGCAGCTCTCCTTGGAAACGTGGATCAGGAGCAGACATGCACCCTCCTGTTGGCACCTCTGGCACCTGCTGCTGCTGGTTTTTTGGCAATGATGCCTGATTTTGCAACAGCCTTTTAGTGCTGGGTGTCCCAGCTCAACGGTGGGAGCTGCAGTCACTAAGTGCTGCAGCTTTAAGAGTAGACTGGAAAATAACTGAAGTCAAATGAGGACAGAGACATTAAATTCTTGTGGAGCTTATCAGCCAGAATGCATCAAACGCTTTTAAAAGCACTGCTAAATAAAACATTAAAATTCACTAGGGAGCTTCAGTTTGGAAAGGTGCTGAATCCAGGTTTGCAGGCAGGAGTACAGGAGCGTTTTGGGGTGATCAGAGTGGCTGCACCACAACATGGGGCTTTGAACTTGTGGCCCCAGCCTGTCCCTGCCCTGGATAGGGCCAGCAGATGACAGTGCTCACAAGGTGGTGCAGGATCCTGTTTTGGACGGGGAAGCAGCAGGATTCTGGCTGAGGAGCTGGGCCACGCCCTTGCTGGGCCAGCCTGGTGACCCCAAGGTGCTGCAGTTCCTCTCACACTCATTAACCAGAGGTCATCTCGTGCTTTGGGTTACCAAAGTACACCCCTGGCACAGTGTGTGAGCTGTGAGCAAACGCGTGGCAGAGGTGAATGTTCAGTGTGAGCAGTCACAGGGTTGGTTCACACTGCCAGCGAGGATCAGTGTGGGATGGCACCCTGCAAACACCTGGCACTGCATGTGGGTCCCAGCCTTGCACCCTGCCCTTGGAGCTGCCTCTAAGAGGGAGAAGAGCATCAGTCAAACTGTGGTGGTGGTCACCCTGCAGTGGTTGTCCTCGAAGCTGGTGGGGTCATGGGGAAGCCACTCCGGGAGATGAGCCTGTGCCTTGTGCTCCCCAGGGAGGGGAGGGAGTTGGATTTGGCTGCTCACATGGGATTTGAGTTTTGCACTGTGGCAGGGATTGCACTAACTGTTAAGTGGGAGGTCACTTTCCTCCTCCAGCATGGGCCTCTGCTCCTGCCAACTGTTTTTTTTTTTAATGGAAATTATTTGAAAAGTTCCATTGAGACAAACAAACTCCCAAAAGCCAAGACAATGGAAGCAGCATTTTATTGAACTGTTAAAATTTTAGTTAAACTATTAGTAAAAATACACAGGCTCAATCTGCTGCTCCTTGTTGCTGTGATACCCGCAAGAATTTCTCATTTCTTTGCGCAGGTCACATAACAGGTCAACAAAATCACCTCCCTGTGCTTTCACATGGAAAAAAAGAGAAAGAAAAAGTCATGGTTCCCACTAAATGGGAACAGCTCAATCAGCAGCAGGGTGGCAGCAGGAACGGAGCACTGACCTCCTGACACATACCTGTGCTCTTTGCTGTGATCTAGAGCTGCTCCAGGAGCCAGTGCCCGTGCAGGGCACAGTGCTGGGCTGAGATCCTGTTGCAGTTGCCGAATCCCTCCCGAGCACAGGCTGCAGTGCTTTCCCTGGAATTAGCTTGGCTGGTAGGAGATATGTGAAGATCTGTGTTTGCATTTATCAGCTGCCACCTAACCCCACTGTGGGAGGGAGGTGTTGGGCTGCCTGCCAGCGTGCCCGCTTGTCTCCGAGCCACTGGAATTCCCTGCGGAAATGTGACTTGGCAGGTGGCAGTTGCTGGAGCAGACGTGGCTCTGGGAGATACCAGAACAGTGTTGAGTGATGTACAGGACATCAGCTCTGTAAATGTCTATACATTTAGGTCACAAAAATATGTGCTGTATTTGTGTGATGTGTTCAGCTATAGATAAGAGCTGCAGCTGTGTGTGTCATCCTGTGAGCACCATGTTATCACTGATCCTGATGGAGATGGTCACTCTAAGAGTCCTGTGCATTAAGCTATCACTTTGGCTAGCTCCTTGCTTTTTAGGATTTTATATAAAGCTTTTGTGAGCTCTGTGTCGGGCCAAACTCTGTGTGTCTATCAGCACCCAGAAGTGCTGCATGCTTTGGCTTTCCTGCTGTTTGCTCTTTGCTGCAGGCAGTTTTCCAGTCCCTCTTTTCCATCAGCCCAGGACTCTATTGACCACTCTGTTGCATTTCGGTTGTGTGCTTTGGGGATGCTGAGATGGAACCTATCCCCGAGGTGCTGTCATTTGGTTCTCTTTGCCTGCCTGCAGCTGTAGTGCTAGTGGGTCTGTGGAAGTGAATAAGGAGGTTCCAGAGGCTCTGAGCATCCCTTGTCCTGTTTTTCAGGGCTGTTATGTGCAGTGCTCTTGGGTTTAAGGCTGCAGGGTGTGTGCCACGGGCCACATCAGGGAGTGGAGGGCTGGCAGTGATCCCTGAAGGATGCACGGCCCGAGGTGCGGGTGCTGTGCTCAAACACTCTTGTCTCTGCCTGAGGAATCCAAAACAATGTGATGAATTAATATGTGTAGGGCCAGCCTTAATTACTAATAAATACCTAATGATCGGCTTCCCGGGGAGGCTGCACTTCCTGCAGCAGCCCAGGGAGCAGGGATGGTGCTGCTGGGCAGGGGCGGCGGGAGCCAGAGCAACCAGTACATCAGCATGAGATCAGCGGCCGCTGCCCATCCGGGGATGTTGATGTTTGCCCTTTACTGCTCTGTAAAGCAAATGAAACGAGTCCTTGGGAGGCGCCTGACGCTGGGCTGTGCTGGGTGTGTGGACAGAGCAGCACGGAGGGGCTTTCTGGCTGAAGCCGTGGGTTAGTCACCAGTGCCTCACCTCATCCTTTCCCTTGACCCGCCTGGCTTTTCTGTGTCCTTTTCTCGAGCAGAAGTGCTGTGGGATGGATGCTGCAGAGCCCTGTCGAGGGGCAGAAGGGGCTCTGCCCGGTGTGGATAGTGCAGCAGGGACTTCCAAAGGTGAACCTGTTATTTCCAGGCCATCCCAGCCTTGAAGCATCTTGTGCCCCGTTCCAAACAAGCTGTGTGGATTCCTGTGACTTTGCTCTTCCTGCGGGCAGGCTGGTGGCTTGGCTATGAGCCTCACATGGTGAGGACTGGAAATCAATAATGCAGAGCCAGGGAACTGTGCTGCAGGAAGCACTAATTGGTTTCTGCTTTTAGAGGTATTGCTATTAAATGTGGGCACTTTGCAGGAATAATTGTTTTGGAAACGGTATTTTAAAATATTTTTGTTTTTATCAGGGTTGGGCTGAAGATAAGCAAATTAGGTCAGGATGATGTTTCAACGTGTCTACTGTTGATCTGGATTTTTTCTTCCTTCTCCAGCTTCAGATCTTTCAGGATAGGAGCAGTGCTTTGGTTCTTATTCAAGGGCTGGTTTGTGTGTTTTAAAAAACAAACCCTAATCTTTTTGTGCTGCCCCTGCAATATGAGCATCCAGAAGGGCAGATTTTCAGGAGGCGTCTGCATTTGCTGTCGCTGGCTGCTGGCTCCTCTGGCTGAGTGTTTTCCATGTGCTGAACTGAAGAACAGGGTTAAGGCATTGCTGAGATTTTTTCAACCCTTTTCTCTTTTAGTTTCATAGTTAGGAAATGTAACATGTTGCCTACAAGAGCCCTGGGTTTTTAATTAAATATTGAGGTAAAGATAAAATTAGTATGTGTCTATTTTGCTTTGTGTGAGTATGGGGATTTTTTCTGGAAAAGCAGGATGCTCTTTGCAGGAGCTGTCAGGGATCCTGAGCACAGGGGACACTTCCTGGCTGTGATGGGGGGCTGATCTCTGCCCAGGACTGTGGAAGGAAGGTGTTGCAGGGCATAAATCTGGGGTGCTGACCAAGCCCAGCTTCTCCTGGGGGAGGCAAATAACTCCTCAGAAATGGCTCTTATCAGATGAGGGTATTTCTCCAAGACAGAGTGGTCCAAAGCTAATTTTAGGTTTAAAATGGGATGAATTAAGAAATATTTACATGCAAAAGGTTCATCACCACCAGACAGAGCGAGAAGCTGTTGAAGGCATCGTGCATGGGAATTCCTTGGCATTTCATTTGGGCTCTTGGTGCCCCTATTGCAGCCAGGCTCTTGGCAGCCGCAGGAGAAGAGAGAATTCATGGCTCTGATTCTTTGGGCTTTGGTTTGTTTGTTTTCTGTTTAATAACCCCATCTCATTGCCCTGTTTTGGCCTGATCCTGTCTGTTCTGCTCCATGCAGCCTGGGAGGTTTTTGTGTGTCCCACCATGGGCTCTGCTGCCTGCAGGAGAAAACCAAGTATGGGAACAGAGGTCACTTGTCACAGCCCTTGCCAGAAGGTCACTGTACTGGGAGAGATGTCATGAGAACAGGAATGAGATAATTTTCAGGGATCTGTGGATTTTCAGTGTTTGTCACCATAGGGATAAGAGTTGATGCAGAGCATCAAACCCTGGGAGGCATTAGCTGAAAATGTCTGTTTTTTTCTAGATATATTTTCTCTTCTCTGCTCCCCTCTTTTTCCAAATGAAATTTTTCTGGGTTTCATGGCTTTGCGTGCTGCTTTTCAGAATCGGGACCTTATTAAGGAGCTGTGATTGTCTCACCTTATTTCAGATCTGCCACTAAACTTAGGCTGACCAAGTTTTAGGGAGTCTGTGCTATTACTAGCCACATACATTTTCACATCAGGACGTCAGTGTCTTCAAAGCACAGAACTGTTCATGAATATTTACAAAAATATGTATTTTCTGCCTTCCATTTTCCATGCCTTTAAAGCTATGCTTTTGTTGTCCTGTGCAACAAATAGAAAAAAAAAATTTCTTTAATGAACGCTGAGATGGTCATATGATCCCTGAAGTAATAACTTGGGGTTAAAGCATAACCAAAACGGCAAATAACAAGTAGCTACTGGGTTTCCAGAGTTGCAGGATGGAGCTGCAGGTCTGCAACAGATTCAGGAGGGCTCAGGGATTAATACAGTTAATTTCTGTTTTTTAAGTCATTGTCCCTGCAGTTGAAATCTTGGCAGATTCTTGGCGCAGTCACTATTTCCAGTGTATATATTTTACTAGTTCAAGGAGTTTGGGGCCTGTGTGCTGTGGGGACAGCTGGGACAGGAGGCAGAGAGCTTAAGTGGTGCTTCTAGAGGAAGTAATTAATATGAGAATTGGGTTGGACAAAGGCAGTGTCAGCAGTCTTTATGGGGTTTGTAGTACGTGTTTTTATCTCTTTCAGTGTTTAGTCATCACCTTTTTTCCTTATCTGTTCATTCTTTCCAATGTTTTTTTTTTTCTTTTCTGCTGAGTCTTTTGATTGTGTATTCCTTCTTGCTCCTTTTGCCCGGGCAGACTTTGAGCCGGATAAAGCCAGAGCAGCTCCTTCCCTCTGTTCAAACACAGGTTGCCAGGCCCTGGGTGCCCTGGCAGCAGGTTTGGGGTGTGGGTGCTGTTCCTCTGCCTCACTCAGCCCTGGGGCTCTGCAAACCCCTCCTCAGGCAGTGCCATGCCTTTGCCATTACACAGGGCTTTCTGTCTAGTCTCTGCTTTAAACCAGCAGTTAAACTGAAAGAGGGTAGATTTAGATTAGATGTTAGGAGGAAATTCTTGCCTTTGAGGGTGCTGAGGTGTTGGTTGGCCAGAGAAGCTGTGGATGCCCTATCCCTGAAATGTTCAAAGCTAAGTTGGACAGAGCTTGGAGCAGCCTGGGATAATGGAAGATGTCCCTGTCAGTGGCCAGGGGTTAGAACTGGGTGGTCTTTAAGGTTCCTTTCAACCTAAATCATTTCGTTTAGATTCTAATCCGGAGCATTTCTCCCTTGTCCACTCTGCTCACAGCAACCTTCTGCAGGGTTGCAGGCTGCTGTCACGTTTCTCTGCCTTCTCTCAGTATTGACACTGTTCTCACCGGTCAAATGCCTTAGGTCTGAGTCTTCCTGTGTTCTGCACCATCTCTTCCTTCCTGGCTCACAAGCCATGGTCCTGTTTGTGCATCTTGGCACAGGTTTTGCCTTTGTTCGGATTGCCGGTTCTTGACTCAGTCAGACCCTGGTTTTTCTTTTTCGGTTGTTTGGGTTTTTTCTTGTAAAAAGCCTGCTGCTTATTTTGCATGGCAACAGCTGAATACTGAAATGCAGCACTTATTTCTCAGAAGTTTCATCCTATTATTTGCATTATTATTATTACTGTCCTGTGATTTGCTGGTATCACTTGAGTTCAGTATCAGAGGTTTATAATTCCCTTCTGTAGTTCGTCAGCAGTGTGAGCAGTGAGTGGCCTGGATAGACAGGGTCTGCCTGGTTTGTGGTAAAATCCTGGATATCCCTGTGTAGTGCCTGTTTGCACCCAGCCTGATTAATGCAGATTGCAGATTAACCCAGGCATTCCTCAGTTTGCCCATGGGAATGCAGAGTGGCTGCTGGAAACTCTGCCCAAGAGGTTAAATAGCTCTTATGGAGCAGAGCCCTGGAAAGCAATTTGGCAAAGCTTTCAGAGGGATGTGGTATGTCCTGTCTTTCCAGCTGACCCCAGTGCCATTCTCCCTGCCCAGGGCTGGGTTTGCTCTGTGTCCTGTGGCTCTGCAGCAGCCAGCTGTAACGAGGAGCGTGGCCACTGCCCGGCTTTGTGGGGCTGCTGACAGAGCCATGGGCGAGTCACATTTTCCCTCTCAACCTCAAAATTTGGCTTAATGTCAATGGGGGGAATCTTGCTGCTGGGACTGACTCAGGTCCATCTGAGTTTGGACCCTGCTTTATACCAGGATTTGTCTGTGCCAGCTGTGAAAACAGCTTTAGCTTTAAAAAAAATCCTGAATTATGGAGCCCTGCTGTGGTCCCTTGCAAATAATCATTGCATACACTGGTTAATTGTTTATCCATTAACCAACTGTGTCAATTAGTCTGACAAAGAGCCCAGCTGTACCTGGCACCGTGGGGAGGAGAGGAGGAGGAGGAGGGAGGATGAGCATCATCTCTCCCTGTTGGTTCCTCTCTGTTGCTCTTCCTCCAGCCCTGCCGATGTGGTATTTGTCTGTTGGTTTCCTTCAAGTGTAATTGTGTTTGGGCTTGTGTTCTCTTTGACCATGGAAAACCTCTTTTGGAAAGGACATTAAGTTTCCATGAAATAAAAGCGTCTTCTGATGGAGAAAAAACCCCAAATTCTCTTTTGTTTCTAACTGTGAATGCAGACAAATACAAAGCAAGATGCTGCTTTATTTGCAGCTAGAAATACACACACACACAAAAAAAATCTTTTCATGAAGTGCGGAGTGAGAAATAGGATTTAATGTATGTATTAGTGCAGAGTGAGGCTCTGGGAGCCCTCCTGCCATGCCCGGGGTTATTTGGGAAAGCCTGGTTGCATGTCCTCCCTTGGGAATGCCGTTTATGTATGCCTGCTTTACAGGGAGAAAATCAAACATGCAAAGCCAATCCATATCAGGTGGAATGACTTCACCTCAAACAAATGAAAATGTACCTTATGCTCTCTGAATAATTGAAATCCCCTGCAGTACGTTGTTAGAGTAGGAAAAGTGTAAAGCTTCCAAGAGAGAGAACTGGCTTTCCATGAAGTGGTGGCAAGGGAGATGTGGGGCAGTGCCAGTGTCAAATTCCTGCTGCAGAGAGCCTGCACGGGCTGGGTAGAGTAACATCAGTGGGGTGAGAACAGTTTGATAATTGAAACAAAATAAATTATAGTAATAATTGTAATGAAAGGGGACTAACACTGATGGAAACAAGTGGTGTGTAATACAGTAATTGCTCACCACCACCTGATCAGTTCCCAGCCCCCAGCAGCAGTTGGCACCCCCCAGCCAATTTCCTCAGCTGATATCCTGGGAATGGGAATGGTGTCCTGGGGAATGGGATATCTCTTTGGCCAGTTTGGGTCAGCTGTTCTGGCCATGCTGCCCCACAGCTTTTTGTGCACCCTGTTGTCAGAGCATTGGAAACTGGGAAGTCCTTGAATTAGGGGAAGCAGAACTTAGCAACAACTCAAACATCAGTGTGTTATCAACATTCTTCTAATCCAAAATACAAAACACAACACTGTACCAGCTAATAACAAAATTAACTCTGTCCCAGCTGAAACCAGGACATTGCCCTAAAGTTCAGTGTATAACTAACTGGGAAAGGAGGTTACCCACTTCTGTGTTTATTTTTGAGTTATTTATTCAGATCTCTTGAAGTGATTTGGGGGCCCAGTGATCCTCTGCTCTGGTCCTGAAGCCTTCTGTACTCTTGTGGCATTCCCTGCCACTGGTAGGTGACAGAGCCACCCAGGCCTTCAGAGCCCTCTCTCCCAAGATGAAGCTGTTGGTTCTGCATTTACTTTGATATAAGAGATTGACCCAGTTTTTCTTGATTCAAGTCTGTGTGCAAATGGATTTTTTTTTTCTGGAGGCAGCTGCTTCTAGCATGTTTTTGGGCATACATGGTATCAGCCTTATGTAGTAATGAAATAATGGACTTGTTTCAAAAGGAAACAATAATAAAGAATGTTCTTTCAAAGGCAGCTAAACACATGATTTATTAAAATGTTAAATTATTTCCAAGTTACGGCATACCCTGCTCTTGTGGAGCTCACTCAAGAATAATTGCGCAGTGTTCTTTGTAGAATTTAAAATCAGAAATGTCACACTTTTTTAGAAAAATCATTCTTTAACACAATGTAAGAGCTTCCACAAGTATAAATGAGCATCCTTGTATTGGCTGCTGTAAAATGTTGCCAGTTTGTCCCATCCGTATTCCTTCAGTGTAGCTGTCGGGCTGTGACATTTATTGCAGAGCAGGACAAAGATTGAAGGGATTCTTTATCATCATCAGGGAGATGCCCAGGAGCTGGAGCTTGGCTGTGTACAAGGACCAGCAGCCAGCTCCACAGCCCCGTGGTGAGATGCAGAGCCTGGAGAAGGAGGAGAAGGAGGAAGAGGGTTTGCAAATACTCATGAGCAGGGAAGGCTTGTGGTGGTGTCAGTGGCCATGCCTCATATATTGATTTACTTTTGTTTCCTTATTTTTTTTTTCTTCTTCCTTCCCCATTTTGCTCGTGACTCAGGCTCCTGGAATGAATGGGTGGGAATAAGGGTGGGAAATGCTGTAGTCACCACTGGCCAAACACTTTTAAGTGCCACTGCCTGAGGGCCCTGTTGATCTCAGGCTTTCTGGGGCCATCAGGATGCTCCTGGCCCTGGAGAGGAATCTTTAGAACTGTGACTTTTGAGCCGGTGGAGCCGTGGGAGAGCACGAGGCATGCAGACACCACAGGCAGTTGTGTAAGGTGCACAGAAATAGAGGAAATCTTAATAATACTGGGAGTTGCCATCACTACTTCACTCAAAGGAGGAACATGTAGCAAAAACTCCTACTGATTTTCTGAGCGAGCTTTTTCTCCGTGCAGCCTGACCTGGGAAATGCACTGGGGGAATTAAGTCTAGGATTGAGCCAGGCAACGCTGTGTTTGTAGCTTTAGGACTGAACATTTGGCACTGGGTGTGTAGGATGGTGATAGCTGGGATGATTATGTGTAAAGGGATGGAAGGAGGAGGTGTCTGTGTGTGGCCAGTGGTTTTCTTCAGCCCTGTGCTGCAGAGAAGGTGGTGACAGCTCTGCCCCGTCTCTCCCCAGCGCCCCGCGGCTCCTGAGCGCAGGCCCCTGAGATGTCTCTGAGAGCAGAAAGCCATGCAGCCACATCCACGCTGAAGAAACTCGCTGCAGACATGAGCAACATCATTGAGAGCCTGGACACCAGGGAGCTCCATGTGGAGGGGGAGGAGGTGGACTCGGAGGTGCTCACTGACCCCAAAGGCACGGGTGAGTTGACACTCGTGGGTTCTCATCCCATGTCCTCCCTGGGTTTAACAATCTGTTGGCAGGTAAGCTACAGCCTCGGGGGTTTTGCCAAGCCCAGCACTCACCCTGATTTAGACCCAGGAGGCTCTTAATACTTGAGCTTCTCGAGTCCCTTCTGTGTAACCTTGTCTTTGAGCTCTCTTTAATAAAAACTGCTGTCTTTTGCTGGGATTAATGCTGCTGTATAAATGCTCCCATGTTAAAGCATTGCTGTCTGCTGGCTTTCACGCCCTCGTGGATTGTTCCAAGGCTGTTGAGCTAACAGCTAACAACAGTTTTGTGGGGTTTGTGGTCCTTGCAGTGTGCATTCCCTTCTCTGCCATCTACCACACCCGTGGGTTCAAGGAGCCGGGCACGCAGACGTACCTCACGGGATGCCCTGTCCGAGTGCGTGTGTTGGAAGTTGAGCGCTTCACTTCCACTAAGAA
Organism: Sylvia atricapilla; assembly: GCF_009819655.1. Classification (NCBI taxonomy): domain Eukaryota; kingdom Metazoa; phylum Chordata; class Aves; order Passeriformes; family Sylviidae; genus Sylvia; species Sylvia atricapilla. The sequence continues at coordinate 4,509,290 of NC_089149.1, read as the reverse complement.
GGTCAGAACTTTCAGAGATTTCGTTTGATTTCTGTAGAACTGTGTTTAAAATGCTGTTTGTGCTTTCTTGTTTGTGGACTGAGGAAGCAGCAATGCCTGTGCCTCAGAAAAAGCTTAGGAGAGAAGGTTATCTGTCTATTTATAAAATCTAATAAAACAGAACGAGGAATCATGAGACACAATAATCCTTAAGTAAAGTTGAATAAAGGCTCTTCAGATGAGCAGCTGCTGGAAAATGGCTTATTTCAAAACTTGCATCTCATGTGGTGATGTCCTCCCCTGCAGGTACCAAGCCCCAATGTTTACACCATTGAGCTGACCCATGGAGAGTTCGTCTGGCATGTGAAAAGGAAGTTCAAGCACTTCCAAGAGTTTCACAGGGAGCTGCTGAGGTACAAAGCCTTTGTGCGCATCCCAATCCCCACCAGGAGGTGAGTGTGCATCCCTGTGGATTTTGGGAGATGGTGGATGGTGGGCTTTGGGAGATATGATCTTCTAACTTCTAATATCTTTTTGGCTTCTCTGGTCCCATTTATTTTGCTGTGAGGAGGAGAGGGCAGAAGAATTCAGTCTCCATGAATATTTAGCAGCTATAATAAAAATATTTAATCTATGTGTTTAGCAGCCATAATCTGAGTGATGCTAATATCTCTCTGCTGACGCAGAAAACATGTCTCATGGGTCATCAGCTTCTGAGATGGATTTGCCTTGAACTTGGTTAAGGGTTATGATAATGCTAATAGAAATTGCTGAAGCTTTGTGACTTCCTGACAGTGTGGGCAGGATGTGGGAAGTATGGGGGACCCCGGCCAGGCTGGCCTTGGTGCTTGGGATGGCTGGAAATAGAAGACGAAAGGGAAAAGAAGTGGGAGGAGAAGTGGTTTAAGTTAGTAAAAGTCTCCTGATACAGACAAACATTGGGATATGATAGGAAGGGTAAAATTACAAGGGCTTAGGAGCTGGAGGAACATAATGCTCTGAAAATAGGGTGTAGGCTCTCTTTACTTACAAGGGAAAATTGTGGCTGTCAAAAATCAAATTCTGATGTTTCTCTGTTAGATTTTTGTTTGTGAGCCAGTTGGAGCACAATGGCTTCTTAAATGAATCCACAGTCTTCTTTTCTGGGTTGTTTTTTTGGCTGCCCTGCCTGCATGTCAGTTTTTAAGATCTTAGATAGAAAAAATAAAGGCATTGCAGCAGAGGGGTTACATATTGAAGCATACAGACACTTGCAGCACTGAGACTTGATGCTGGGGTGTGTTTTTCCTTCCAGTCACACAGTGAGAAGACAATCCATCAAAAGGGGAGAGCAGAGGCAGATGCCGAGTCTGCCGCACACTGCGGAGAGCACGGTGCGGGAGGAGCACTTCTCCAGCAGGAGGGTAAGTGCCCACCTCACTCTGGGGGCCAGAGGGATGCTCTGAGGTGCAGAAAAGCCTGGCAGATTGCTTGCAAAGTCACACACTATCAAAACCCTTGTTTGTCATCATTACAGTATTTTGCTTGACAAAGGTTGGCCACGTTCTCGGCTGTGCGATGATGAAGATGCTGCTCCTGGGGTTCATGTGGCCAAAGGTTTCCTGTGCAGTTGAGGAACCACCGTGAGGCTGGGAGTGGTGGTTCCCCTCTTCCCACCTGCTCTGATTTAAAGATAGACAAGGCACTTCACAGAGTCAGTTTGTGTGATGGAGGCAGCCCCGTGGCCATCAAAATCTGAGAGATTTCAGTGCTGTCCCCCTCTGAAAGAGGAGATGACAGTCGGGCTATTGGTGCTGAAGTGGGTAATTTTTAGCCCAGGCACACGTGTTTTGTGTAACTTCATCAGATGTTAACAGATGGGCCCTTCCATGGAGAGGGTGGATGTCTTCCTACCTCTTCATTGCAGCTTTGCTGCTTGCAAGTTAAAAACCCCATGTTTGTTCAGGCTGTGCTTATCGTTCTCTTTCTGCCGCTCCCTGCCTCCCTCCCTGGGCTTTGTGCCACTGGAACTTCAAGACCCAGAGGATTAAAGGATTGTGTCTTGTGGCTGTGCCATGCAGAAACCCTGCTGTTCACAGCTTCTCTGATCTGTGGGAAGTTTGAGGAGAGAGATGTGGGTTTAAAAGAGGAAGAAAACTGGTTTATAGACGCTTTTTATTTTTTTAGCTTGTGTTTCTTTTCTGTTTGCTTTGTGTTCTGTAGGACTCTGCCCAATTTCCCATGCCCAAACAGTTTAATTTTTTTTTCCCTTTTACCATGAGGATGGTGAGAGATTACTTCTGCCTTAGTGGTTTCTTCTCTTCTCTCCTCCTGGCTGAGGAGGACAGGCCCAGCCACGGCTGTCTCTGTGTGCTTGGGGCAGGACAGCATGGTCCCTGTGTCCCTCACCCCATGAACCTTTTGTTTTGTTTAAACAGGCTCTCTCAGTTGCCTCTGAGCCTGTTCTCTCACAAAGCTGATTCCTGTGGGTCAGAAACAATGGGGACTGATTTGGTATTTAAAATACTTCTGAAACTTCAGCTCAGTCACAAAAGTTGACCTTGAAAGTCACCCTGTCACGGAACAGGTCTGCTGGTATAAGGTGTAAAACCACAGCGGTTGTAAACTACTGTTTACAACAAAAAACAACCTATGACCAAACTGTTTATGGTGCTGAGTTATGATATCCTGTGAGTACATAATAATGCTTTTATTTATCCACTCAAAGTAAAAAGTGGGTCTGATTTCTTGATTGCTTCCTAATGCGGTTGAATTACAGGAATTTTCAAGAAAAAAACCCCACATCCTATCTAAAGTTTCAACATTTTAATTGTAGAAACAGCTGGAGGACTACTTGACAAATATCCTGAAAATGCCAATGTACAGGAACTACCATGGAACAGTAAGTAGAAATTAGTTTGCTAATTGTCTAAAGAATATTCACTTTAAAAATGCTGAATTCGTTGGAAGAAGACATGCAGCTTCTGCAAGAAACAGTTTACAGCTGTTCTGTGAGCATTTTGGCTTAGCTGATTTCTCCAACACAGATGTAATATGATTAAAACCAAAGGAATGACTCAGAGGTTGCTGGTATAACACAGTGATAACCTCCTCAAACTAGTTCAGTCCAGACAGCTGGTTGTACATGTATGATGTAGTGAGATTCTGTTTAATTCTGCAGACTGTTTAAGATGAAATGTTAAGGTTTAAAATACTTTAAAAATTGGAATCCGAGCATATTTGTAATTGCTCCTTCAGTCTGGGCTTTGTGTGTGTTCTGGGTGCAGATTTATCTCTGGTTTCTATTCTGTGCAGTTTTCCTGGACATCAGTGATGTTGAGTTTGTGTTGTGGGATACCCAGAGAGGTGAATGAGTATTTTATCAGTTCCAAAGGGAGATGGTAGTTGGCTTGTTTCTCCAAGTCAATACTCTTTGAAATGAGCAGAGATGTCAAATTCAGTGTCAGGCCTATTTTAAGTAAAAATATTTCTTTTGAAATTTATCCTTGACTGTTTCTTCAGAAGTCCTCACCTGTCAGCTGCAGCTGTGACATCTCTTGGGGATGGTAATTTATTTCCCCTTTTTTTGGCTGCATAATGACTGTGTTACTTCATCTTTTGTATTACCAGCAAAATCTGATGCACGCACTGAGTAGCTGCCAAGTTTAGTGACATTTCTGAGCAGAGAGTGATAACTGGCAACACCTGGTTTTCAAACAAGCCAAAAATACAGACTGAACTTTGGGTTTCTGTAGCAGCCAGTTTGCTTCCACTTTTTGCTGTTGCTAGATATTCTCCTATTTTGCAGGATTTCCGTTGTGTGGAGATGTTGGTCAGCTCATAGCTGGATGCTGTGTATAAAAACTTGAAGACTGTGCGTGCCCTATTGCAGAGTTCAGTGCCCATTGGGGTTGGCCATTGTACTCTGGATGGCAAAAAATCTTCTGGCTGAGGCTGAGGAAGATGCATTCCTTAGAGTGCTTCTTTAAGGGACAGGCTGTGGAGCTTAATTCCAATGCAGTGAAGAGCTGTGTTAGTCTGCACGTGGAAAAGAGTCATCTTTTGTTCTAGAAGCAAGCTTGGGATAACTTGGCAATTTTGATCAGTAGCATATGCAGAGCGGGGGAGAGTTATTTTACAGTGTGGATCCATCTTGTCACTTAAGGCAGGCGTTGCCTTTTTCAAATATTTTGGAACATTTCTGCTCCTATGAGAACGTGAGCGATGCTTTGAGACGGGCGGCCCTGCCTTCCTGGGCAGCTGTGGGGTGCTCCTCTTGGGCTGAATCGCCCTTCTGTCCCCAGCCCCCGGAGCCAGATGTCCCTTGTGCACATAAATTCTCCATTTATTGTTGGCTTTCACTGGATTTGGCCACAGAGAAGTGTTCAGGGAGGACTTTGCTGCCCGTGGCGGTGGCACGGGTCCTGCAGGCGATGCTGGAAGAAAGCACAGGGAAGGAAGTGCTTCCTTTAAAACAACACCCAAACAACCCCCACCGTTCTAACACAAGACTAAAGTGGAGATTTCTGGCACTTTCCTTGGAACTGCATTTGTCCTCCTGAGAACAAAATGAGGGCTTTGCTCTTCCTGTGGTTGAGAAATCTTTTACCCGGATGCTGACAAATGCTGTAACTGTCTGATTCTTGGAGCACATTTGGACTCCTTTGTGTTACTCTTGTAAAATCCATGCACTGAGGACTTTTTTAAAATCAGGAACTTCGTTAAATCAGGCATGGAGTCGTAAAGGCAAGCTGAGTCCTGCCTGGAGTGTAACCCTTGGTCATTGTGAAGAGCTTGCTTGGGTCAGTAGCATCTCTGAGGAGATGTTTTTTACATCTGAGCTGCACAATTTAATGTATTTGCTTTTTTACTTCTTTCATTTTGCGTTTGTGGTCAATTCATTATTTGCTAGTGTGAGCAAACTGCTTTATACACTGTCTGGAGGATATGCCATGCACTGAGACTGTTCAATCTGCAAGTCAAGCTTGTGGTTTTGCAGACCTGAAGTCTCGGATTAAGGGTTAAGGATCAGGTCCACAGTGGCATTGTAGAGGTTGTACATTATCTAGCTTTCTATATTTACTAATTCTTTTAATTATTTGATTTATATGATTAAATCTCATGTCTTCTACTCCTTTCCAAAGCCTTTTTATAGTACTTTTGGGCTGAAGTGTTTTAAGACGATTACCGTTAAAATGAGAGTTGTGGGAATCTCAGTGTGTTAACTGTTCACACTTTTTTTCCCCTGAAAATTGGAAATTGGAGGAAAATAGCCTCAAAATGTTGAGGCTTAATTGGATTCTGTATAAAAATTCTATTAATTTGACTTCTGTATTGTTTTTGTGCAAGCTCTCATACTTAAAAGATGCCCCAGCAAAATGAAAAATAAGATTTGATTGGAATGTGTGTATGTGTGTAATGGTTTGCATGAACTTTAGAGAGAATAAAAACCTCATCTTAAGTGAAAGCAACACAATTAAGAACAGCTGTGAAGTGAGAGTGGCCACTGCTCTGATACAGCACTTGGATCTGCAGACCTTTGTGGAGGCCCCCAGCCAAACCATCAGTATTTCTATCTATTGCACTTGAAATGCAGCACAGCTGGCTTTTTTTTTTTTTAGTTTGTATTTTGTATTAGAATTTTTTTTGTAAAAAACTGTGCTAAACAATATCATTCTGAAGAGTGTGTAATGCTAGTGCCATGTTATTGCTAGTGACCAGTGCTAATCAGCTTTTGATGCATTTCTGAACCCACTAAATAAAGAACAAGAGTCAAAATGAAAAAATAGCGTAGAGAAGCTGAACCTTTTCTGAAATGCAGATGCTTTATGAAATTTTTACTTACATAAATCATGCATGCTCCACATTGCTGGCAGGACAGGATGGTTTGGACACCTTGCAGCTGGTTCTCCACCTTCCATAGCCTCTCCTCCTGCCGCCCATCATCTCCGTCTGCCTTTTTATTTTTAATTTTTTCATTTCATTGCCACAGCAATGTCACTGAAGCTGCATTCTCCAAGCCCATATCTCATACCAAAACCATCCTGCTGCAGGTTGCTCTGAAACCAGAGCAGGATGCCAGATCCCAGGGAGGCAGCTGGGCAGCGCAGGAATTCCGATGTGACGGAGATGAGAGCTCCTGCCTGCCTCTCCCAGCCTCTCTGTGAATGACGAGCACCTCAGATGAGGCACTGTGACAGTAAAAATAGCTAATTGCAACAATAAATCATTCCATCAGATGTTTTGCACTACGCTGGGGAATTTTCCTTCTAACTGCAGGAATTTATTTAAGGATTTTTTTTTTCTTACAAACCAACGCTCGATCAATTTGTCGGATGGGCTCCTGTCACTGCTGTTCCAGAGACTGCTTGGCTGAAGAGGAGATTGCTGTGCTGCCAGACAATATTTCTCTTTTATGTAGTGGTAGTTCTGTTTCTGCAAGTAATTTTTTCTCTTGGTTTTCCTTTTTGCTGCTTTGAGGACAATTATTTCTCTGCATGCAGTGCTCCTCAAATTCCTGCCAGCTTTCTGGTTCCAGCCAGCATTTTCAAAGGGTTTTGACATTATATGCTTTTTGTGTGTGTGTGCCCACTGGGAGAGAGATGTCTGGATTTCTGATTTGTCTGATAGGAAATGCCATGAAGAAGTTAAAATGGCATCCAGACAAAGAACTGGCCTAAGAATTTGCTTGGGACCTCTGATAAAGGCTTGTAGGCTACACTGGATTTTTTCAGGTGCTTCCCACCCTGCTCTGAGTGTCACTGCAGAAACAGCTGAAACATTGGTTTGTCACACCTGGTGCTTTTCCAGAACACTTAGGGAGAACAGAGAGAGCAAGATGGTTGGTAAAATAGCATGGAATGACTTATTCTAGCCACTTTCTCAAGACAGGCTGAAACCACCCTAAAATCAAAGCATCAAAATTACCTCAGCTGAGTAGAGGTTACTTTATGTCCTTGAGATACTCAGAGGAAAGCAGTAGTGTCTTTTGTTCTTCTCCAAAGTCTTGGCTGATATAGAAGTTTGGGAAAGTCCCATGAGCAGCTGAGCATGAGGAGATGGAAGGATCTTCAGTCCTACTGCTGTTTTCTGGGGAAAAAATGATGGTATTGGGAAGGGAGCGTGTGCTGACCTCATCATAATGGCAAGATAGAGTTTGACCGCAAATTTACTGATCCTTATGGTGTCTGAAAATCTTTTTGAGACTTAGGGCTCCACCCCTGTAATTCCTGTGCAAAACTGGATTTTGCTGATGAGGACCCTGAGGCTGGTTTGCCAAAGAGAGATGACAGTGGTCCTTTCCTTGAGAAGAAAAAGCCTTTCCTTGGAGTTGCTGTGGGTATGGGTGGGCATATCCTGAAGCTGATACTGAGGCTGCCTCCTGTCCCATCTGTGATCAGGAGCATGGGCTGAGGCCTGGACTGCAGCCCCAGCAGGGTTCATTGCCAAAATGTGGTGTTAGAGGTTCCCTCTGGCTTGCTTCCTGGCCAATGGGCCAGTGACACCTGCCCTCACCATGCCCTGAGCACCTTCCTGCACTTGGACAACTTGTTGTGACAATAAATTAGAAGTGTCTGGGTGCAGACAAGGTTCTGCTGTGCAAGGCAACTCCTTCGCAGGGCTGTGCCTGCCCCAGCCCTGTCCTGCACAGGACACCCTGGGAGAATGTTTCTCCCTGCTAAAGGGGCCCAGGGCTAATATCCAGCAGACTGCCAGGAATGTCCTGCTGTGCCAAGAAAAGCCTGCTTGGTCGAAATTGCCCAGTGTCCTATTTTTAGAGGTAAATGTAATCGTGTTGAGCTTTCTCACCAGCTCTGCTCACTGTTATGTTCCCTGCAGTCCCTGCTGAAGCAGGAGGAGCCATGAGGAGGCAGGGCATTGACTATGATCCTTGACTTTGGGGTTTGAACTTGCTCTCCTCCTGTCCCACTGTGCTTTTCCTGTGGATTTTCAGTTCCTAGAACCAGATGGGCAGTGATGTGTGTCAGCACTGACCTGCTGCAGTGGCCTTGGAGAGGACGCTTATGGGTTGTGGGGCTGAACCCTCTTGTGGCGTCTCCATGGGGTGGGGGGCTTAAAGGATGCTCTAAGCTCTGGGCATGTGTCATTTCCTTTCCAGTCTTTCTGTGAGTACCTCTGGAGGGAGGAGAGAATTCAGGCATGCAGCCACTCTGAACAGTGTCAAACTTGAGTCCTTGTTTCAGCCAAAGATCCAAGAGGGAGAATATGAGAGAGTCCGTGTGATACATTTGAGTTTAATTGTCCTGAAATATGTTCTCCCAAGTGCATCTACAATAAACCAACAGAAAACTCAACCAAAATACTTTCCTTGGTCTTCTTGAAGATGCTTAAATGATGGTGGTTAACATCTGCTCAGGATATTTTATAGGCCTTTATGGCAAGTCACTTCAATGAAGCAAAAAAATTTGTGGATTTCAGGATTGTAAAGGTGGGGCAATCTCTTTTTCTTTCCCAGATGGAGTTTGTTGGAGTAAGCCAGCTGTCATTCATCCATGACCTGGGACCGAAGGGCATGTGAGTTGTGAGCTGTCTCTTTGTAAATTATGATTCACTAAGAGCATGGCTTTATACATAAATACTGTTAAAATGAATAGCTTTCCTTTCTCAGCACTAGCTGACTGGGGAATATTTTGCCACCTAGATATGAAAAATTATTACTGTTTAGACAGAAATGTTACAGTTTGGAGAAGTGTTTCTGAGAGTGCACTGCTTTGAGAGAGAGCTCTAATGGGGTTTCCACCCTTCCCTCTCTCTTGAGCCACTTAATTTTCTGCTTCCTGTGCTATAAGCTGAGATCCTGCACTTTTAAAACTCCATTCTTTTCTTCTGGAGAGGCTTATTTTTGCCCTTCATCCAGCCCTCAGAGCACAGCACAGAGGCTGCTTGGGCACAGTTGGAGGTGACAGGAGCCAGCTGTAGGCACAAGGGCTGGGGTTTCAGCAAGCAGCCCCTCCAAATCCCCCCTGACCCTGTTCTGTCCTTGCAGAGAAGGGTTCATCATGAAGCGCTCCGGGGGCCACCGCATTCCTGGCCTGAACTGCTGTGGCCAAGGGAGGATGTGCTACCGCTGGTCCAAAAGGTACTGCTGGGGTGGCAGAGGTGGGGGTGCCACGTGCTCCCTGGGCACACAAAAATCCCCATTTCTCTTTTTCTCCCCTCCAAAAATATCTGTGGGAGAGAATCTTGCCTTTTTTTTTTTACAAAAGCCACGAATTTTCAGGTTGGGCTATTCCCTGCCTCACCCTTCTGTGTGGTGGGTTTTGGATTTTTTTCTCCTTTGGAGTTCACAGAAGGGACATGTTACTCCAGAGAAAATCTGGGAATTCCTAGAGCTGAGAAAACTGGCAGTGACCTCCCAGACTGAGCCCAGTTTTCCCTGCTGTGGGAGCACAGGTGGCTCTGTGACTTTGGGAGAGAAGGTGGCTGGTGACCTGCCCCAGGCAGATTTCAGCCTGGCTTTCTGAGCTTCCCTTCCTCAATTTACAAAATGAAAATCAATTAATTGAAACACACTTTGGACTGCTTCAGGGCAGGGGCAAATAAGACGTGACCTGCAGCGCTAAGTAGCTGTTTGGTGCAATTAACCTTGGCATTAAATACCTTGCCTCTTGCTTATTGCTGCAGGTATTGAATCCCAATGTTTTCTCCTGTTCCCATGCCCCTTCCTGCTGCAGACAGACATAATTTGCTGTTCCCTTTACCTTCTGTATTAGATCTTGGTGTTGCCTGGGATTGCAGCTCAGGAAGACATGTGCTGTGAGGGAGTACCTGTGTTACCAGCCAGCCTCCAAAAAATTCAGGGTGTATCTCCTGGAGCATGCCCTTGCCAGGCAAATCTTTCCATTTCAAAATTCAAATAGCCCATATTTGCCTTACAGCAACGATTTCTTAGTTAATGGAGCTTCCCCAGGCATTTTGCGCCTTTGGATTTTAGAATCACCCATGGGCTGTTATTAGTTTTATCTTTAATAGTTCTGTTTCCCAACAAAACCTTTCTGCATTCTTAAAAGGTGCTATTTCTGCACAGTTTTTCGAACATTTCTTAAGTTAGGTTTACAGAAGATCTCTATAATGAGGGCACAAGGAGATAAAGATGTGACCTTCCTTCAGGTCAAATCATTAAATCATCACCAATTCTTTTTTCATTTTTTATGGAAAAAAAACACCTTTTTCTCTTGATACTCCTCAGGTAACCCTTTCTTGTGTTGTCCAGAGCACAAGCCGTAGTGGGGGCAGTAGCACATCCAGCTCTGATGGGTCTCCATTTTTCTTTAAGGCCTAGAAAGGGTAGAAGAAGTGTTTGAGTGATATTGTGTACAGAATATCACAAGTGAGACACTGAATTCCCATCTTGGCCCACTGGGACTGATAGTTTATGCATCAACAAATAAGCAAATAACAGTAATATTTCCCAGAGAGGGTTATTTAAAGGAAGGATTTTAGGACACGGGGGAGGATAGTGGGGTGAAGCTGTGAAATGGGAACAGGGAGGACTCCTCAGGCATGTAGAGCTGCCTGGGAAAAACAGAAGGGAGATTACTTGGAAATATACCCTGTGGGATGTTTAAGAGTGAAATTATGGGCCAAACAGGGGAGGTATTTTGGCACCAAATTAGAGGTGATACCAAGTAACTCTTTCAGGACCCTGAAAGCAAGAAAAAAAAAAAATACGGGAAGTAGATGAGGAGCTGAGGCTGTTACTAAAGATACAAGAATGAACAGATTTTTGCAGTGTTTTGTGCTGCTTTGTGTGTTTCTGTGTGTACAGAAGAATGAAGTGAAGGTCTGGTGATGGAGACCTGTGTGGGACAGAGGGGGCTGGTTACCCCAGCTACGCTGCAGGGGGAGAAAAAATTAGAAATGCCATTCACAGTAAAAAATGTGTTTTTTTCCCTGAGTTGCCTTCAGGCTACAGTATTTATGTAAAACCTGCTGGTCATCCCTCCTCATGTGTTTCTAACAGGGTGCCTGTTGCTTGGCAATAAAAGCTTTCCAAAATGCCTTGTTCATATATTTTGATAGGAGTGAAAGTGATCCTAGCATCAGAATTAATGTTAGAAATGTCAAATAACTCCCATATAGCACACAAGCTGAATAATAATCAGGGATGGAGGAACCCTTGTGCACCTTGCCTCATGCTCGGAGGTTTATGACCAGGGAGGTTCTCATGGATTTTGTTAAAAAAAGAAAGCTCTATTTTTAAAGACTTCTGTCTTTAAAAAGAAGTTACTAACAAAAAGGATTTACTTACATAACTCTATAAGTCCCTTATTGAATTAAAACTCATTTCCCAAGTTCATAAAACAAACACTTTTTGCTCAAGAAAACCACCCCCTGGTCTAGTTCCTGAGAATATTTTTTGCCATGTAGTAAATTTCCCTGATAAATGATTTGCATGTGTTCTGAAAAAGCACTTTCCCATTTTATTATCTCTTTTCATGACTCATGTTCTGAGGCCTGGCATGGGTGTGAAATCCAGGTGACGTGGTTGCTGTGTCTGTGCAGGTGGCTGGTGGTGAAGGACTCGTTCCTGATGTACATGAAGCCTGATTCAGGGGCCATTTCCTTTGTCCTGCTGGTTGATAAGGAATTCAACATCAAGATAGGCCGGAAAGAAACAGAAACTAAATACGGGTTGCAGATCGACAATCTCTGCAGGTGAGAAAACAACTTTGTTTATCCCCTTTTAGTTTGCTTTTGCTTTTTTAAGGAGGAATCGATGCTGCTCTGCAGGAGGGTTTAACAAGCCTGGGTGGCTGCTGTTGGTGTGCTCAGACCTACTGGGGATTTGCCCCTAATGCTGATTATTTCCCGTGTCCTAATGAGGTGTTTGGAGCCTCTGTTTGTCCATCCCTGTGGTTATTGCTGGGGCCTGGGGGCACGGTGCATGCTGAGTTGCACAGTCTGCTTGGCACCAATTGCTTAGGCAATGTTTTAAGCACTCTTTTCTCTTTGTGCTGCAAGCAGGGATGTTTTCTTCTCCATCCCAATGGAGTATTACTCAAAAGACGTGCTAATGGGGAATAAAGAGATATTTAATGTTTTTATGTTAGCTCACAGTATAAATTCACCTCTTAAAAATACAGCATTAGCTGGCTCCAGCTCCCAAGTTAAGCCGGTGCTAATAATTTAAACATGGGTGGATTTTTTACACTTGGCAGTGCAATACTGTTAGTCACTCAGAGCAGCTCTCAGTGCTGTGCATTCTTTTGCAAACAAAACAGCGACGTCCTTATTTTTTGTATAAATAAAATATGACTGGTACAGATGCATTTACCAACGCGGACAGGCAGCGAGGAGCAGCCCAATTAAATGGAAATGGCTTCAGCCTCCTGCCCTGTGTGTCGTGTGTCCTTACAGGTCGCTGATCCTGAAGTGTAACAGCTACAGACATGCCCAGTGGTGGAGGCAGGGCATAGACGAGTTCATCCGGAAACACGGCAAGGACTTTCTGACGGAGCATCGCTTCGGCTCCTACGCTGCCGTGCAGGAGAACACCCTGGCCAAGTGGTGAGCACCTGTTACCTGTTATCAGCACCCCAGCTCTGGTGGACAGGGCTGGTCGCCTTTGGGAGGTGATAATTAAAGAAGTTGTCAAAAAAAAAAGAAAAAATTAGGCTTTCTTCACCAGGGACAGAGTAGCCATGCTGGTGGCAGGAGCTCTGCGTCACAGCTCGTTGTGTTTTGCATCATCAAGTTCTGTTTAAATTCAAATGTGTTGGGTATTTGTCATTGTAAGGATAAAGAGAAGAAAAGGGAATCAATAAATGCAGGTCTGGGTATAGTTGGAGGGTGGCTGGGCTTGATGTACACAGCAGCCCCTGAGAAATCTTTCTGTCCCCAGTGTAACCTGACTGCACTAATCCATTCCCAGAAGTGCCTCAAAACTAGCTGGAAGCAGACCAGTGCTTTCCCTGCAATGTCTGCCTTGCAACAACCTCTGCCTGAGTACTTTCTGTAAATCAAAGGAAACACCATTCCATCATCCTTTCCTGAGAGGCAAACCTGGCTTGTATGTCAATCAGAACCCAGGAATATTGTGTGAAGTTGGCGGAAGTGCCAAGAGGCACTTAATATTCCCTTATTGTGCTGTTTCCATCAAGCTAATGATAGCAGCATTGAATTCTCCCTGCGTATTGTCCTGATTCTGGAAATCAGGTTTGTGTTTGCTTTCAAGAAGAGAATGTAAATGTCATTAGCACAGAACCCCATCGCTCTTCAGTTGTGCACTTTGCTTAATGAAGGGCAGGAGGCATATTTCTGCACTCTGTTTGCTTTTGCAGGTATGTCAATGCCAAGTGGTACTTTGAAGACGTCGCGAATGCCATGGAAGCTGCAAAGGAAGAAATTTTCATCACAGATTGGTGGTTCGTACTGACACGTTTGGGTGTTGCCCAGCTGTCTCTCGGGGGACGCTCCCGACAATGCGGCACTGTTCGGAGCCCTACAGTATGGCAGCTAGCCCTGCAGCCAGATGGTTTGGCAGCACACCCAAACCTCTCCTTGTGTTGTATTCAAAGGCCTTTTCAGGAGGGCTGGCAGCAAAAGCACACGCTTCACATCAACAGCTTGGTTGTCTCCCTCCACGGAAATGCCTGAAACTGCACGGAGGCACCACCTGAACTGCAAATGCGATGGCTCGAGGGGTTCCTCAGGAGTGTAAATAGCTGCAGATCTGAGGGGCATGGGTGGTTTTGGGTGTATCAAGGAACAGGGATGCTCAACAGTGCTCCTGCCATGGGATCTTCCTTTCAGCTTCTCCTCACAGCCTTGGGAAGCCTCACGCCAGCAGTGAGAGCATCTTGTGTGTCTTTTGGTCTGCTCTTAAATGGGCCAGATAAGGGAGGAGGGAAGTTTTGTCGCCTTTTCTGGGCTGTGTGTCTGCCAAAAGGCCTGGCTCTGCCCACTTGTTACCTAGTTTAGGTGTTTATGCAGTGCTCTGGTTCCTGTTTGTGGCAGGAAAAGGGTGCTCTCACAGACTGGGCAGAGTCTCTTGGCTGAGTGCTGGTTGTGGCTGCCCTTGTCTTGCCTTAATCTGTCTGGGCCAGCCTGGACCATGGGCATGGGAGGCTTCCAAGACATGGCTCAGATTTCCTGTTCTCCTTAGGCATGTCTCTGGGCTTCTCTTGCTCTGTCTATGAAATTAACCTCTAACTGCTTATTTGCTGCTTCTGGGAACTGGGAGAATTAGTTTCTAGGAGGAAATAATGAGAAAACTACATACCATGTAGCATTTGTTGGGGTAAATCTGTTTCCTGCCATGACCACAGTTAAGCCCCTATGCGATATCAGGTGCCATTTCAAGAGCATCCCATTTCAGACCCATTGTCTCTTACTTAGTGTTTTATTCAGACAATTGTTAAAGTATCATGGAATTCTAAAACTTATCTAAAACTTTGATGTATAAGGTAAAAATACAATGTAGCAATATGCTTTATCCAAGCCCAAGTTGCCATGCTTGGTACAAAAGTAAAGGAATGAAATTCTGTCACCTTGCTGTGCAGGAGTTAGATGGGACTGCTTAACTATTTCTTGTAATCCTTAAAGCAATAAAATGTCCTGTTGAGAGATCATATTGCTTTGTCTTTAGGCAACAAGGAAAATTCAGCACTAATCTGTTCCCTTCAGATAGCTCAGGTGCCAGGAGAACTGAAATCCCACTCTTACTTATTTTTATATCTGCATATTTCTTTCAGATCTACCTCAGGGTTTTCTTTTGTTGCATCTTTCTTTCACAGATAGAGTCCAAATTTCCCTATTTATACATCACTGTTCAACCTGGTCTTGTGGGTTGTTGAATATGAAGATGAATGTGCTGGACATGTCCTCTGCCCTCTGTAATGCTCAGTTATTAAAGAGCAAAGAGCAGGATATTGGAGAATGCATCACTCTGGGACATGAGCTTTCACATCCACTTTATTTAAACCTCAATTCCTTTGCTTCCCAAGTTGGTTATTTAGGCCAGTGCTTTGTTGCAGGCTACATGTGCTGTGTGTTTTATATACCTTTATTTTCTCAGGCTGAGCCCGGAAATCTTCATGAAGCGACCGGTGGTGGAGGGGAATCGCTGGCGGCTGGACTGCATCCTCAAGAGGAAAGCAGTAAGTGAGCTCCAGCTGCACCCTTCACCCTACACCCACGCAGCAGGGTCATACTGGGGCTGGAGCACTTCCACCATTCATTTGGGTAGAGATGGGAGTTAAAACCTCACATCAGATGTGACTTTTGAACACATGTTTTGATTTGTTCCTCTCATTTGCTTTTGGAAGAACGCAGAGGCAGAAGGGTAGATCCTCTGATTGCCCCAGGTTTGGGTCAGTTCAGCCTTGCTTTACAACTGCCCTAGTTCCTGGTAGGGTCAATGACCTGCTGCTGTCCATGCTCTCCATGTGATTTATGTAATTTAGAGGTACAGGGAAGGCTGAGCACTTTGTGAGTGTGGCTGTGCCCCAGCTGTTCACACACCCTGTGATAACACCGGTGCTAAAAAGAGCTTGCCCATATCAGCAGTGGGTCACAAGGTTTATTATTCCTGTGGCTGGGAAACTTCGTGGACTTTTGCTGTGGTGGAAGGGCAGAAGTTCATGGGTACAGACTTTAAACTAAAGGAGGGCAGGTTTAGATTAGATATTAAGACGAAATTCTTCCCTGTGAAGGGTGGTGAGGCCCTGGCACAGGCTGCCTGCGAAATTGTAGCTACCCCATCCCTGGAATTGCTCAAGGCCAGGTTGGATGGTACTGTGAGCAACCTGGGATAGTGGAAGGTGTCCCTGCTCATGGCTGGGGGTGGAACAAGATGGTCTTAAAGTTCCCTTCTAACCCAAACCATTCTGTGACATGCTGAAATACTCTTTGACTCTTTCCCCTTTCAAGCCAGTTGTCTCACAGTCCTCACCATTCCACATACCTAGATAAAAAAATGAGAGCTTTGTGTCTGACTTGTTGATTTGGAATTACTCTTATTTTCTGGCAAAAATAAACTGGCCACAAGGCATCACTCACTCAAAGGAGGAATTTGGCTTCTTTTTATCATATTGGCTTGGATTTTTTATGGCCATAAAAAACACTGTGATAAGGTGAGTGTGGTCAGTCCCTGGAAATGCTTGCTCTGTCACTTGTAGCGTTTCTTTGACTCTGCCTCAACTGGGCAGTCAGCACGCTGATGTGGGGTAGGGGTGAGGCTGTCCTTTCTGTGTCTGCAGTGTTGCCTTGGACTCCCCTGGGTGCAGTGGAGAGCAGAATATCATCCACAATTTGGAGATTACCTTAGCTCTTGCTAGCAGCTTTATAGGTATAAGAATTCAAAAGGCTGTGGAAAGTTTAGGTTCCAAGTTTAGGCTGGCAAACTCTAGTGCAAGTTTTTAATCCATGCTGATTTATGGGAAGTAGAGGTGTCCCAGTGTGTGACCAGTATTTGCCAAGGTTTGGGAGGCACTTGGCACATTTGAAAGTGCTTTAACAAGAGTTCTTGGAAACCGTGCTGTAGATACAATGCTGGTCACAAAAAGCTCCATGTTTTTAGCCCTGCTCAGTGTGTTCCAGTAGCTTGTTTAGCTCTACCAGCAGAAAGAACCTCTTTGCTGGTGCTGAGTTGATGATGTCCCCTTCAGGAGGGGGATGTCTGTGTGACCTCAGTGGTCATGTCATCCTGCAGGGGCATTTAACTGTGGGCAACCCTCAGGGCAACACGAAGCAGCAGAACACTGAAGTTCAGTGGATGAACATGATTGGAGTGACTCATGCTTGCAAAATCTTACCTCAAAGGGTGTGTAAAAGGAGCTGCTGTAGGAATAACCTGTGGATGGGCCTTGGTATAGCTCAGACAAAAACAACAGAACTCACACAAATTCAGGTATTGAGCCTTTCTCAGAAAGCTGGAGAGCTTTCCCAAGCAGGCAGGTCCTACCAGGCTGTGGGGCCACACGGAGGATCTGGAAGAGCATAATCAAGAACAAGTAAACTCACTCAGCATTTCCATCAGCAGACAGGACACATTTACTGCCTCTTAGCTTTTCCTCCCTTTGGAACCAGACTGTATCCATTGATGTGCCTGCATCCCATGTGTTCTTTTTTATTTCTGACAGCAACAAGGAGTGAGAATATTTGTTATGCTGTACAAAGAGGTGGAGCTTGCCCTGGGGATCAACAGTGAATACAGCAAGCGGACGCTCATGCACCTCCATCCAAACATCAAGGTAATTGCACAGGGCTGTGTGGAGGGTGTTTGCATTCAGTTGTTCTTGATGGCTGATGCTGAGCTCGGTGTATTTGGGTGGGAACTGCAAGTTCAGGAGTGTTTCCCACCATTGCAGTGAAAGTCATCTGAGAAGACACACCCATATAGTGCCTGCCACATCTGGCAACTTCATTTCTTTAGGTTCTAATGGAACATAAAATTGCTTAGTTTAGATTTGCCAAAGCAACTATTCACCTTAATTCACAAGAAGTGTATTTCGTGTGACAAGTTAATGGGGTTACATCCAATGGAAAATTACAGTTTGAGAGTGTTGTCTCATTTCAGCATTTCTGCTCAAAAGTGAATGATGAGAGTCAACACTGGGTGTTAATGTTCCCACCACTGAAGAGCAGCATTGCACTGTCCTGTGCTGTTACACTGCTGTCCTGGCACCAAGCAGAAAATGAGTTGTGGCAGACAAACCAGTAAAGGCTAGATCTAGTCTCTTAGAGACACATACACCTTAACAAGCAGTAAAAAACTTGTTATGCTAGAATAATTGATTTATTTTCACTTGATCAGTTGTCACAGCGAAGGGAAGCATCTGTTCATGTTCATCTTTGCAGCAAAACTGGACAATACACACAAGCTGTGTCACAGGTTTTGGGAGCAGCCAGGTGAAACTCAGTAGCTTTTTCTCCAGGAAGCTGGTCTAGTGGCTCTAACATCATAAATAAAACTCTGAGCTTAGATACAGAAATTAGGGTTCCATACACACTTGTCAAAAAGAAATTCCTAAACAAATGCCACACAACTTGATTTTAAGTGGGGGGGAAAAAACCACCCAACTTCTCATTTCACTTGTGTGGTGGCAACAACCAAAGAAGTGACTCAGATCGCCAATATGTTGTTTTCTTTCAGAGCAGGCTCTGTGTTTGAAAGCTCAGCTATTACAGCTCTACTGAAGCAATTTATTTGACTATGGCCCTCTTATGAAGCTGTTGTAAGGGTGACCTATCCCAACATCAGTAATCATTGCTGCTTGGGATTCCTGCATCCTGGGGAAACACCTGCCTGCCATATGGCTGACAGCACCTATGGGGAAATTGAGTAGTTTCAGTAATTAAGCTGTGGATGCATCCAGTAACAACTCCAGCATTTCCCCATCACCCCAAACTACCCGAAAAGGCTGAACTGCCTGGAAGGATTTAAACTTGACAGCGATGCTGAGCTCGAGTGCTGGTTTCCTCACAGGTGATGAGGCACCCAGACCACGTGTCCTCCTCGGTGTATTTGTGGGCCCACCACGAGAAGCTGGTGATCGTGGACCAGTCTGTGGCGTTCGTGGGTGGCATTGACCTGGCCTACGGGCGCTGGGACGACGACGAGCACCGCCTGACTGACGTGGGCAGCGTCAAACGTGCTGCTGCCACCAAGTCCGTGTCCACAGCCAACCTGGCAGTAAGTGGGCTGGGGCCAGCTGGTGGCCACCATCAGCCACAGCCAGTCTGGGGCAGGTGGTGAATGAGCTGTGTCCTCTTCTGATCATAGGGTTTGGGGTTTGGAGCTTTAATGACAAATAAGTGATGGGAGGAAGGATGTAAGCCCCTTTAGGGCTAGGTGCTGAGAAGCCCTCACCTAGGGCACAGAGATCAGAGGGCTGGGTTTCTGCTGGAGCTTGGAACAGCAGCCACAATTTGAAGTCTGTGTTCTTAAAATTATAGAATCTTAGAATGGTTTGGGTTGGATGGAACCCTAAAGGTGATGTTGTTCCTACCTCCATCATGGGCAGTGACACCTTCCACTAGATCGGGTAGCTCCATGCCCTGTCCAGTCTGGCCTTGAACACTTCCAGGGAAATAGTTGGCTTCCGATTGTGATGGCATGAATTGTAACATCTGTATTGTCTTACCCTCCACATCAGATGGAAAAGGGAATAGAAGTTTAAAACTCCTCTCAGTTGCCCCATCTCTGAGTCAGGAAAGGGTGTAATCTGATAATGGGGCATCCCTGTGGCAACTTCTTTGGGCAACCTCTCTTTTCTTAACAAAACTTAGAAATGCAGAGTAAGCACTTGCAGAGTGCTCTGAAAAGTTTGTTGTTTGTGCCCTCAGGAGCTGCCTTGTTTACTGAGCTTTCTCTGCCAACCTAGGTCTGTATGCACCCACATGTCTCTAAAAATTTGAGAGGTCTAGGTTGATGAGAATTTCAACGGGAGTGACAATCCAGAGTAAATTTATTGATCCAAATGCTGCTATTATTACTAGGCTTTCCTGATGACTGCCTCCTCAGTACAGGCTCCCCCAGAAAGCTTGCCTAATTCCCACCGAAGTGTGTCTGTCACAGAGCAAAATTTGGCTCATGATTGTTTCTGAGCACTGATCTGCATGAGAATCTGTAGTTAAAGGGGTGCCTATTCACACCTGACCTGCAGCCATGTCTTGTGTCTTTGAAGTCTGCAGCAGAGTCGGCTGAACGTGTCTCACTGCAGCCTCAAGCTCTGGCCCCAGACAGCCACTTGTTCGAGAGAAATGCTGATGATGCCCCAGACACATCAAAAATGAAAGGAGTAGGAAAACCCAAAAAGTTTTCAAGGTTCAGCATTTACAAGCACCTGCACAAGCACGGCATGCACCATGCTGACAGCGTCAGCAGCATCGACAGTGAGTCAAGTAAGTGATGTTCAGCTAAATAATGTATATAAAGGATGTGTGAAGGTGGGTGTGGGTGGGTGTATGTGCACATTCACATGATTTCTAGGGCAGTGTGTTCTTTGTATGGAAGGGAAGTTGACAACTTACTAACTATCAGAATAATAGCTGTGTTTAGTCAACATGTAAATTTGTGTCACTGCAAAATAGAGAAGAAAGGTTTTGTGTGGATTTTTTTATTATTTAGCTAATTAGCAATTTTCATGAGCTGTCAGATGATGTGATACACTGTATGTGATTCTTAATGTTTTTATTGTTGGAAGGTGTTTGTTCCTGCAAGAGAGAATTGAACCTTTCATTTTTCTACTTGGATTTATTATAACGAGCAAATGATTTCTGAATGGGATTATCCCCTCTATAAACTAGTGTTAAAAGCTAGGTTTTAAATAAGTTCACTTAAATGGAAATATTCCAAATTTACCCACTTACTAGAAAGGAAAGTCTGTTTGACAGTTGAATATTTAAATGCAGCTTTTAATTCCCAACATTAAAGATAACTTCAGAGCTAAAATTACAAGGATCAGCTTGGCAATTGTTCCAGAATGAAATCCTTCCTGAAAGGCCTCAGCTCCTGAAGATGGGGGAACTTACTGGAATTTCCATCCCTCCCTGCAGATCTTTCTCTTGCCTCTGGCTCCTTATGGGGGTCTTGGTTGTAGTCAGCTTTGTACTTCATTACATCTGTTCGGGTTAAAACCAGCTGGGTCCTGAATTTGGTCCTTTTCCTGGCAGTCACTTTGGTTTCAGCAAACTGATGTCTGGTTTGAGTTTCTGTCTGCCAGGTGTCTTCAGACAGGAGCAGGCACCAGGGTGGCAGAAGTGGACGTGTGTTTTTGCCATGAATAGAGCATCTTGACTTTCTGCAGGTTACTCTAGCCCCACTAGGAGCCAGCCGAATATAATCCAGAGTTTAAGGCCCCATCTGAAAATGTTCCATCACCACAGTGAATCCAAACAGGGGCTCACTGAGCCTCGGGAGGGTAAGTGGAGGAAGGCAGTGCTGTGGACCCCTTCAGGCTTTAGCTGCTGATGTGTTTGCGTTATAACTTTGGTGAGAGTGAGGTTGGGTGCCAGGATCGGCCTTCACTGCTTGTTGTTCTCCCAGCATCCTTATCCCTCATCTGTAGGCATCCTGGCAGAAGAGCCTTCTCCAGAAACTACAAATACTGCACCATAAATAAATAAGAATTACGAACTCCAAAGCAGCAACAAACAAACCAAAATCAAACAAATGAGCAAACAAAAAATTTGCAATAATGACAGCAGGGAACAGTTGCAAAAATAGTTCTGATTCTGGTATGTGATGATTTCAGCAGCTCTCATACTGTAAAGGAAAGAGCTGTTACTGGAACTGGGAAGTTCTGTATTGGATATTTTTAAAGTAAGCCTGATGCAGGAAGACATGCAAACAGAGAGAGGAAGCAGCAGAGTGGCTGCTGCAAGTCCTATGTTTGGACAAAGACTTGGGTCCCCACTTTTGCTTCTGATTAAAACCAAGGAAAGCATACTCAGTTGAGACAGGATTTGGGTGGTTGTGAGCCTGAGATGTTCCCATCTCTGGACTGGTGTTGGAAGGGCCTGTCCCAGTGTGGTACCTTTCCAAGATGCCTTTGGGCTCAGGAACAGAGTGAGGAGCAGTTCTTCAGCACCATCCTCTTGCAAACATCCTCCTCCAAGGCATTAGTTGCCAATTACAAAATATTGGTTACAAAGCAGTGGCAACAAAGCATTTCCATGTCTTTGTGGAGACAATGTGCAGTGTCCCCTGTGGCCATTCATGCTCACTCATGAGTCACTGTGCAGTCATCGGAGCGTGGCGCTCGGAGCGTGTGTTGGCCTGTGTCCCACACATTCATTCCCATTCCCACCCGGGTTTGTCGAGTCACTGATTCCCCAGCTCCACCTGGACTCTCACTGGAAGCTCAAACTTCCTGAGGCAGCTGTGGTGCAAACCTGCTGCATGGCATTTCTGGCATGGCTTGGCTCAGCTCAGCTCGGCGGGGTCACAGCGGCGCTGGCAGAGCTTGCTTTGTGTCCCCTGGTCTTGTGCTGCTGCCAGTGTGTGTTTTGTTGATTGTTGAAAGTTGGTTTTTCTGTGTTCTAGGGGGTTTTATGGTTACCTGGTGGTGTGGTTGGGTTAGGAGGAGGTTTCTGCTCGTGGCATTGCTGTGTAATTAGTGCATTAGTATTTGGTGTCGCAGATGAAGGCTGCTCTCAGGGTCAGGAAATAACAACAGTTAACTGTTTATGGTCTAGACCAACGTTTTTGGGTTTTTTAAGAGCCCAGAAAAAGAATTCATTGCACCAAAATATGTGCTCTGGAAAAGAGATCCTATTAGGAGGGAATATCCCTGCATACAGTATTTTAGACCATTTCTAATCAACACGAATTTGGAATTCAGGATCCATTTGTTCAACATGTGAAATTATATCAAAATGACACTGCTATTTGGAAAAAGCAAAATAATACAAAGAAATCCCACAATACTTCATGGGGGAACATAAACATCTCATTCTAGATAATAAATACTACTTCTATTAGAGGAGACACACCCTGCTAGAGAGGCAAAATAATCAACTCTCTAGCAGAGAAGATGGAATTAGTTCACTATTAATGTAAAATATATGAAGTAGATGATATACATGATGTGGACTCCCATACGGGAATATTTAGGTGTTATTGAACTGGGGAAAGGCAAATGGTTAGAGGGTGATGTAGTCCAAGATAAAATTCAGCATCTGCTTTTCATTTCCATAACAGACTCCTATATATAACCTCTTCTGATTGTATTAAAAAATACTGAAATAGGGAAGAAAAAATACTAACATCTATCCCTTGAAAGTAACAGGACGACTAGGGAGAAAGCAGCTTCAGCTGCTTGGGACTGGCAGGTCCCACCAAAGCTGTTCCATCCATGGCTGTGAGTCTCTCACTGCTGTGTGCAATGGATGGCCATGACTTTGGAGCATGTTTTTGTTCTGTTTGCCTGGGACAGATAAAGGATCCATCCGTAGCCTGAAGACGGGTGTTGGAGAACTGCTCGGGGAGACCAGGTTCTGGCATGGAAAGGACTATTGCAACTTTGTCTTTAAAGACTGGGTGCAACTCGACAAGCCTTTTGCTGGTGAGTGGGAGTCTTTGCATTCCTGCAGACTTTCTTCTGCACCCTTTGGGTCTCAGATCATGTTTTTCATGCCTCCAAGCCAGAGGTAACAAGGCTGGTTTGGTTTGGTTGCTAGGAAAAACCAGCAAAATTCCCTCTGAGGGGTTTTAGGGCCAATTATGCTGTTGCAGTCCATGTCATCTGCCTTGGGGGTACTTGGTGCCATGTCCCAGAAACCTCAGTGTGAGGAGGGGGACTCTGTGCTTTTTCACATTCATGTCCTTTGTCTGAGGAAGTTCCACTGTGCTCCCCTGTCCCTCAGACTTCATTGACAGATACACCATGCCGAGGATGCCCTGGCACGACATCTCCTCCGTGGTGCACGGCAGAGCCGCGCGCGACGTCGCCCGGCACTTCATCCAGCGCTGGAACTTCACCAAGGTGGGTGTGGGTGTCACTGCTGGGGGCCAGGAGATAAGCACAGCCTTGCCTCATCCCCCTGCCCCCTGTAGGCATCTGTTTTATTTCCTTGAGTTGTTCTGATAACGTTGCAAGGATTTTTTCTTTATCTGTTGCAAGCATTTTTTCAAGCAGTTTTTCTTTATCTGTTTTTTCCCTCTTGTGCAGATTATGAAACCCAAATACCGGTCCCTGTCCTACCCATTCCTGTTGCCAAAATCTCAGCAAACTGCTAACGAGTTGAAGTATCAGGTGCCCGAGGCTGTTCCTGCCACAGTCCAGGTGAGTGTTGATGGTCTCCTGCTCACATACTCCTCGGCTTGTTTTGAACCCTCACAGGAAGTTTGACTGCCTGACAGACCCTCTGCAGGACTTGAATTCTAAAATGCAAAACTCTTACCTAATTCAACTCACAGACTAGGTGATCAGATCCTCAATCTCAATAGAATAATGCAAATCTTTTAGCAGAGAGGCATTAATTGATATCTCCACCTTTGAGGTAAGGGCACTAAAGTGTATGCAGTACTCAAGTGGTGGGAACACTGTGACTTTGCATAGCCGTGTGGTTTAATGATTTGTTTTCTGCTGCTCTTCCTCTAACATCTGACATTTGGGCTTTATGATTCGAAAAGGCCTGATGGGTTGAGGTTACCCACTGAGTATTTATCTCAGATCTCAGAGCAGTCTGCCAGGCCCTGACGCCTCGCTCAGACGGGTGGTGGTCAGTGAGAGCATTAAGTGGAGTCTTGGGGCTGTTGCTTTCTGCCTTGAGCTTCATCTGCACTTTATTATGCAGCCCTGCACCCCTGTGGGTCCTCTGAAGTTCAACACAGCCCACAGTCTGATTCGTGACAATCGCTCTCACAGTCAGAATTGCCAAAATACCTCTGTTTAAAAGCCCAGTTTGCTCTATCAAGTGCACATACTTGAATACTGCTGTTACCCAGCAGAAATAGGAACTTGTTTAAGAATAAAGTGACAAAGTCAAAATAGTTATGCTGAAGCAGCAAAACCATTGTGTGTCTCTGTGGATGAAAGATGTATGAAGTAAGAGCAGTTAGACCAAACCCAGGAAAAATGCATGACTTTGCTCTTTGTAAGGAGTGGTCTGCCCAGATGACAGCACTGCTTGGGGAAGCTTAGTGAAATACGATGCTTTTTTCTGGGTTTGTGGGTTGCCAGGGCATTGTCTGCTCCTCTCTGTGTGGTGTGAGGAATGGGCATCACAGAGATCTTGTGTCTGGGGTCTGGGGTGTTCTACATCAGCCTCCAAAGTAAGGCTCCCAGCTTGCTGGGAAGTAGTCCCCTTCAGGCATCATCCTGTTCCCTGTGGATGTAAATGCCTCCCTGTCTGTCTGACACCAGCTTTTGGGAAATCTTGTTCTCATGGAAGTGATGGGGCTTGTGTCCCCTGAGCATGCTGTAACCACAAGATAAGCCACAACTTCTAAATCACAGGGTTTGCTGTAGCAAAAAGTTAAGCTCTATTGATTACGGAACTGGAAGCAGCTCCCAAAGGAGAAATTAAACTGAAAACAACCTAGATCCAGCTTCTCTTCAGTCCAGCTGCAGAGCTGCTAGTTGGCTCAGGGCATCAGGCCGTGGGAGAGGAGGATGGAGCTCAAATGGTGACTGCAGAATCCACAGACTCCAGTGCTGAGTGGTGGATGAGCAGTTGGAAAACCAGCCTGGCCACCGCATTGCTGAGGCATTGCAAATAACTGATACATCCAGGAAATGAGGGGCTGCTCTCAATGATGCCATAAACAGCAAAAAGAGAGCAGGTTTGTCTTGTAAATTATTCATTTGAAACTACCTTGCTCATTTCTTATTTATGCATCTGTCAAAATAGCCCTGGATGTAGACAGATAAATAAAACTACATGGTATTAGACTGCAAATGTGTTGCTCTGAAATGTACCAGCCTTCTCAGTATGAGGGAAAACTGATGGGGAAAAACATTTGCAATGCCAGGCATGGTGGAAGCAGTGAAGGGGGCTCTTCTACCCAGGTTGGGGCACCCTGCCTGGGTGCAGGTCCCCAGGCTGCTTCAGCTGGGTTATAATTTCTGGGTGACCTCCTCAAGCTCCAAGGCAGGGATTTGCACATAGTAAATCTTTTGTAAAATAGCAAAATTTGACTGTCTCCTCCCTAATAACCACACTGGCCTGTTTCCCTTGGTCCCCAGGTGACACAAGTGCCCTGAGCATCCCTGAAGTCCCACTGCAAATCCACAAGTGACTCAGTCTCTCCTCCTGATGGAGGTTTCAGATTTGGCTGCTGTAGAGGAGGGGACAGGGGAGGGCACCTGCAGCCTGGATCTGAGCTCCCCCTCCTGGTGGCCTTTTTCTGGAGCTCCCAGGGTGTGCATCAGGCATCCCTGTTTGACTTCTCCATTTCTGCAGGGACAGAAATATCAACCTCTTGTCTGTCCAGTTTATTCATTTTGGAGCAGAGAGCTCAGGTGCTCGTATCTCTTCTCAGTGGTACAGTTCTGCAGAGAAATAAGCGGATATCCTAAAATCTTTTACCAACTTTTTATCCCGAAAAACTAGAGCAATATTTTTCTTCTTCTTAGTATTGAATCCTTTGGCTGGCCAGCAGCCACTCCCCTGTTTTCTCCATTTGAGTACTGTGTAGGGATTTTATAGGCAGAAGTTACTGCCCCAAGGAAAATCCAGCATCCCAAGACTGTCCTTGGCTGTGGGGTGACTGAGGAAAGCCTGGCTGTTGGGTTTCTTGTTTCTGACCTTGTTTGCAAATCTGTCTTCAAATGTGGGCTGAATCATCAGAGGAAGATCAGAGGAAGGGAAAACACAAAGGATCCGTGGGGATTGCAATGTTGCTGCAAGCCCAAACCATTGACCTGTCAGCAACAGATTCCAGTCTCATTGTACCATCTGTTTTTGCTCTCCTCTGTGAGAGGAGAGGAGTAGGAAAGCATTTCTGGGAGGATAGAGCACTGACAAGGGCTTTCCCCTGGGCAGGGAGGATGAATGCAGTGTGTGTGGGAAACACACTGTGGGGTACAGGCTGGGAAGGAGGAAAAGGAGTCAGGCATGGTCTCCCATCCTCTTTCATTTGAACTTCGGGGTTTTGCTTGCAATAAGCAAAATGATTTTTTGCAAGAGCACATTGATTCTTGCAAGAGTCAAACAGAGATCTGCCAAAGGTAGTGCCAGATTTTTTTCCACTATTCCATCTCCATATTTCCACTCCAGAGTTTGCAGTTATCTGCCAAAGCTAGTGTTGCAAAAGATGTGACATGGTGAGGCAACATCCCATTCCTGATGGAAATGCAATGAAATTTTAATGCTCTGGCAGCTGCTGACGCCCTCACCTCTTTGAAGTCTGCGTGAGAGCCCTGCATTGTTCAGGGTTTATGCACTAACCCTCAGCAAACATCACATTTATTACCCTTGTATCAGTTAGAGAAGTTAAAGGGATGACAAGCTATTGAGAGGCTCAA
The DNA here is from genome assembly GCF_009819655.1 of Sylvia atricapilla. Taxonomy (NCBI): domain Eukaryota; kingdom Metazoa; phylum Chordata; class Aves; order Passeriformes; family Sylviidae; genus Sylvia; species Sylvia atricapilla. The sequence continues at coordinate 4,482,393 of NC_089149.1, read as the reverse complement.
GGGAGGGGAGTGGGGAGGCAGGAGCACGGAGACTCCAGCTCTGGATGGGCAGCATGTGGCCTTTTCTCCCCAGGAAACAGGCTGGGTTTGAACCAGCTGCCTTTAAATATCTTGACAGGAAAGAGAGGTGTCCAGAAGTGTGAGATGGAACATCAGTGGTAAGGGAAGGGCTGTGTAGCCAACTTCCAGGTGTGTGTATGTGTATCTGTGAGTGCCATAGCTTTGTCTCCATGGGATGCTGCCTTGGTGGCATTGGCCTGTCCCTGTGGTTGCAGACCTGTTAAAAACAACTTTATTTTGAGGAGGTCCAGGATGAAACACCTTACTCTCATTCTGCTATCCCATCCAACGTTTTATGACACCTCCTCTTCCCTCTGCAGGGGAATTTGAGGTTATAGCTGATGGGAGCTTTTTGGGTGGTGCTGTGCCAGCTTTTTGGAATTAGCCATGACATTTTGTTCTGGGGTGAGGCAGAGGGATGATGGCACTGCAGTGGGGGCAGCTCAGGGTGTGGAGTGAGCTGGGGTGCCAGTTATGTGGAGGGGTGAGGAGTGTAGGGAAGGGCATTTGGATGATGCACTGGGAAGTCATGGTGCTGGAAAGGTGGGATCCTGAGTGATGGTTCTGTCGTGTTAACTAGCAGGAAAAAAAAAATTGTGTATCAGACTTTGTACCTTTCTATTATACAATCTGCCACTTTCTGAAGTGCACTTCCAGATTGCTGTGCTGGTGAGAGTGGAAGTGCTGTGAGCCCCAGTCTAGGTTGCATATGGAATAATTAGCCTGCTTTCTACTCAGAAAAACTGTTTTTTCTATTCTTATTAATCCCAGTGACAGCTTATTAATGCCAGTGGTAGAATTTTGTTCAAGATCTCAAGTCTGCCGTGGTGCTCAGTGTTCTTTCAGCAGTGCCCAGCTTGGGATGAGTGGGAACACTCAGCCTTGGCTTTGTTAACCAAATGAGTGATTAAAAACCTTTAGGAAGGATCAGCATGGTCTTGCAGAGGCTTATGCAGGCAAAGGGCAGCTGTTTGGCACTGCTAAAGGCTGTGACAGCCCTTGTACTCTGGCTGGGTGCCTCACTCCAACTTTTGTGACCCCATCACTCAGGAAGACTGCAGAGTGCACCCTCCTGTTGGCCGAGACAGCAGCTAAATACAAGAGGTGCAGGGCCTGTTCTTTACTGAGAAAAACAGATGTGGGAGAAAGCTCCTGTCCAGGTGAAGGAATTAGCTCAGGAGTCATCTGCTGTTTGACTCCAGTGGCCCCGAGTGCCACCTCCAGAAATGCTCTGGAGACAAGAGGATTGGTTTGATTGATTCCCAAGAGATCAGGATTTTGCTGGAACTGGCACACACATTTCACAGAGCTCCAGCCCATGGGTCTTGTGCTGCGTGGGGCTGGCCCCAAGCTCCAGTGTAATGGTTATATTGAGATATTTTAAGGCTGTTGTTTCAATGTTTTTGTCGTGACAATGTTTGAAGAAGGAGGCTAATAATGAGTAACTATTCTCCCAAGCACGTACTCCACTAACACTTAATTAAAAACTACATTTCCATCTAGGAAAGCATCACTTGAGGAATAGTGTGGCTGCTTCTTGACTCAAGGTGCAGGAGCAGGAGGTGTCACAGCATCTCTGGCTGGGGGGCATGGGATGCTGACTGCTATGGGACTTGCTCAGCCTGGCCCAGAGCACAAACAAAGGTTGTTTCTTATGTTGGTTTGGCTTTCTTGCACAAAAACTGCAGGACAGAGGGGCAGGACACGCCCTGGCAATCTTGCAGGAATTTACTTTAAAAGTGCATTTCCAGTAAGAACTAAGAAAAAAATATGGGCAGTGGAAGTAAAAATTTTAGAAGTTGTGTCATCACAAATGGGATGGCTTGTGCAAGAATTTGGCAGAAGAAGGAAATGACCTTGAGTGTTGAGGACAAGGGCACGGCCTGCGTTATCAGACTTGACTGTGTGATTCTGTACAGCCTCCTTGGGGGAAAAACACCCTGCCCCAGCCAGAGACCAGCTTTCAAGTGCTGGGCAGGAGATCACTGATGGGGATGTGCATCCCTAAAGCTTGGAAATTTAGGTTGTTTTAAAAGCAATTTATCAAAAGAGCCTAAGCAAAAAGCATCTGGAACTGCTCAGGTGGGAGAGGGCAGCGGTACAGCAATGGGACAGGGCTCTTATGTTTTTAATCAAAACATTGCTAAGCATTAACACTATTTCTGAATGTCCTTTCTCACAATTACAACTGCAGTATAAATGTTGTACTTAGTGCCTTCTTTGGTGAAAGCCTGGCTGTGCCAGGGAAGAGCCTTGCCTCTGGGATAATTCAGGTGCCATGGTGCTGTCCTGGATGGACAGAGCTGAACGTGTCTCTCTCTTGCTTTGCAGGTGATCCGCTCTGCTGCTGACTGGTCTGCTGGTATCAAGTACCACGAGGAGTCCATCCACAAAGCCTACATCAGCGTGATAGAGAACAGCAAGCACTACATCTACATAGAGGTGAGCAGCAGGGAGGGAAGGCAGGAGGGTCCTGATGCTCTGGGCATGGCTTGTAGCCATCAGGAGAGTAATTACTTCTTGAGATTTGGTCCTAAGTTTTTATGCATTTAGACAGATCCATTACCTTCTGTGGTCTTCAGGGCAGACTGATGGCTGTGTACCCTGACAGCCATCTGACCATGAGGTGGAAAAAGTAGATCTCTCCTTTATAATGCTCGTTGCAAAATTCCCAGCTTTCAGCTTTCATGGCCTGTGCAATAGTGTCCCTGTTCCCTCTGTGGCTTTGCAGTGTCCCCTGTGCCTGCCCAAACCGCCCACTCACAGGGCAGCTCTTCATCCACACAGCCTTCAGCTTCAGCAATCTCTTGTGTCAGAGTGACACTCAGTGCTGGCTGAATGGAGATGCTTTTTCACCTCTTTTTTTTTTTTTTTTTTTTTTTTTAGCCTCTTGTTAGGTTGCTCTTTGCATGAACTTTCTAAGGAGTGTGATTAATAAGGACTAATTCATTCTCTAAGCAAGCATAGACACACATATCATTTAATCATAATTAAAAAAAAGGCCTCCACTCCAATGACACACAAACCCAGCTATCTTTAGTTTCTCTTGGTTCTGAAATAAAGCATGCAAATATTTTGGGCTGGTTGCTGGCAGTATCTGACAGTAGCTTTGCTTGCTTTTCCTGCAGAACCAGTTTTTTATTAGCTGTGCTGATGACAAAGTTGTCTGGAACAAGATCGGTGATGCAATTGCTCAGAGGATTCTTAAAGCTCACAGGTAACCTGTTCTTAATGAGGCAGTGGAAGTCTTCAGGTGCATTTCCATGGTGTGGTGCAAAAAACGCTCCCTCAGTGGACACAGCTGGACAGTGGCTGTGCCAGCACAGAACCGATGGGGTGCAGCATTTGCATTTGCAGCACTGAGACTCCTGAGTGGTTTCTTTGCATGCGGAAAGTGATTTTTTGCACTTAGCCCAATGTAAATGTATTTTTAACTATGCAGCTTGTTTAAAGGCAAGTCCTTTGTGCTCTGGTTCAGTGACACCTTTGCTCCATTGCCAGCTTGCCTTGAGCTGGGTGATCAGGCAATTTCATGGGTGGGAAGGGTGAACTGGGATTTGTGGTTTATTTAAATCATCTAGAGAGGAGCGGCTTCAAATTGGGGAAGCAAACACATTTTGAGGATTTGACTGCAGGGTTCTGCTATTGTTTGAACAATTTTTTCTAGTACATGCTGGAGGGTGTTCACCACCTCCACTCTTTGCAAGGGGACCGTTGTTTCTTCCTGGATGGATTGAATCCAACCGTGTTTTAGAGACACTCCTTCAGCACACCTAACCCTGTGTTAACATTCATGCCACAGGTAGTGGCTTGTCTTCCCTTTGATCCTGGGCAGCCTTGCTTAAGGTTGCTCCCCAGAGTCTCTTCGAGACACACATTTCACAGTATAAAACTCTACCCTACTCCTGTTGGGCTGATATACAGGAAACTTTCTAAACTTTTCCCTTTCATCTCTCATGGGTGTTTTTGCCCTACACAGAGATGTTTTCTTCCATGGATTATTTTTTCCATATTGTAACTGTCCAGAACTCTGCAGGGTCTGCTTTTCCAGAGGTCCTCTCTCCAAGGTTGCAGGAATTTTGTTCTCTTTTGCACTTGAGCTTGGAAATTCCCACTTGGATAAAGGCACCCAGCCTGAGGCAGCCACCAGAGTGCAGGAAATGTCTGCAAGGCCACAGGAGCTGCCCCGGGCCAGGCTTTGTTCAGAGCACTATGGAAAGAAGAGCACTATTGAAACATGGAAAGCATGAGTGTTATCTGCTGTGCCATTAACAACAGGGTGGAGTTTCCTGTGATCTGTGTGAGCTGCAGTGAATAGCCCAAAAAAAATTGATACTAGCTAAGTATGAAAAGATGGGATGGATTTTCTCACCTGTAGTAAATAAGGAGCAGTGCCAGTGCTGCTGGAATTGCTGTTGCTGTGTTTGTATTGCAGCTTTGAAGCTCAGAGGCAGCTGGACAGAGCATCCTAGGGCACCTTCCAGTGCCTAAAGGGGCTGGAGGAGGGCTGGAGAGGGACTTCAGAAAAGGGCACGTGTGATAGGAAAAGGGGAAATGGCTTTGAAGTGAAAGAGGATTAGATGGCATATTGGGAAAAAAATTCTTCCTTGTGAGGGTGGTGAGAGCCTGGCACAGGGAAGCTGTGGCTGCTCCATCCCTGGAAGTGTCCAAGGCCAGGTAGGATGGGGCCGGAGCAACCTGGGATAGTGGAAGGTGTCCCTGCCCAGGACAGAGGCTTTGGAACTGGAGGAGCTTTAAGGTCCCTCCCACCCAAACCATTCTGTGATCCTGTGATCTCTGTGCTGACTGATGTCCCCCTAAAAGCCACTCCAGATTGCCTTTCCTGCCTTTGGGAACTGACTACCACAGGCCTTTTGTATCAGTTACCTGCTGTTAGCAATGCTACTGAGGCAGCAGCAAATTCTCCAGGTAATCTGTTCAGGTTTTCCTGTTAAATAAAGTTTATGTAAGGGGTGTCATTCTGTCCAGATACTAAAAGTCTACCACAAAAGCAGGTCACACAGAATCTTAGTGACCCATTTCCAGATATGATGCTCATTTCTGCAGTGCTCCAATTGTATACCAGTATCGTGCTGGCTTAATGTTGGCAATTCCTTACTGAATATAAGGCTCAAATTCCGCACTACCTAAGATTAAAAGTAAATTCAGACCTAAATGGTTTGTATCATAATGCTGATTTTCCAAACTGCCCCAGGAAAACAGTATTTAATTATAAATTAAGGTCTGTAGTGAGCTTGTGTACTCCTCACTCTTCTAGACTAAATATTTTCTACTGATGTTATTAATAATGTTCTTTTCTTAGTTTCCTCTTTTTTCATGGGTGGCTCTCTAAGTAGTTTAGTAAACACTGTCCTTACACAAACAAGCTGGTTTTTGGGGAATGCTTTTGTTGGTAGACCTTTCTCATTATACAAACAGATTTGTTTTCACAGTCTCTTGTGTCTGGGTAAGGCCTCATTAACTCTTTCTGAGCTCTGCTGGCAAACCAGAGCCAGTCTGCAGCGCCCAGCACAGCTGGAGGGGAGTGCTGGTTGAAATGAAGGACACACAGGTCCTCACTGCCTCCCTCCCAGCTCAAGATGGGACCCCAGTGCTTCACAAGTCCCACACCTCTAAATTCTCAGGCATGGCTTGGAAGGAGTACTTCTAGCAAAAACGGCATCTGGCTCATCCTCAGAGTGCTTTGGAGATGTTGTGCGCTGATTAAACTGTGTTTGCCATCTAGTGGCAGCATCCTTCCGTGGAGCATTATCCTCCTCCTCCTCCGGGACACAGAACAGGGAATTCCCAGCGCCCAGGGGCACCTGGAAAGTGCTCTCAGAGCAGATGCACCTGGCATTTGTCAGCAGAGGAAGCCCAAAGGGAGCTTTGAGAAAAGCCCCAAGCAGTGTCTCAATAGTAGCTTTTGTTCTGAATGGGATCACGATTAGGGTATGGATTAGTTTGGAGAGCTCTGGAACTGAGATTTTTGGGTGCTGTGATGTAGCAAGGACACATTTGCCTTCACCCAGTGATCAATGTTTTGTTGGTGCCCTGACCTTTTCCCACCTTTTGTGCTGTTTCTGACTTCAGAAAGCCAGGAGGCAGTTGGGTTAGGTTTTGGGTTTCTGCCTGTGATAGCTCTGTAAGCTTTGCTGTGCTCTGCCAGGCAGCTGTCCACACCAGTCTGCACCAGTATCAGTGTGACTGTGCTATTGGGGTGTCCAAACAAACTGTGATAGTGGCAGACACAATCTGAAATATCCTTAGCCTGCCCCTAAATTTCAGTAAAAATGTGTTTCTTTTCCTTCAGCTTCTTTTGTTGTTTGCTGAGAGTAAATTATTCCCTCTCCTCCTGAAGGAGTACTCACAGAAGTACTGATGGCAGGTGATGATTTCCTGAAACTGGAAATGCACTTCACACTTTGCTCCCTTAAAATTTGTGTGGTGGCCTTGGATGGGGAACCAAGTCGATAATCTCCAGGGAAGTGAAACTGAGGGGACTTCACCTTGTGCAAAGCTGTGACTTGTC